>NC_134698.1:33054983-33392067 GCF_050947455.1 Rhinoderma darwinii
ATATCTACAAGGGGGCTGTGTGGCGATATCTATAAGGGGGCTGTGTGGCACTATCTACAAGGGGGCTGTGTGGTGCTATGTACAAAGGGGCTGTGTGGCGCTATCTACAAGGGGGCTGTGTGGCGCTATCTACAAGGGGCTATGTGGCGCTATCTAACGGGGGCTGGGTGGCACTATCTAACGGGGGTTGTGTGGCGCTTTCTACAAGGGTGGCTGTGTGGCGCTATCTACAAGGGGGCTGTGTGGCGCTATCTACAAGGGGCTATGTGGCGCTATCTAACGGGGGCTGGGTGGCACTATCTAACGGGGGTTGTGTGGCGCTTTCTACAAGGGTGGCTGTGTGGCACTATCTACAAGGGTGCCGTGTGGCACTATCTACAAGGGGCTTATATGGCACTATCTCCAAGTGGGCTGTGTGGCACACTCTACAGGGGACTGTGTGGCATTATCCATATGGGGGCTGTGTGACACTACCTACAAGTGGCGGTGTGGCACTACCTATAAGGGGCGGTGTGGCACTACCTATAAGGGGCGGTGTGGCACTACCTACAAGGGGCGGTGTGGCACTACCTACAAGGGGCTGTGTGGCACTACCTACAAGGGGATCTGTGAGTGGTGGGCTGATGGTCATTTTACTGCAAGTGGTGGGCTGATGGTCATTTTACTGAGTGGGGGGCTTGTGGTCATTTTACTGTAAGTGGGAGGCTGATGGTCATTTTACTGTGAGTGGGGGCTGATGGTCATTTTACTATGAGTGGCGGGCTGATGGTTATTTTACTGTGAGTGGTGGGCTGATGGTCATTGTACTGTGAGTTGCGGGCTGAAATTTAATGGGAGCCCGAAAATATCTGCAGCACAGGTTTTGTTTGGGGGCACGATCTACAAGGAAGGAGTTGGGGGATTATGACGCTGTCTACAGGGACACTGTATGGCAAAATCTACAGGGGGTACTATACTGTGTGGGGGCCACTAAACGGACATTATACTGTGTAGGGATACTACAGGGGGCATAATACTGTGAGCACAATTAGAAGTCCAAATACTGTGTCCTTGAAGGGTTTGTAATATATTATATGATTAAATAGTTTTCTTATACTGTATGGGGGCACTAAAGGGGCATTACACTTTTTTTATAGGGCAGTTTTTTTTTAATGATGGGGGGCGCTGAAAGATCTCTTCACATGGAGCGCCATCTATCCTAAGGCCGGCCCTGTATATATTTAAAATTAATACCATTTTAGTCAAATTAGTAATAATCAATCAATGCGCAGGTAGTGGTGCAAGCGCGAATTGGTCTCCGTGGCAACCCACAGACGTTACCAAGGAGGTAGTATCGCGTCAGCAACTCCACCCTCACATACCATAAACATAGATGCTAGTGGATTACCCACATCTGAGGAAATAAATAAATAATATTCCCCACAATGGATTCAATTTGAAGAAGATATTCAATTTTATAAACATAAATGTTGGTAATAAGTGGGATTACTCACATCCCCCACTGGTCCAGGTGAAACTGCGTGCAGGAAGACATCACTAGTTTGAAAACAAGCAAAGATCATCCCGCTTACAGTCCCCACCGGCCCGTACCGGACACAGTGTAGTTTAACTAGCATAATGATCATTGTAGAAAGAGAAGAAACAAGAGGTTGTCTGCTCTGAGGCTAATGTGTTTAAAAGCAGAAAAATGGAAGACCAGGATAATGAGACAGCTGGCTGGGTAACAGAGAAGATAGAGGGGAGATTGATAGGAAGACTAGCCTTCATCTAACGCACCCAGATAAAATTGCCAAGCAGGCAAGCCATTTTGCCACAAAGGCTATATCACGGATCAGGGGGACAGATTATTGTCAGGGGCTGGTGAGGTCCTATTGACACAGTGACAATGTTACAAGTGGGTGGAAGGTCTCTAGCCTTTAAAGTGGTTGTCCCAGAATTGACAACTACCACCTATCCATAACATAGTTGTCTGATCGCTGGGGTTCCCACCAATCACGCCAAAGTAAGGAGGAGCTTGAGTAGAGTGGTGGCCGAGCATTCGCTTGCCGCTCCACTCAATGTCTATCGGACAGACGAAAACAGCCAAGCACTGTACTCGTCTGTTTCTCAGTCCCATAGACTTTGAATGGAGTGGCACACTCGTCTGCTGCTTCAATCAAAATTCTCCTCATTGTGGTTCAGCACTGAGGAGGAACGGGGTGTTTGGGACTAACGTTGTCATGATCAGTGCGGGTCCCAGTGTTGGGGCCCCCAACGATCAGACAGATAATTGTCATAGTTACATAGTTAAGCTTAAAAAAGAAAGATGTCCATCAAGTTCAACCAAGGGATGGGAGAAAGGGAAGGGATATGGGAAAACTTTAGAACTTTGTTTTACCACTCTTGATCCATAGGTAAGAAGGCTAAAAAAAAAACATAAGTCGTGAACCAATCTGCACTAAAAATGAAACATTTCCCTCCTGATCCCAAGTGGCGATCACAATGAATCAATATTTACAAGAATTCTATAAATTGACAGGAGCGGATATTTTTTTGTTCTAAGAAATGATCTAAGCCTTTTTTAACCCCTTAACGCTCAGTGGTGTAATAATCCGTCGTGCTAAATGTATCGTTAGCGCTCAGCGACAGACTATTACGTCGCGGGAGTAACGGCCATTTCGGCCGCCCTTCCGACACATGCAGGAGCTGTGACAGCTGCTGTCTCGTACAATAGCGATTACGGCTTTTTAGGGGTTAAGCAACCATCGCTGGCCTGCTACATGATAGCGGCTGGCGATGGTGACTATGGCAACCGGACACCAAACAATGGCGTCCGGCAATGCCATCGACGGAAGCCTAGTGGGTCCTGACGAAGTCAGGACCCACTATGCTTGCTGTCAGTGAGTAGCTGACAGCTCTAATAGACTGCACTACGCAAGTAGTGCAGTGTATTATTAGAATTAGCAAACAGAGCCTCCTGCCCTCAAGTCCCCTAGTGGGACAAAGTAATAAAGTTAAAAAAAAAGTTAAAAAAAAGATGTGTAAAAATAAGAAAATAAAAGTTTTAAGTAATAAAAGTCAAAATCCCCCTTTTTCCCTTATCAGTCCTTTATTATTAATAAAAATATATAAACAAACAAATAAACTATACATAATTGGTATCGCCGCGTCCGTAACGGCCTGAACTACAAAATTATTTCATTATTTATTCCGCGCAGTGAACGCCTTAAAAGAAAATAATAAACCGTACCAGAATCACAATTGTTTGGTCACTTCACCTCCCAAAAAATGGAATAAAAAGAGATCAAAAAGTCGCATGTACCTAAAAATGGTACTGTTTGAAACTCCAGTTCGTTACGCAAAAAATAAGTCCTCACACGGCTTTCTTGATGGAAAAATAAAAAAGTTATGGCTCTTAGAATAAGGTAACACAAAAAGTAAATAATTTTTTACAAAAAGTATTTTATTGTGCAAACGCCATAAGACATAAAAAAACTATAAACATCTGGTATCACCGTAATCATATCGCCCCGCAGAATAAAGTGAATATGTTATTTATAGCGCACGGTGAACGCTGTAAAAAAAATAGAATAAAAAAACAATAGTAGAATTGCTGTTTTTTAGTCACCACTCCACCTAAAAATAGAATAAAAACTGATCAAAAAGTCGCATGCACCCCATGAAAACTACAATGAATTCCTCAAGGGGTCTAGTTTCCAAAATGGGGTCACTTTTGGGGGTTTTCCACTGTTTTGGCACCACAAGACCTCTTCAAACCGGACGTGGTGCCTAATAAAAAGGAAGGCTCAAAATCCACTAGGTGCTCCTTTGCTTCGGAGGCCGGTGCTTCAGTTTATTACCGCACTAGGGCCACATGTGGGATATTTCTCAAAACTACAGAATCTGGGCAATAAGTATTGAGTTGCGTTTCTCTGATAAATCCTTTTGTGTTATAAAAAAAATGGTATAAAGAGGATTTTCTGACAAAAATAAAATATGTAAATGTCACCTCTACTTTGCTCTAAATTCCCGTGAAACACCTAAAGGGTTCATAAACTTTCTAAATGCTGTTGTGAATACTTTGAGGGGTCTAGTTTCTAAAATGGGGTGTTTCATAGGGGTTTCTAATATATAGGTCCCTCAAAGCAACTTCAGAACTGAACTGGAACCTAAAAAAATAAATAAAATTAGGCAATACTTCGCTTCTTACATTATACTGATAATGAGCCGTGCCCACCTCGAGATGACCCCAGTTTTGACCGTTTGTATAAACGGAGACCCCTATTAGACCATTTCAGTGCCCGGTTTTCCCAAGCATACACCCCCAAGAAGTGTATTTCTATTGATGAGTCCTTGGTAGATTTTAAAGGGAGGCTTCAATTCCGCGATTACCTGCCGGGTAAGAAGGGAAGGTATGGCGTGAAGATGTATAAGCTGTGTGAGAGTGCATCAGGGTAGACCTACAAATTTAGGATATATAAAAAGGAAAGGACACCAGTAGTCAACCCCCATAATGCCCCCCCCCCCTTACTGGGAGTTAATGCAAAAATTGTGTGGGATTTGGTGCACCCACTGCTGGACCAGGGTTACCACCTCTACATGGATAATTTTTATACCAGCGTCCCACTCTTCAACTGCCTCGTTTCCAGAAGTCCTGCGGCATGCGGCACTGCTAGAAGAAATCTGAGAGGCCTCCCTAAGACTCTGCGTGGGCAAACAAGAAGGGGTGAGAGCAGGGCACAATCCAGCAGCAACATATTGTGTGTCAAGTACAAGACAAGAGAGATGCCACACCAGTACCCATGTACCTGTACGAGGTACCAGTACAGAGACCCCCAAACCAGACTGCATCCTGGACTACAATAGGTACATGGGAGCGGTGGACTTGTCAGATCAAGTCCTGAAGCCCTACAGCGCCATGCGGTGTGGTATAAGAAGCTGGCCGTGCACATCATACAGATGGCATTGTACAATGTGTACGTGCTACGTCGATGTACAGGCCAGAGGGGAACTTTCC
This sequence comes from Rhinoderma darwinii, assembly GCF_050947455.1. Taxonomy (NCBI): domain Eukaryota; kingdom Metazoa; phylum Chordata; class Amphibia; order Anura; family Rhinodermatidae; genus Rhinoderma; species Rhinoderma darwinii. Next base: position 33,059,980 of record NC_134698.1, read on the forward strand.
TGGAATTTCAAGAGGTGGTTATCAAGAACCTAATCTTTAGGGACCAGGAAGGGGGGGGGGCACCCAATACTTCTGGAAGCGAGGCCACACGCATCGTACCAGAGCAACACTTTCCAGGAGAAGTTCCCCAAACTGGCAAGTAGGGAAAAAGTCAAAAGAGGTACAAAGTCTGCTATAAGAGGGGGATAAGGGAGGACACGATATATCAATGTGACTCGTGTCCCGAAAAACCAGAGCTCTGTATGAAAGTGTGTTTTAAAATTTATCATACATCCCTTGGTTTATAATTTACCCCAATTTTACTTACCCTGATGCACTCCGCACAGCTTATCCCCCCTCATCTTTCCCTTCTGAGCCCTGCTGTGTGCCCAGTCAGCTGATAACAGCCACATTGAAGGTATTGCCGTACCCGTGAGAACCAACATTACAGTTTATGGGGTGTATGTCTCCGGTCAAAATGCTCACTACACCTCTAGATGAATGCCTCAAGGGTGTAGTTTTTAAAACTGGGTCACTTCTTGCGAGTTTCAACTGTACTGGTACCTCAGGGGCTTCTGCATACATGACTTCGCACCAGAAAATCCCCAGTAGGCCAAATGGTGGTCCTTTCGTTCTGAACCCTCCCATGGGCCCAAACGGCAGTTTATCACCACAAATGGGGTATTGCTGCACTCAGAACAAATTGCGCAACAGAATGGGGTATTTTGTTTCTTGTGAAAATAAGAAATTTTCAGCCAAAACGACATATTATTTGAAAAAAATAATTTTGTTTTCATTTCCAGCCCAATTCAAATAAGTTCTGTGAAAAAACTATGGGGTCAAAATGGTCACAACACCAATAAATGAATTCCTTGAGGGGTGTAGTTTCCAAAATGGGGTCACTTCTGGTGGGTTTCCATTGCTTTGATACCTCTGGGGCTCTGCAAATGTGACATGGCACCCGAAAACCAAACCAGCAAAATCTGCACTCCAAAGATCACACACAGCGCTTCTTTCCTTCTGAGGCCTCCCATGAGCCCAAACGGCAGTTTATCACAACAAATGGGGTATTGCCACACTAAGGACAAATTGGGCAACAAAATGGGGTATTTTGTTCCCTGTGAAATTTTGATCACAAATGACATTTTATTGGAAAAAATTACATTTTTTTCATTTCACAGCCCAATTCAAATACATGCTGTGAAAAAAACTGTGTGGTCAAAATGGTAACAACAACCATAAATGAATTCCTTGAGGGGTGTAGTTTCCAAAATGGGGTCACTATTGGGGGATTCCTACTGTTTTGGCACCTCAACACCTCTTCAAACCTGGCATGCTGCCTAAAATATATTCTAATAAAAAAGAGGACTCAAAATGCACTAGGTGCTTCTTTGCTTCTAGGGCTTGTGTTTTATTCCACGAGCGCAGTAGAGCCACATGTGGGACATTTCTAAAAACTGCAGAATCTGGACAATACATATTTAGTAGTGTTTCTCTGGTAAAACCTTCTTTGTTACAGAAAAAAAAATGAATAAAATTGAAATTCAGCAAGAAAAATTAAATTTGCAAATTTCACCTCCACTTTGCTTTAATTCCTGTGAAATGCCTGAAGGGTTAAAACATTTTCTAAATGCGGTTTTGAATACTTTGAGGGGTCTAGTTTTTAAAATGGGGTGTTTTATCAGGGTTTCTAATACATAGGCCCCTCAAAGCTACTTCAGAACTGAAAAGGTACCTTAAAAAAAAGGCTTTTGAAATGTTCTTAAAAATATGAGAAATTGCTGTTTATGTTCTAAGCCTTGTAACGTAAAAGAAAAATAAAAGAAGGTTCAAAAAACGATGCCAATCTAAAGTAGACATATGGGAAATGTGAACTAGTAACTATTTTGGGTGGTATAACCGTCTGTTTTACAAGCAGATGCATTTAAATTCTGAAAAATGCTATTTTTTCAAAATTTTCTCTACATTTTGCAATTTTTCACCAATAAACACTGAATATATCGACCAAATTTTACCACGAACATGAAGCCCAATGTGTCACGAGAAATCAATCTCAGAATCGCTTGGGTAGGTTTAAGCATTCCGACGTTATTACCACATAAAGTGAAATATGTCATATTTGAAAAATGGGCTCTGAGCCTTAAGGCCAAAACTAGGCTGCGTCCTTAAGGGGTTAATCTAAGCAACACTTGGCAGACATGGCCCTGATGAGTTACAAAATCTGGGGAAAAAATCAAGATATCATCGAGATACACCACAACACAGACATAGAGGAGGTGATGAAAAATGTCATTCACAAATTCTTGAAATACTGCGGGAGCGTTACACAGACCAAAGGGCATGACCAAATATTCGTAGTGTCCATCACGTGTGTTAAATGCAGTCTTCCACTCGTCTTCCTGACGGATCCGGATTAGATTGTAAGCCCCCCGCAGGTCAAGCTTGGACCTTTTTGTCGAAGACATCAGCGAACTGAGAGTAACAAGGAGGCAACCCTGTCAATGACTGAGGCGAAGAAGGCTGGAATGGATGAACATGACCCAGACAGCGGTCGAGACACTTGAGGCCCGACTGGAGAACCTCTCCGGACTTCCAATCCAGGACGGAGCCAAGGCAAACCCAGCAGCACGGGGTTGACGGGGAGATGAGCTCGGAATGAAGAGTTCCCACTTGGAGTCTCAATGGCTTGGTCACAGACAATAATGGGTCAGGCAAAGGCAGTCCATCTACCGAGGCAACGATCAACGGTCCCTCCAGCAAAACAATGGGCAACTGAAGAAGATCCACAAGGTCTTGACAGATGAAATTGGCCGCGGAGCCAGAGTCCAGGTAGGCAAAGACTGGATGAGGTCTCTCGCCATCGACGATGGTCACAGGAATAAACAGCTTGGACGAGAGTTCTCTATCAAGTACATTAGCGCTCAGGGTTGTCTCCAACTAATCCCAGGCATTGGGGTTTCTTTGGCCTCTGGGGACACAGACGCACGGCATGGCCAGCAAGGCCGCAGTATAGACAGAGTCCAGAGGTGCGCCTGCGCTGTTTTTCTTGATCAGACAGTTTAAGCCAATACACCTGCAACGGAGCCTCGGTCGCAGCAGAAGAACAAGGCAAGAGGGTTTGCTGGAAGTTGGACGCCAGTCTAGGAAGCCGTTTTTCCTGAAGAATCTCTCGGGATCTTTCTCTGAGCCTTATGTCCACACAGGTAGCCAGTAGAATCAGATCATCCAGGGCAGCTGGAAGATCTCGAGCAGCCAGTTCGTCTTTGATCTCAGGTGATAGGCCATGCCAGAAGGATGCTACCAAGGCCTCATTGTTCCAGGACAATTCTCCTGCCAGAGTCCGGAACTGGATGGTGTATTCGCGCACGGAGGCATTTTCCTGACGCAGGTTAAGGATAGCAGTGGCTGCCGATGATACTCATCCAGGCTCCTCAAATACGGAACGGAACAACCGCACAAACCCCTGGAAGTCTCTGGTCTCGGGTCCCTGTCGTTCCCAGATTGGATTCACCCACGCCAGGGCCTTGCTGGCGAATAGGGATATAATGAAGGCTATCCTGGCTCCATCCGAAGCAAATGCTCGGGCGTGCAGAGTGAAGTGGATTTGGCATTAGTTCAGGAACCCCCTGCACGAACTTGCGTCTCCATGAAACCGAGGTGGCAATGGCACCGAGAACCGAGAGTCTGAACTGGAGCTGCCAGGAGGTGTAGCAGGACGGTCGATCGGAGGAGCTTGACTTGGAGTGGTGACGGAAGTAACTAGCGCACCAAGATGCTGTGCCATGGAGTCTACTGCCACAATGAGTTGATCCTGTTGTGCTTGCAGATCCTGCAAGTCCGCCTGCATGGCTTGGGAGGATGATAGACTCTTGACTTGGCCAGCGGGTCCATGGCCTGAGCGTACTGTCACGGCGCGGGGTGTGGATCCACTGGGCCGTACCGCGTAGCGGAGTAGCAGCTGGCCAACAGTGTACAAAACAATGTCTATAGTTCTGAACGGGTACCTGAGGCAATGTAGACAGTGGCAAGGGCACGACTTGACTTTCACAGCAGGTGACGCCGCGGGTGCAGCGGGAAGACACGACTTGATTTTCACAGCAGGTTACGCCGCAGATGCAGCGGGAAGACACGACTTGACTTTCACAGCAGGTATTGCCGCGGATGCAGCGGGAAGACACGACTTGACTTTCACAGCAGGTAACGCTAGCACGGGATACAGGGTACAGGCAGCGGGAACGGGTAACACTGGGAACTGGAAAACACTGGGAGACCTTTAGCAGACCTGGGAGAACTTTAGCAGAGCCCCTTTTTATAGTCCAGCAGCCATTTGGGCTGATAATTGATTTTAGACAGCTGGACACGTACTGGCCCTTTAAGGCAGTGCCTGCGTGGGCGCGTGCGCCCTGCGGGAAACAGTACGAGGACCCGTAAGAGAGTGCCGGCGTCTCCCTGGAGGGAGCGGACGCCGAGAAGAGAGATGTCCATAGCCGGGATCGTCAAGTAGTTTGAACGACGACCCCCGGCCATGGACGTAACACCGAGACATTGCCCTATCGACTTGATTCCTGATTTGTCTCCTCCTCGCAGTAGAGTATACCCTCTCTCCTTGCCAGAGACCCAGTCTATGTCGGCCTACATTAAGGAGAATCTGGAGAGGGGCTTCATACAAAAGTCTTCATCCCCGGCCGGAGCAGAGTTTTTCTTTGTCAAAAAGAAGGATGGATCTCTTCGACCCTGCATTGACTACCGAGACCTCATCCAGATCATGGTGAAGAACAGGTACCCATTGCCATTGATTTCGGAACTCTTTGATCGCATACGGAAGGGGAAAAAAATTTCCAAGCTAGACCTGCGGTGGGCTTACAATCTAATCCGGATCCGTCAGGGTGACGAGTAGAAGACTGAATTTAACACACGTGATGGATACTACAAATATTTGGTCATGCCCTTCGGCCTGTGTAACGCAGTATTTCAAGAATTTGTCAATGACATTTTTCATGATATCCTCTATGTCTATGTTGTGGTGTAGCTCGATGATATCTTGATATTTTCTCCAAATCTTGCGACTCATCAGGGCCATGTCCGCCAGGTGTTGCTTCGATTAAGGGAGAATAATCTTTACGCCAAGTTGGAGAAGTGCATGTTCCAAGAGAAGTTTCTACCCTTCCTGGGCTATATCATCTCTGATCAGGGTCTCAACATGGAACCTGAGAAGGTCAAGGCTGTCCTGGAGTGGCCACGTCCTCAAGGCTTAAGGGCCATACAATGCTTCCTGGGATTCGCCAACTTCTACAGACTGTTCAATCCCAACTTCTCTTCTTTGACAGCCCCCATCTCCACCCTCATTAAAAAGGGTATGAATGCCATGGTATGGACTACAGAGGTAGAAGTCGCATTTGAAAACGTAAAAAAGGCCTTCACGTCAGCCTCTATTCTTCATCATCATGATGTATCCCTACAGTTTTCATTAGAGGTGGACGCCTCCTCTATTGGTGCTGGTGCACTTTTGTTCCAGAGAGGTTCGAAAAGGCAAGACTGTGGTATGTGGTTACTACTCCAAGCTGTTTTCTTCTGCAGAGCGCAACTACTCGATTGGAGATCGGGAGTTGCTGGCCATCAAGCTGGCTCTACAGGAGTGGAGACACCTACTGGAGGGCGCGGTTCATACTATCCTGGTCTTCACGGACCACAACAACTTGACCTACCTACAGACGGCTCAACGGCTGAATCCTCGTCAAGCCAAGGTGGTCATTGTTTTTTGCACGGTTCCGGTTCGTACTCCACTACTAACCTGCCGACAAGAATGTGAGGGCCAATGCCTTGTCTAGGTCATTTAAGACAGAGGACACTGTGGAGTCCCCACAGAATATTATCGATCCTTCCTGCATCTTCTCTGTTAACCCTCTGCAGGTTAGAGAAATTCCTCCGGGAAGAACTTTTGTAAGTCTTGCTGACCGAGACAGAATCCTTCGCTGGGGTCACAGCTCCAAGCTGGCAGGTCACACGGGTGCCCGTAAGACCCGAGACCTCATTGCCCATCAGTTGTGGTGGCCGACGCTGCCCAAAGGCATCATGGACTTTGTCTCCTCCTGTACGGTGTGTGCAGCAAACAAAGTTGCCCACTCCAGACCAGCCGGTCTGCTACAACCACTGCCTGTGTCTGATGCCCCCTGGCGGCATATTGCTAGGGACTTTGTCACAGATCTGCCTCTCTCTGCGAGATGCAGTGTGATCTGGGTGGTGGTGGATCGTTTTTCTAAAATGGCTCATTTTTTTCCCCTGACTGGCCTGCTTTCTGCTGCTCGATGGCTGACCTCCTCATACAACACAACTTCCGTCTGCACGGCTTGCTCCTGCATATTGTCTCGGATCGAGGGGTCCAGTTCACCTCAAAGTTCTGGAAAGCACTCTGCGGGCTACTCGGTGTAAAATTGGACTTCTCCTCAGCTTACCATCCTCAGTCCAATGGACAAGTCGAAAGGGTTAACCAAATTATGGAGAACTATCTGCGGCACTTTGTCTTCAGACGACATGATGACTGGGTGCAGCTGCTCCCGTGGGCGGAGTTCTCTTATAATAACCATACCAGTGAGTCCACCACCTCCAGTCCGTTCTTCATAGTCTACGGCCAACATCCTCAAATACCCCTGCCTGGCTCTACTATGTCCCAGGTGCCTGCAGCCGACTCTACCTTCGGGGACTTTCTGCAGCTATGGCAGCAGACACGATCTATTCTGCTGGTGGTGGACCGCAAGAAGAGAAAGGCAGACACTAGAAGACGAGAACCTCCCCAGTTTCTTCCAGGTACTAAGGTCTGGCTGCTTTCCAGGAATATCCGGCTGAGGGTGCCATCTTGCAAGTTTGCCCCCCAGGTTCCTTGGACCCTTTGAGATTCTGCTACAGATCAATCCTGTGTTGTACAAGCTTCGACTGCCTCCTACCCTCAAGATCCCTAACTCCTTCCATGTATCCTTGCTGAAACGCGTGGTCCTGAACCGCTACTCCAGGATTCCTACTTCCGCAGTGGCTCCTGGCGGTTCATCCGGAACTTTCGGAGTGAGGGAGATCCTGGCCACCAAGAAAGTGGGAGGAAGGACGTTTTATTTGGTGGATTGAAGGGGATTTGGTCCAGAGGAGAGGTCTTGGGAGCCAGAGGAGAACATCGATGCCCCTGTCCTTATGAAGACATTTCTTTCCCGCTCTGGTCCCAAGAGGAGGGGGTGTAAGAGCATACTGTAACGTATATGGCCATGGACATCTGTCTTCGCTGTGTCAGTTCCCTCCAGGGAGACACCGCCACTCACTTCCGGGTCCTCGGACAGTTTCCTGCAGGGCGCACGCGCCAGCGCGTTCACGGCCTTAAACTGGCCGCGTCCAGCTGTCACCCATCAATAATTAGCCCAAATGGCTGCTGGACTATAAAAAGGGGTTCTGCCCACTTGTTCCTCGCCTGAGCGTTGTTGTATACCTAAGTTTGTCTTGCGAATGGTTTCCCAGTGTTTTCCAGTTCCCAGTGTTACCCGTTCCTGCTGCCTGTACCCTGTATCCCGTGCTATCTTATCTACTGAGAAAGTAAAGTCATGTCTTCCGCTGCATCCACGGTGCCACCTGCTGAGAAAGTCAATTCATGTCTTCCGCTGCATCTACGGTGCCACCTGCTGTGGAAGATCAAGTCGTGCCTCCACTACTGTCTAAATTGCCTCAGGTACCCGTTCCGAACTATAGACATTGTTTTGTAACTTGTTGGCCAGCTGTTACCCCGCTATGCGGTATGGCCCAGTGGGTCCACACCCCGCGCCGGGACAATAAGTTAATCATGTCCCCCTTAGTTTTTTTTTTTCAAGGCTAAATAGGTTTTGTTCTTTTAATCTTTCCTCATAACTTAGATTCTCCATGCCCCTTATTAGTTTAGTTGCTCTTCTTTGTATTTTTTCTAACTCCAGGGCATCCTTTCTATGAACTGGATCCCAGAACTGAACTGCATATTCTAGATGAGGCCTCACTAATGCATGGTAAAGTGGTAATATGACATCCCTGTCCCGCGAGTCCATGCCTCTTTTAATACACGACAATATCTTGCTGGCCCTTGAAGCAGCTGAATGACATTGCATGCTGTTATTTAGTTTATGATTTACAAGTACACCCAGATCCTTCTCAACAAGTGACTCCCCCAGTGTAGCTCCCCCTAGGACATATGATGCATGCAGGTTGTTCGTACCCAGGTGCATAACTTTACATTTATCTATATTAAACTTAATTTGCCAAGTGGACGCCCAAACACTCAGTTTGTTTAAATCCACTTGCAATTCACCAACATCTTCCATAGACTGAACATTACTACATAGCTTGGTGTCATCTGCAAAAATAGAAATAGGGCTATTAATCCCATCCTCTATATCATTAATAAATAAGTTGAATAATAGTGGTCCCAGCACTGAACGGTACACCACTTATAACCAGGGACCATTCAGAGTAGAAATCATTTACCACAACACGCTGGATACGGTCCATGAGCCAATTCTCAATCCAATTACAAACTATACTTTCTAAACCTATAGTCCTTAATTTACCCATTAAACGTCTTTGAGGGACAGTGTCAAATGCCTTTGCAAAGTCCAAAAACACTATCCACAGCGGCCCCTCTGTCTAGGCTTCTGCTCACCTCTTCATAAAATCAAATCAGGTTAGTTTGACAGCTTCTGTCCTTAGTAAAACCGTGCTGGCTGTCACTTATAATACTATTAATTGTCACATAATTCTGTATATAATCCCTCAATAGCCCCTCAAACATTTTCCCCACAATGGATGTTAAGCTTACTGGTCTATAATTACCCGGGGAAGACCTAGAGCCCTTTTTGAAAATAGGCACCACATTTGCCCGACGCCAGTCCCTTGGCACTATACCAGTCACTAGAGAATCTCCAAGTATTATGAAGAGGGGGAAAGAAATAACTGAACTACAGTGAAGGAAATAAGTATTTGATCCCTTGCTGATTTTGTAAGTTTGCCCACTGTCAAAGACATGAACAGTCTAGAATTTTTAGGCTAGGTTAATTTTACCAGTGAGAGATAGATTATTGTAAAGGATCTGCCAGGCACAGCTTCTGTGTCAACGCCCATAGGTAATCAGTCTGCACCTGCTTCTATGTCTGTGAGACTGACTCCATCTTCCACCACTCAGGATGGCAGGCTTAGAAGTGGGAGAGCCTATCACAGCCTGGCCAGACGGAGCTAGCTCCCGCCCTCTGTCTATTTATACCTGCCTTTCCTGTTCCTCCTTGCTTGTGATTCTTTTCGTTTGGTTTCCTGGCCCTGCTGCAGCTTCTGAACTATTTGACCCTGCTTCATATTGACTCTGGCTTACTGACTACTCTCCTGCTCTGCGTTTGGTACCTCGTACACTCCTGGTTTGACTCGGCTTGTACACTACTCTCCTGCTCTGCGTTTGGTACCTCGTACACTCCTGGTTTGACTCGGCTCGTTCACCACTCTTGTTGCTCACGGTGTTGCCGTGGGCAACTGCCCCATTTCCCTTAGCTTCTGTGTACCCTTGTCTGTTCGTCTATCGTGCACTTATTGAGCGTAGGGACCGTCGCCCAGTTGTACCCCGTCGCCTAGGGCGGGTCGTTGCAAGTAGGCAGGGACTGAGTGGCGGGTAGATTAGGGATCACTTGTCTGTTTCCCCACCCCTATCATTACAATTATATAAAAAAATAAAAATAAATCACATTGTCAAAATTATATATATTTATTTGCATTGTGCACAGAGAAATAAGTATTTGATCCCTTTGGCAAACAAGACTTAATACTTGGTGGCAAAACCCTTGTTGGCAAGCACAGCAGTCAGACGTTTTTTGTAGTTGATGATGAGGTTTGCACAAATGTTAGATGGAATTTTGGCCTACTCCACTTTGCAGATCATCTGTAAATCATTAAGATTTCGAGGCTACTCGGATTGGCTACTCGGATCTTCAGCTCCCTCCATAAGTTTTCGATGGGATTAAGGTCTGGAGACTGGCCAGGCCACTCCATGACCTTAATGTGCTTCTATTTGAGCCACTCCTTTGTTGCCTTGACTGTATGTTTCGGGTCATTGTCGCGCTGGAAGACCCAGCCACGAGCCATTTTTAATGTCTTGGTGGAGGGAAGGAGGTTGTCACTCAGGATTTGACGGTACATGGCTCCATCCATTCTCCCATTGATGCGGTGAAGTAGTCCTGTGCCCTTAGCAGAGAAACACCCCCAAAACATGTTTCCACCTCCATGCTTGACAGTGGGGACGGTGTTCTTTGGGTCATAGGCAGCATTTCTCTTCCTCCAAACACAGCGAGTTGAGTTAATGACAAAGAGCTCAATTTTAGTCTCATCTGAACACAGCACCTTCTCCCAATCACTCTCAGAATCATCCAGATGTTCATTTGCAAACTTCAGACGGGCCTGTACATGTGCCTTCTTGAGCAGAGGGACCTTGCGGGCACTGCAGGATTTTAATCCATTACGGCGTAATGTGTTACCAATGGTTTTCTTGGTGACTGTGGTCCCAGCTGCCTTGAGATCATTAACAAGTTCCCCCCGTGTAGTTTTCGGCTGAGCTCTCACCTTCCTCAGGATCAAGGATACCCCACGAGGTGAGATTTTGCATGGAGCCCCAGATCAATGTCGATTGACAGTCATTTTGTATGTCTTCCATTTTCTTACTATTGCACCAACAATTGTCTCCTTCTCACCCAGCGTCTTACTTATGGTTTTGTAGCCCATTCCAGCCTTGTGAAGGTCTATGATCTTGTCCCTGACATCCTTAGAAAGCCCTTTGGTCTTGCCCATGTTGTAGAGGTTAGAGTCAGACTGATTAATTGAATCTGTGGACAGGAGTCTTTTATACAGGTGACCATTTAAGACAGCTGTCTTTAATGCAGGCACCAAGTTGATTTGGAGCGTGTAACTGGTCTGGAGGAGGCTGAACTCTTAATGGTTGGTAGGGGATCAAATACTTATTTCTCTGTGCACAATGCAAATAAATATATATAATTTTGACAATGTGATTTTCTGTTTTTTTTATTTTTATATAATCTATCTCTCACTGGTAAAATTAACCTAGCCTAAAAATTCTAGACTGTTCATGTCTTTGACAGTGGTCAAACTTACAAAATCAGTAAGGGATCAAATACTTATTTCCTTCACTGTATGCTCCTTAAGAACTCTAGGGTGTAACCCATCTGGTCCCGGGGCCTTGTGTACATTTATTTTATTTAATTTAGCTTGCACCATATCTACATTCATCTAATTCAATATATCAACTGATATATTAACAGCACTGGCACCAGCTACATCAGCTGCTTTTTCTTCTGTTGTATATACAGAGCTGAAGAACCCATTTAGTAACTCTGCCTTCTCTTGATTCCCTGTGACCAACTCCCCATTACCACTATCTCGGGGTCCTACATGTTCAGACCTTGGCATTTTTGCATTTATATACTTGAAGAATTTTTGGGGATTTGTTTTACTATCCTTGGCCACCTGCCTTCCATTTTGTATTTTTGCAGATTTTATTATCTTTTTACAGATTTTATTAAGCTCTATATAATTTACAAAGGCTACAGCTGTACCCTCAAATTTGTATTTTTCAAATGCCCTTTTTTTGTCATGTATTGCCCTTTTTACAGAAGGTGTAAGCCATGTGGGGTTTAATTTGAGTCGTTTATACTTGTTACCTATAGGAATAAATTTTGCACTATAATTACCCAAAGTAGATTTGACAATCTCCCATTTATCATTTGTACCATTATTTGACATTAGTTCTTCCCAGTCTATATCCTGAGTTGCAGCCCTCATCCTGGGGAAATTGGCCTTCTTAAAATTAAGTGTTTTTGCCCTCCCAGCCTGTGTTTGTTTTTTTACAGTATATGTACAAAATAACTATATTATGATCACTGTTACCGAGGTTTTCACGAACATTGACGTTCCCAACAATCTCTGTATTATTAGAAATGACCAGATCCAACAGAGCCTCACCTCTAGTCAGTGGCGGATTAAGTAGACTATAGGCCCTGGACTGTTACCCAACCATGGGCCCTCCTTTTTCCCCCGCCACGCTGTAACACTACCTTTTTGTGCAAGCATTAACAAATGGGTTTTACGATTCCCCTTGTCAAAGGGCTGTGGCCCTTCATACTGACAGTCTCCAACCATCGCTGACAGTATCACACTGTTCAGGGACACATCCTCCTGACAAGGGGAATGGTAACACACATTTGTCTATCAGTCCTGGACTGCACAAAGACTTTTTGCGAAACACAAGGATTTCCTATAATAAACATGTCAGGAGAGGTGACAGATTCTCTATAAATCAAGTGACTCACAGGTGACGACTTCTCAGATTCTGGTAACTTTTTTCCTCTTTTCTTCTCCATCCGGTCCAGATTTCATGACGACTTCTCCCGGCCATGACCCATTTTTGCAGAATTGCGACTTAGATGTCTTCTGTTTCTCACGTTTCCAACATTTCTACACCTATAAACGAAAATAAAATTATCATGGTGCCACACACTGTGCCTTTAAATATACTAGCACCATACACTGTGCCCTTTAATATAATTGTGTCAAACTCTGTATAGTAAAGCACCACATGCAGAAAGGCCCCTGTAGATAGCGTCACACACATCCCCCTGTAGATAGCGTCACACACACACACATCCCCTGTAGATAGCGTCACACACACACACATCCCCTGTAGATAGCGTCACACACACATCCCCCTGTAGATAGCGTCACACACACATCCCCCTGTAGATAGCGTCACACACATCCCCCTGTAGATAACGTCACACACACATCCCCCTGTAGATAACGTCACACACACATCCCCCTGTAGATAGCGTCACACACATCACCCTGTAGATAGCGTCACACACACATCACCCTGTAGATAGCGTCACACACACATCCCCCTGTAGATAGCGTCACACACACATCCCCCTGTAGATAGCGCCAAACACAGCCCCTGTAGATAGCGCCAAACACAACAGCCCCTGTAGATAGCGCCAAACACAACAGCCCCTGTAGATAGCGCCAAACACAACAGCCCCTGTAGATAGCGCCAAACACAACAGCCCCTGTAGATAGCGCCAAACACAACAGCCCCTGTAGATAGCGCCAAACACAACAGCCCCTGTAGATAGCGCCAAACACAACAGCCCCTGTAGATAGCGCCAAACACAACAGCCCCTGTAGATAGCGCCAAACACACAAGCCCCTGTAGATAGTGCCACACACACAAGCCCCTGTAGATAGTGCCACACACACAAGCCCCTGTAGATAGTGCCACACACACAAGCCCCTGTAGATAGTGCCACACACAGCAGTGATGAAGGGAGGGAGGGATGGAGGGAGTGAGCGATGGAGGGAGGGAGTGATGAAGGGATGGAGGGATGTAGGGAGTGATGGAGGGATGTAGGGAGTGAGTGATGGAGGGAGGGATGAAGGGATCGGGGTTTGGAAAAGCACTCACCAGCCTGGAGCTCTGTGTAAAGACCTGACTGGTGGGCGGGCCTTCTTCACTGTGGTAGGAGGACCTGATTGGTGGTTGGGGTCACACGGGCCTGACGTCATCAAAGGTCCATTAGCAATCTATTCGGAGCACATTTATGTAGAGAGGTGTTACTTTCACTATTCCGGCTAAGCCCGCCCTGAAGTGCTCTCCCTGCAACTTCTTCCCATCTCTGCAGCGACAGTTAGCAGCACGAGTGCGCTGCATAGTTTTTAAGATTATGTGCAGTTCGGGCAGCCATGGGCCCCCTGGGTGCCTCGGGCCCCGGGCGGCCGCCCGAACTGCCATTATGATGATCCGCCATTGCCTCTAGTCGGGTCTTCCACAAACTGGCCCATAAAATTTTCCTGCAACAGGTTGAGGAAATGTCTCCCCTTTGCAGTTGAAGCCGAACCATGACACCAATTAATATCCTGGTAACTAAAATCTCCCATTATCACTACTGTACCCGCCTGTGCAGCCCACTCCATCTGTTTATATATCTGAACTTCCATCTCCTCAGTTATATTGGGGGATCTATAGATTACACCAAAAGTAATTTTTTCAGTGTTTACCTCCCTTTGTAATTCCACCCACAAAGTCACAATCTTCACCCTCTAATGTCTCATTCACACTCACCTTCATATCGCTTCTCACATACAGACATACACCACCACCTTTCCTATTCGCCCTGTCTTTCCGGAACAGTGTAAAACCCTGTAGATTTACAGACCTGTCATGAGAAGAGTCTAGCCATGTTTCAGCAACACCAGCTATATCTATATTTTCTTCCAGTACCAAGGCCTCCAGATCCAGACTTTAACTTGCCTTTAAATGTTTCACTTTCAGTATCAGAAATGTGATTATTTGACATTTGGGCATTTTTATTTTCATTGCTGTTTTGTAACGAAAGGATCTCCTTATCAAGTTGTTTAGTCCTCTGCTCACAACCTAACTACCCCTTTATTTTCTACATTGACCTCCCTCCTTAGCCCTAGTTTAAATACTCTTCCACCCCAGCTAGAATTCTCTCCCTCAGCACAGCGGACCCCCTTCCATTTAGGTGAAAATCATCTGCAGAATACAGTTTGTACCCCAATGAAAAGTCAGCCTAGTGCTCTATTAACCCAAAGCCTTCTCCTCTACACCAAGACTTAAGCCATGCATTTAACTCCCAGAGCTCCCACTGTCTTTCCTGTGATGCGCATGGCACAGGCGTTATTCCTGAAAATGCTACTTTGGAGGTCTTTCCTTCAGCTTGTAGCCTAGTTCTTTAAAATTATTCTTAAGGCTCCTCCACCTACCATTTATTCTGTCGTTGGTACCCACATGGACCACGACAGCTGGATCCTCACCAGCCCCTCCCAGCAATTTGTCCACCCGTTCCACCACATGCCGAACCCTGGCACCAGGGAGACAGCAAACCATTCGGTTGAGGCGGTCTTGGCGACAAATTATTCTATCCGTCTTCCTGATTATAAAATCCCCTACAACTACCAATTGTCTTGCTTTACCTGCATTTTCTCCCGGCTGTTAGGGAGATCAGTATCCACTAGGGCTGCCATTTCTGAGACTGACACCCTCGCATCATCACCCAACTTGGAATATCAGAAACAGGATTGGCCTTCCTTTTCTTGGACCCCATTCTACTGCCCCAACTACATTAACCCAGCTACTTGCCTGATCCTTCTCACCCATGTCTTCACCCTCCAGTTATACCCCTCTAACTGTGTGCTCCGCTCAAGATTGTCTATCGCCCTCAGTGTTGCATTCTGCTCCTCCAGATCTCTAATGTGAGCTTCCAGGTGACCAACATGCTCACATCTGCCACAGAGGTATTCACCCTGGAACTCCGGCTCCAGTCGTGCATACATATGGCAGACTGTGCACTGAAGAAAACCTCAAATCTTGCTGTCCATTATCCCAGTTACAAAAAAACAGTGAACAATTGTTAAAGTAAAATAAAAGAAGAATACTTACTGGGGCTTTATCTCCTCTTTTTAACTCCGGTTTTATAACTCCACTTATATCACAAGCCACTTAATTCACCAAGCTCAGAACAGGTTTGAAGAGGTCTTGTGGTGCCAAAACAGTGGAGACCCCCCAAAAGTGACCCCATTTTTGAAACTACACCCTCAAGGAATTTTTCTAAGGGTATAGTTAGCATTTTGTCCCAACAGTTTTTTTTGCAGAATTTAGTGGAATTAGTCTGTGAAGATGAAAATTAACTTTTTAAAAAAAAAAAAACAGAATATTTTCATTTTTATAAAGGAGTAAAGGCGAAAAAGCACCACAACATTTGTAAAGCAATTTCTCCTGATTACGGCAATACCCCATATGTGGTAATAAACTGCTGTTTGGACCCACGGCAGAGCTCAGAAAGGAAGGAGAACCATTTGAAGCACAGATTTTGCTGGGAAGGTTTTCGGGTGCCATGTCGCATTTTCAGAGCTCCTGAGGTACCAGTACAGTGGAAACACCAATGAAGTGACCCAATTTTGGAAATTACACCCTCAAGGAATTTTTTTAGGGGTATAGTTAGCATTTTGACCCCACAGGTTTTTTTACAGAATTTATTGGAATTAGTCTGTGAAAATGAACATCTACATTTTCTCAGCAAATAATGTACAAATTTTAACTTTTTACAAGGAGCAAAGGAGAAAAATCACCCCAACATTAGTAAAGCAATTTCTCCTGATTACGGCAATACCCCATATGTGGTAATAAACTGCTGTTTGGACCTACGGCACGCCTCAGAAGGGAACGAGGGCAATTTGGATTTTGGAGCGTAGATTTTGAAGGAATGGTTTTCGGTGCCGTGTCGTGTTTGCAAAGCCCTGGAGGGACCATCACAGTGGGAACTCCCCAAAAGTGACCCCATTTTGGAAACTGACCCCATATTGTTCTGGGGCTGAATTTAGTAGAAATCTGCCATTAAAAATTAAAAGTTAAATTTTTCACAAATGTGTCATTTATAGGACAATTTTTTGCAGAAACAGCATGGTAAGTGCAGGAAGACACCTCAATGTTTATTGGGATTTTTCTTCTGAGTTTAGAAATAGCCCCAAAGTGGTCTAAATATGTTGTCTGGACACTTAGCAGTGCCTGGAAGTGAAGAAGCACTACAAGGATTTTGAGGCCTTATTTTTACTTGGATGATTTTACCCACAAAACAATTGTGCAGATCATACACATTTGTTCGAGTATTAGGTATTCATCTAGGGGTATAATGAGGGTTTCTATAATTTTTTTATTTTTTTTTAGAGTGTCCATTTTTAAAAATGTGTAAAAGACCAGAATGATAAAGGGAGGGGTGGGGGTTTTAAAAGTATAAAATTTTTAATCCAGGGAGGTGTGGTAGATGCGGAAGCAGTCCTTCATGCACAGTCTGGGTTTAGATGGGCAAGTGTCACACTGATATGTGGTAACCTTACGGATACCCCTTTTTGTGCAGACACAGCACCTTTTTTGTGCCCTGCCTTTTTTTCTTGTGCCAGGCACTTCACTAGGAAAGTGCTGCCCAGGAACAATTCGACAAACATTACATGGAGCAGCAGACGTTTCCCCCACCTCGTCTCTAAATAAAAGACATTTTATAATTTTCTCTTGGTACTCCGAGTATGTACCTGGATTGCCAGCTTTCCTAAAATTTAAAAAGGAGTGATAAAGTGCCTGCTGGACAACGTACACTTCCAATTTCTTCTACCAGATTTTACACTTTCTCATGGTACTATATGGTTTCAACACCTGATCATTCAGGTCAACCCCCCAACCCCCCCCCCCCATGAATTTTAATATGCCTGAATGCACACAGGCTTCATCATGGAAAATGTGAATCCACGTGTGGGGACAGGGGTGCAGATGTATAGATGTCAGCATACAGACCTCTTTTTTGTCTCTAAATTTTAGACGCAGTATCCCATCCTGCAGCAATGCCCTGCTTTCGCCAATTTACAGGGATTGGCTGATGAGGGTCTTGGGAAGGTGCCTCTGATTTTTTCGCACCGTCCTACATGCCACTGTTTTTTTGTCGTTTAGACATTTGAACAGGGGAATACTTGTGTACCAGTTGTCCAAGTACAAGTTGTACCCCTGATCAAGCAGTGGGTGCAGGAGGTCCAACACTATCTTCCCTGTTGTGGACAGAACGGGGGACAATTTGGGGGCTGTATTGTCCTGTCCTTCCCCTGATAAATATGTATATTTCGTGGTGTTATATATCCCCCACCTGGATAATGGTTAATTCACTTCTCCGTAGTAATAGAATAATGAAAAAAATAGATCCGGAGTACTAAAATATAACTTTTACTAGTATGAATAAAATAGGTATAAACAGATATATAAACAATAGGAGGAACCCATTTGCCAATACTGCATACATATACTTAATTGTTTCCCATCGTTTCAAATTGTTGTCAACAATATTTTTGTATTGACAGCAGATAAAGATCAGTCCGCCTTTATAAGGTTTCCCAATTTAGAATGGTTCTTTTGGTCACATATGGAGGAAAGGAATGTTGGGACACATGTCCTCCTACCCCGTTTCTGTCGGTAAATAGTCCTCCACATCAAAGTGTCCAGAAATAATGTTACGTCCTCTCCTGGATGGTGAAAGAGCGACAGGTGGGTCTCCCTACGCGTTTCTTGCTGACCAGGCAATTCCTCAGGGGAGATAGGTCAGTGAAGCATAGATGTCCAAGGTTGGAACTTGCTGCTTGAAATGTGGCTGTCGATTCATATGGAGAGGAATGCTCTATAATTCAGAGCATGTTGAATCAGTGGAGCAGTAAATTTCAGTTTCTGCTCAGCTGTCGTTGCACGAGGGAAAAACTCATTAGTTTGAGCAGGTTTGCAGTGGCAAAAGGGAGTCCATTAGTTAAAACACCCTTGCAGTGGCAAGTGATGTAACCTTCCTGGTAGGAGGCAAACACAGAACGCCTATCCCTGGCGTGTACCGCCTCCTACCAGGAAGGTTACATCACTTGCCACTGCAAGGGTGTTTTAACTAATGGACTCCCTTTTGCCACATTTCAAGCAGCAAGTTCCAACCTTGGACATCTATGCTTCACTGACCTATCTCCCCTGAGGAATTGCCTGGTCAGCAAGAAACGCGTAGGGAGACCCACCTGTCGCTCTTTCACCATCCAGGAGAGGACGTAACATTATTTCTGGACACTTTGATGTGGAGGACTATTTACCGACAGAAACGGGGTAGGAGGACATGTGTCCCAACATTCCTTTCCTCCATATGTGACCAAAAGAACCATTCTAAATTGGGAAACCTTATAAAGGCGGACTGATCTTTATCTGCTGTCAATACAAAAATATTGTTGACAACAATTTGAAACGATGGGAAACAATTAAGTATATGTATGCAGTATTGGCAAATGGGTTCCTCCTATTGTTTATATATCTGTTTATACCTATTTTATTCATACTAGTAAAAGTTATATTTTAGTACTCCGGATCTATTTTTTTCATTATCCCTGATAAATATGGAAAGCGTGCATGTATGCGGTCTCCGATTCACACAGCTTGTACATTTTTATCCCGTACCTAGCGCGCTTATTTGGTAAATATTGGCGAAACTTCAGCCTGCCTGTAAAGGATCTGCCAGGCACAGCTTCGGGGTTAACTTCCATAGGTAATCAGTCTTCACCTGAGTCTATGTCTCTGAGACTGACTCCAGCTTCCACCACTCAGGCTGGCAGGCTTAGGAGTGGGAGAGCCTATCGCAGCCTGGCCAGACTCAGCTAGCTCCCGCCCTCTGTCTATTTATACCTGCCTTTCCTGTTCCTCCTTTCTTGTGATTCTTCCCTTGTGGTTTCCTGGCCCAGCTACAGCTTCTGACTATTTGATCCTGCTCCATACTGACCCTGGCTTACTGACTACTCTCCTGCTCTGCGTTTGGTACCTCGTGCACTCCTGGTTTGACTCGGCTCGTTCACCACTCTTGTTGCTCACGGTGTTGCCGTGGGCAACTGCCCCATTTCCCTTAGCTTTGTGTACCCTTGTCTGTTTGTCTCGTGCACTTACTGAGCGTAGGGACCGCCGCCCAGTTGTACCCCGTCGCCTAGGGCGGGTCGTTGCAAGTAGGCAGGGACAGAGTGGCGGGTAGATTAGGGCTCACTTGTCCGTTTCCCTACCCCTATCATTACCACTGCCCTTGAAGTGCACCAGGGATTCATCTATGGACATTTCTTTTTGAGGAGGGTAGACTGATGAAAAATGTTGGGATGAAATGTTAATGAGGGGCCTAATTTTAAATAGTCTATCGAAATTTAGGTCATCCTCAGGGGGGCATTGGGAATTGTCACTAAAGTGCAGAAATTTATGGAGGGCCTCAAAGCTGGTCATAGTATTGCGGTACTGGGGACAAGGATAGAGAATGTCCGTGGACCAGTGGGATCTCACTTCAGGCTTTTTAGTGAGACCCATGTTGAGGACTAAACTCCAATACTTGTGCATTTCTTCACAATTAGTCGGTTGCCACCGATTGGCCTGGGCATGAAAGGCTTTGGGGTGTTCCGAAATAAACTGCTGGGCGTAAATGTTGGTTTAATCAACCATGAGCTGGATCAAATTGTCTGTCAAGAATAATTAGAAAAATCCAATAATAGGCAGCCCTTCTGTCTGTACGTGAATTCTTGCCGCAGCAGCAAATTCTGGGATTTGGGGGGTGTAATTGGTTGGGGTTGACCAATCACTGCTGACTGTAGCAGGGTCAGGCAGATCGGCAGTTTCAGTGTCAGGCAAAACTTGGGCACTAACCCACCTGCGACTACGAGGAGGTTCCTCACGGTCACTGGAGGAGGAGGATTAGAGAAAGAACTGTGGTTCCTCACCACTCGCTAAGTCCGTATCGGACGCATTCATGGCATACGCCTCTTCAGCGGTGTAAAGTCTCGCTGCCATTTTGTGTGTGTGTGTGTATGTATATATATATATATATATGTATATATATATATATATATATATATATATATATATAGTGTTTACACACGTAGCTCAGAAAACTGTAACAGTTTTTTTTTTGTTTTTTTTTTCACATAAACGCTAACACTGAAACACTTTTTTTGTGTTTTTTTAAATTTTTCTCATGTAAAACACTAAACACTAACAAACTATTTTTTTGTTTTCTAGCACTTACTAACGGACACTGAGGCTGACTGACACGGACGCTATGGATTGATACGAACAACGGATTGACGCGGACTTACTGACAACTGACGCTGACTGACACTGACTAAGGGCCTGTTCACATCACCGTTCGCTTTCCGTCCTGGGGTTCCATCAGAGGTTTCCGTCGGGTTAACCCCGCAATGGAAAGTGAAACCACAGCTTCCGTTTCAGTCACCATGGATATCAATGATGACGGAAACATCGCTAATGGTTTCCGTTTGTCACCATTCCAGTAGATTTCCGTTTTTCCGACGGAATCAATAGCGCAGTCGACTCCACTATTGATTCCGTCGTTAAAACAGAAACTTTCCGGAATGGTGACGAACGGAAACCATTAGCGATGTTTCCGTCACCATTGATATCAATGGTGACTGAAACGGAAGCTATGGGTTCATTTTCAATGTTTTATGGCAAACCCCTTTAACTAGTTGAATGCCGTGGTCAATAGCGACCGCGCCATTTATAAGGGTTTTTCTATGAAGAACATTTATGACATATCCACAGGATAAGTCATAAATGTCAGATAGATGCAGGTCCCACCTCTGCAGGTCCCACCTACGGGATCCGGCTGAGGTGAGTGGACGAGAGCACTGGCGTCTCCTGAGGAAGAGGCTGGGGCCAGCGCTTGCCGACTCGTGGCTGCGGCTGTCAGGGGGAGGTCGGAGCTGACAGCCTGCAACCACAGACATTACACTTCCACGGAATGTAGTGCCCCACATATAGACCCACAGTGTAGATAGAGCCTCCACTGTAGATAATGCCACTCACAGATTTAGTAGAAAAAACAAAACAATTTACATACTCACCCTGATCCCGTTCCCGCACCGTCCGGTGGCAATGCAGATTTGCTCTCCTCTGAGCAGGTCTGCTGGAGCTTAACTACGCAAGCGGAAGATTGTTGAAAGACGCTGATTGGCAGGGCAAGTAATTTGGCCTCGCCAATCAGTGTCACTGCAAGGCCATTCAGTGATAATGGATGTATTTGTACCTACGTGCTATATACGCAGGTACAATTACTGCAAGAGGGGGAGGCTGTCGCTAGCACAGGGGCCCCCTCCGGTGTTAGCTGCGCCACCAGGCAGGGTGGGCGTGTCGGCGGGCGGCACAGGCTCACTCAAGCCACGGGCCCCATAGAAGCAGCTACGGCTGCTACAGCGATAGTTACGCCACTGCCTGTTACTATAGTCACACTTACCCTCCTACTTCCGGAGTGCAGCGGAAGTCCCAACGTCTTCTCGCGTCATGATGTCACGATGCTTTGCTCCGCGCATGATGTCATGATGCGGGATGGTGTACATTCGCTGCACCCGAAGGGTCTAACAGACTGTATTACACATGGACCCTGTATCCAAGCCTACCACATGGTAGGCTTAGATACATGGCCATTTATGATTTTGTCTATTTGGGCCCTGTATCTAAGCCTAACATGTGGTAGGCTTAGATACAGAGCCAATCAGACAGGATTACACATGGTGTGATCCTCTCTGCTGGGCCCTGTGTCTAAGCCTACCACATGGTATGCTTAGATACATAGCCTATGTGTGATCTTGTCTGATGGGCCCTGTATCTATGCCTAAAAAAATTTAGGTTTAGATACAGGGCCTCAGCAGACATTAATCTTATACTGTATAAGATTACTGTCTGCTGGGGCCCTGTATTTATGCCCAACATGTGGTAGTCTTAGATACAGAGCCCATCAGACAGGATCACACATGGTGTAATCCTGTCTGCTAGGCCCTGTATCTAAGCCTACCACATTGTAGGCTTAGATACATGGCCCATGTGTGATCCTGTCTGATGGGCCCTGTATCTAAGCCTACCACATAGTAGGCTTAGATACAGGGCCCCAGCAAACAGTAATCTTATACAATCTTCTTACAGGTCCAGGGGACCACCATGGGAGCTACTTGTGCTCCATCTTATGCCAACTTATTTCTGGGAGCATGGGAAAGAGAAATTTTCATGGTCGACCCACTACCTGGAACGGAAAAAATTCACAACTGGATGAGGTACATAGACGATGTCCTGTTCATATGGGAAGGAACGGTGGTCAATGATTCCTACTCTGAATGGTCCCCGGTAATAAGTGGTGTACCCCAGGGTTCAGTGCTGGGACCACTATTATTCAACTTATTTATTAATGATATAGAAGATGGGATTAATAGCACTATTTCTATTTTTGCAGATGACACCAAGCTATGTAATATAGTTCAGTCTATGGAAGATGTTCATGAATTGCAGGCAGATTTAAACAAACTAAGTGTTTGGGCGTCCACTTGGCAGATGAAGTTTAATGTAGATAAATGTAAAGTTATGCATCTGGGTACCAACAACCTGCATGCATCATATGTCCTAGGGGGAGCTACACTGGCGGATTCACTTGTTGAGAAGGATCTGGGTGTTCTTGTAAATCATAAACTCAATAACAGCATGCAGTGTCAATCAGCTGCTTCAAAGGCCAGCAGGATATTGTCGTGTATTAAAAGAGGCATGGACTCACGGGACAGGGATGTAATATTGCCACTTTACAAAGCATTAGTGAGGCCTCATCTAGAATATGCAGTTCAGTTCTGGGCTCCAGTTCATAGAAAGGATGCCCTGGAGTTGGAAAAAATACAAAGAAGAGCAATGAAGCTAATTAGGGGCATGGAGAATTTAAGTTATGAGGAAAGATTGAAAGAATTAAAGCTATTTAGCCTTGAAAAAAGACGACTAAGGGGGGACATGATTAACTTATATAAATATATTAATGGCACATACAAAAAATATGGTGAAATCCTGTTCCTTGTAAAACCCCCTCAAAAAACAAGGGGACACTCCCTCCGTCTGGAGAAAAAAAGGTTCAAGCTGCAGAGGCGACAAGGCTTCTTTACCGTGAGAACTGTGAATCTATGGAATAGCCTACCGCAGGAGCTGGTCACAGCAGGGACAGTAGATGGCTTTAAAGAAGGGTTAGATAATTTCCTAAAACAAAAAAATATTAGCTCCTATGTGTAGAAATTTTTCCTTCCCTTTTCCCATCCCTTGGTTGAACTTGATGGACATGTGTCTTTTTTCAGCCGTACTAACTATGTAACTATGTAACTATGTAACGGAGGACGAACTAAACTCTATGATGGAGATATTTAATCCCTTCCCGACATTTGACGTATCCATACGCCAAAGTCGGGTAGGGGAAGTATGGAGCGGGCTCACAAAGTGAACCCGCTCCATACGATGCGGGTGTCGGCTGTTTGTTGCAGCCGACACTTCAGAGTAACGAGCGGCATCGCGCTCGAGCGCGATCCCGCTCGTTTAACTCATTAAATGCTATGGTCAATAGCGACCACAGCATTTAAATCGTTAGTAGGAGGGGGGCGACCCCCTCCAACAGCTCATCGCGCCCCCCGCAATGCAATCGCAGGGAGGCGATGGTTGCTATGGCTGCCAGGGGGCCTAATGAAGGGCCCCAGGTCCGCCATCTTTGTGCACCTATTAAGCCCTGCCTCCGGCCAGTCCGGTCCCTGCCTGTCGAATCACGATATACAGCAATACATTAGTATTGCAGTATATCGTGCAAGCGATCTAATGATCGCTGGTTGAAGTCCCCTAGGGGGACCTATAAAAAAAAGTAAAAATGAGTTCAATAAAGTTTTTTTTTAGTGTAAAAAAAAAATATATATATTAAAAGTTTTAAAAAAAAACCTTTTCCCATTTTCCCCCTAGAGCATAGTAAAAAAATATATAAATAAACATAATTGGTATAGCCACATCTGTAAAAGGCTGAACTATTACAATATATCATTATTTAACCCGCATGGTGAACGGCGTAAAAAAAAAAATTGTAAACGCCAGAATCTCTATTTTTTGGTCACCTAATCTCCCACAAAAAATAAAATAAAAAGTGATCAAACTGTCGCATTTACACCATAATGGTATTATTAAAAACGACAGCTTATCCCACAAAAAATAAGCCCTCATACCAATTAATCAACGAAAAAATAAAACAATTATGGCTCTCGGAATTTGGTGACACAAAATACATTTTCTTTTTTACACTTAGGTTTTTACTTGTAAAAGTAGTAAAATATAGAAAAAACTATATATATTTGGTATCGCCGTAATCGTATTGACCCACAAAATAAAGTTAACATGTTGTTTTAATTGCACAGTGAATTCCGTAAAAACAGTGCGCAAAAAAACATGGAGGAATCGCTGTTTTTTTCATTTTCTACCCCACAAATAATTTTTTTCCCATTTCCTAGTACCACTACATGGCAAAATAAATGGTGCTACAAAAACTACAACTCGTCCCGCAAAAATCAAGCCCTCATAGTACTATATCGACGGAAAAATAAAGACGTTATGGCTTTTGGAAGGTGGGGAGAAAAAAAACCAAAATGAAAATCTGAAAAAGGGTTGCTGCGTTAAGAGGTTAACAATAATCACATCAATGTTAAACTCTCGTATTTAGGAAGGCCACAGCGGTCAATTCTTTATTACATGCAGGTTCCTCACATTTGCCCTCTACGATCAGGGCTATTCCCATTGGACAATTCTTAAGAATGAAGAGGATCTGCTCGACAAAAAAAAATAATTGAGAAACAGGGTGAGGACTTAAAACTAAGATTTCAAGAAAGAGGCTTTTAAAACTGGACCATAAAAAGAGGTTATCGCAGGGAAAATTTACTATGCCCAAATAAAAACTATGAAAAAGAAAATCACTAGACTTGTATGATAACTACATATCATACACAATGGCCTGCAATGGTGGAAATATTCAAACGTCACTGGCTGGTACTCCTGTCTGATCCTATACTCAAAAATAAACTGTCTCCAACTCCACAACTAACTGCAAGAAGAGCAAAAAAGATTAAAGATCAGCTGGTACATAGTCATTATGTCCCACAAGTGACCAATTTGTTTGGCACAAAAGGTCATAAATTGGGCTCCTTTACATGTGGCTCATGTAAAGCGTGTGCTAATATAGAGGGAGCCTTTGATTTTGAAGACTCAGTACATCAAAATGTATACAAAATCACACAATATATCTCCTGTAGTTCTACCTACGTGATATTGGTCTTACTACAAGAGCCTGCTCTGTGGCTTGAAACAACAAGCGGTTTGTAGATCAAGTGGAGTTCCAAAAACCGGATTGATTTACTGTGTTGTGTGTGACAAAGTGGGGGGCCATTGTATGTGATATATGTATTGATTGCTTGCTTGCTACAAAGTTTGCAAAAGTGACATTATTTAAAACCATTTTTCCCTTGCAGTTTCCTTCCTGAGTAGCTGAGTAAGGGGGAGGGGTTAGCTGGTACCAGGTGCTATAAATCAGGCCTCACTACTCTGTAGAGCCTGCTCTGTGGCTTGAAACAACAAGTGGTTTGTAGATCAAGTGGAGTTCCAAAAACCGGATTGATTTACTGTGTTGTGTGTGACAAAGTGGGTGGCCATTGTATGTGATATATGTATTGATTGCTTGCTTGCTACAAAGTTTGCAAAAGTGACATTATTTAAAACCATTTTTCCCTTGCAGTTTCCTTCCTGAGTAGCTGAGTAAGGGGGAGGGGTTAGCTGGTACCAGGTGCTATAAATCAGGCCTCACTACTCTGTAGAGCCTGCTCTGTGGCTTGAAACAACAAGTGGTTTGTAGATCAAGTGGAGTTCCAAAAACCGGATTGATTTACTGTGTTGTGTGTGACAAAGTGGGGGGCCATTGTATGTGATATATGTATTGATTGCTTGCTTGCTACAAAGTTTGCAAAAGTGACATTATTTAAAACCATTTTTCCCTTGCAGTTTCCTTCCTGGAGTAGCTGAGTAAGGGGGAGGGGTTAGCTGGTACCAGGTGCTATAAATCAGGCCTCACTACTCTGTAGAGCCTGCTCTGTGGCTTGAAACAACAAGTGGTTTGTAGATCAAGTGGAGTTCCAAAAACCGGTTTGATTTACTGTGTTGTGTGTGACAAAGTGGGGGGCCATTGTATGTGATATATGTATTGATTGCTTGCTTGCTACAAAGTTTGCAAAAGTGACATTATTTAAAACCATTTTTCCCTTGCAGTTTCCTTCCTGAGTAGCTGAGTAAGGGGGAGGGGTTAGCTGGTACCAGGTGCTATAAATCAGGCCTCACTACTCTGTAGAGCCTGCTCTGTGGCTTGAAACAACAAGTGGTTTGTAGATCAAGTGGAGTTCCAAAAACCGGATTGATTTACTGTGTTGTGTGTGACAAAGTGGGGGGCCATTGTATGTGATATATGTATTGATTGCTTGCTTGCTACAAAGTTTGCAAAAGTGACATTATTTAAAACCATTTTTCCCTTGCAGTTTCCTTCCTGAGTAGCTGAGTAAGGGGGAGGGGTTAGCTGGTACCAGGTGCTATAAATCAGGCCTCACTACTCTGTAGAGCCTGCTCTGTGGCTTGAAACAACAAGTGGTTTGTAGATCAAGTGGAGTTCCAAAAACCGGATTGATTTACTGTGTTGTGTGTGACAAAGTGGGGGGCCATTGTATGTGATATATGTATTGATTGCTTGCTTGCTACAAAGTTTGCAAAAGTGACATTATTTAAAACCATTTTTCCCTTGCAGTTTCCTTCCTGAGTAGCTGAGTAAGGGGGAGGGGTTAGCTGGTACCAGGTGCTATAAATCAGGCCTCACTACTCTGTAGAGCCTGCTCTGTGGCTTGAAACAACAAGTGGTTTGTAGATCAAGTGGAGTTCCAAAAACCGGAGTTGAAAAGAGGAGTTAAAGTCCCAGTAAGTGCTCTTCTACTTCTTTTTCTTTTTGATTAACACCTGTTCGCGGTTTTTTTTGTAACTTGGATAATGGATAGCAAGATTGGAGGTTTTCTTCAGTGCACAGTTTGCCATATGTATGCACGACTGGAGCCGGAGTTCCAGGGTGAATATCTCTGTGGCAGATGTGAGCATGTTGTTCACCTGGAAGCTCGTATTAGAGATCTGGAGGAGCAGAATGTAACACTGAGGAGGATAGACAATCTTGAGCGAAGCATGCTGCTCACGGAGCATGCAGTTAGTGGGTTACAACTGGAGGGTGAAGACATGGGTGAGCAGGATCAGGTAAGTAGCTGGGTTAATGTAGTTAGGGGCAGTAGAAAGGGGTCAAAGAAAAGGAAGGCCGATCCGGTTTCTGACATTCCAGGCAAAATTGCCAAGTTGGGTGATGATGCGAGGGTGTCAGTCTCAGAAATGGCAGCCCTAGTGGATACTGATCTCTCTAACAGCCGGGAGAACAGCCCATCTAGTAGTCGGTGGGATGGTAATGCAGGTAAGCCAAGACAATTGATAGTCGTAGGGGATTCTATAATCAGGAAGACGGATAGAATAATTTGTCGCCAAGACCACCTCAACCGAATGGTTTGCTGTCTCCCTGGTGCCAGGGTTCGGCATGTGGTGGAACGGGTGAACAAATTGCTGGGAGGGGCTGGTGATGATCCAGCTGTCGTGGTCCATGTCGGTACCAACGACAGAATAAATGGTAGGTGGAGGAGCCTTAAGAATAATTTTAAAGAACTAGGCTACAAGCTGAAGGGAAGGACCTCCAAAGTAGTATTCTCAGGAATACTGCCTGTGCCATGCGCATCACAGGAAAGACAGCGGGAGCTCAGGGAGTTAAATGCATGGCTGAAGTCTTGGTGTAGAGGAGAAGGATTTGGGTTCCTAGAGCACTGGGCTGACTTTTCATTGGGGTACAAACTGTATTCTGCAGATGATTTGCACCTAAATGGAAGGGGGTCCGCTGTGCTGGGGGAGAGAATTCTAGCTGGGGTGGCGGAGTATTTAAACTAGGGCTGAGGAGGGAGGTCAATGTAGAAAAAAAAGGGGTAGCCAGGTTAGAGAGGGGTCAGACTATATTGGTGGGGGGAGAAACAGAATGTGGGGAGAGGACTAGACAACAAGATAAGGAGATCCTTTCGTTACAAAACATCAGTGTAAATAAAAAGGCCCGATTAATGTCAAATCACATTTCTGATAATAAAAGTGAAAAACTGACAGGCAAGTTAAAGTGTATGTTCACAAATGCCAGAAGTCTAGCAAGCAAAATGGGGGGAGCTGGAGGCCTTGATACTGGAAGAAAATATAGATATAGTTGGTGTTGCTGAAACATGGCTGGACTCTTCACATGACTGGGCTGTAAATCTACAGGGTTTTACACTTTTTCGGAAAGACAGGACAAATAGGAAAGGTGGTGGTGTATGTCTGTATGTGAGAAATGATATGAAGGCGAGTGTGAAAGAGACAATAGTGGGTGAAGACTGTGAGGAGGTTGAAACCTTGTGGGTGGAACTAGAAAGGGAGGTAAACACTGAAAAAATTACTTTTGGTGTAATCTATAGACCCCCCAATATAACTGAGGAGATGGATGTTCAGCTATATAAACAGATGGAGCAGGCTGCACAGGCGGGTACTGTAGTGATAATGGGAGATTTTAATTTCCGGGATATTAATTGGTGTCATGGTTCGGCTTCAACTGCAAAGGGGAGACATTTCCTCAACCTGTTGCAGGAAAATTTTATGGGCCAGTTTGTGGAAGACCCGACTAGAGGTGAAGCTCTGTTGGATCTGGTGATTTCTAATAATGCAGATCTTGTTGGGAATGTCAATGTTCGTGAAAACCTCGGTAACAGTGATCATAATATAGTTACATTTTACCTATACTGTAAAAAACAAACGCAGGCTGGGAGGGCAAAAACATTTAATTTTAAGAAAGCCAATTTCCCCAGGATGAGGGCTGCAATTCAGGATATGGACTGGGAAGAACTAATGTCAAATAATGGAACAAATGATAAATGGGAGATTTTCAAATCTACTTTGAGTTATTATAGTGCAAAATGTATTCCTATAGGTAACAAGTATAAACGACTCAAATTAAACCCCACATGGCTTACACCTTCTGTGAAAGGGGCAATACATGACAAAAAAAGGGCATTTAAAAAATACAAATCTGAGGGTACAGCTGTAGCCTTTGTAAAATATAAAGAGCTTAATAAAATCTGTAAAAATTTAATAAAATTAGCAAAAATACAAAATGAAAGGCAGGTGGCCAAGGATAGTAAAACAAATCCCAAAAAATTCTTCAAGTATATAAATGCAAAAAAGCCCAGGTCTGAACATGTAGGACCCCTAGATAATGGTAATGGGGAGTTGGTCACAGGGGATCAAGAGAAGGCAGAGTTACTAAATGGGTTCTTTAGCTCTGTATATACAACTGAAGAAAGAGCAGCTGATGTAGCCGCTGCCAGTGCTGTTAATATATCAGTTGATATACTGAATTGGATGAATGTAGAGATGGTCCAAGCTAAATTAAATAAAATAAATGTGCACAAGGCCCCGGGACCAGATGGGTTACACCCTAGAATTCTTAAAGAGCTTAGTTCAGTTATTTCTGTCCCCCTTTTCATAATATTCAGAGAATCTCTAGTGACTGGTATAGTGCCAAGGGACTGGCGCAGCGCAAATGTGGTGCCTATTTTCAAAAAGGGCTCTAGGTCTTCCCCGGGTAATTATAGACCAGTAAGCTTAACATCCATCGTGGGGAAAATGTTTGAGGGGCTATTGAGGGACTATATACAGGATTATGTGACAATAAATAGCATTATAAGTGACAGCCAGCACGGTTTTACTAAGGACAGAAGTTGTCAAACTAACCTAATCTGTTTTTATGAAGAGGTAAGCAGAAGCCTAGACAGAGGGGCCGCTGTGGATTTAGTGTTTTTGGACTTTGCTAAGGCATTTGACACTGTCCCCCATAGACGCCTAATGGGTAAATTAAGGACTATAGGTTTAGATAATATAGTTTGTAATTGGATTGAGAATTGGCTCAAGGACCGTATCCAGAGAGTTGTGGTCAATGATTCCTACTCTGAATGGTCCCCGGTTATAAGTGGAGTACCCCAGGGTTCAGTGCTTGGACCACTATTATTCAACTTATTTATTAATGATATAGAGGATGGGATTAATAGCACTATTTCTATTTTTGCAGATGACACCAAGCTATGTAATATAGTTCAGACTATGGAGGATGTTCATGAATTGCAGGCAGATTTAAACAAACTAAGTGTTTGGGCGTCCACTTGGCAGATGAAGTTTAATGTAGATAAATGTAAAGTTATGCATCTGGGTACCAACAACCTGCATGCATCATATGTCCTAGGGGGAGCTACACTGGCGGATTCACTTGTTGAGAAGGATCTGGGTGTACTTGTAAATCATAAACTCAATAACAGCATGCAGTGTCAATCAGCTGCTTCAAAGGCCAGCAGGATATTGTCGTGTATTAAAAGAGGCATGGACTCGTGGGACAGGGATGTAATATTACCACTTTACAAAGCATTAGTGAGGCCTCATCTAGAATATGCAGTTCAGTTCTGGGCTCCAGTTCATAGAAAGGATGCCCTGGAGTTGGAAAAAATACAAAGAAGAGCAACGAAGCTAATTAGGGGCATGGAGAATTTAAGTTATGAGGAAAGATTGAGAGAATTAGACCTATTTAGCCTTGAGAAAAGACGACTAAGGGGGGACATGATTAACTTATATAAATATATTAATGGCACATACAAAAAATATGGTGAAATCCTCAAAAAACAAGGGGGCACTCCCTCCGTCTGGAGAAAAAAAGGTTCAAGCTGCAGAGGCGACAAGGCTTCTTTACAGTGAGAACTGTGAATCTATGGAATAGCCTACCGCAGGAGCTGGTCACAGCAGGGACAGTAAATGGCTTTAAAAAAGGGTTAGATAATTTCCTAGAACAAAAAAATATTAGCTCCTATGTGTAGAAATTTTTCCTTCCCTTTTCCCTTCCCTTGGTTGAACTTGATGGACATGTGTCTTTTTTTCAGCCGTACTAACTATGTAACTATGTAACAAGGGAATTCAGAATAAGAGTGTGGGAGCATATAAAAGATATTGAAAATGCCAAAGAAGAAACACCTTCTCAATTTTTTCAAACATTTCAAAATGTTCCACGGATGTAACTCCAAACAACTAAAATTCAGAGGAATAGATAAGTTACAGTTAGGATCCAGAGGGGGCAATGGAGGTAAGAGATTAGCCCAAATGGAAAGTAGATGGATCCACAAATTAGGAACTCTGACCCCATGTGGACATAATTTAACTTGGTTTTAATGCCTTTTTGTAATATTTTCTTTTATGGTTGAAGGGTGTCATATGTATTTTGATTTTAATTATGTTTTTTCTTTAGTTTCAGTTTTCAATGCATACCAATTTCCTTTATTTGGGATGTGGATATCTATGGGACCCCCAGTCTGAAGATTATACAAATTACAATCTTTACTGATCTGCGGACCAGTGTTCCTTTATTGTAGTTGTGCCAAATATCTGTTCTGCATGCATGTACCATTTTTACATATACTGTTCTAACTGTATACTAAGATCTAATTAAATAGGGTACATATGCCCAATTAATGAACTAATGATATTTCCATCTCATTCATATTTTATTAATTTATGTTACTTCATAAACTATTGTGTATATGTCATGATACTATAGGCTACAATTTAATATTTAATATTTTTGTTGTTGTTTTTTCACTTTCTGATGCCTTAACCCCTTCCCGCACCTTGACGCTAATGCACGTCAATGTGAGCAGTCACTTCGCGCACCTTGACGTGCAGTAACGTCAGTGCTTTGACAGTTAACCACCGCGCGGCGCTACACCGCAGTGGCGGTTAACTGTGCAGGGTGTCTGCCCCGCATTCCCCGTTGCCGATCAGCGGCCCATCGCCGCTGATATCGGCAGTTAACCCCTTAATTGCGGCGTTCGATTTTGAACGCCACAATTAAGGTGTTTAGCGCCGATCGGCAGCCCCATGTGAAATCAAGGGGGCTGGCAATGGTACCCATGGCAACCGGACGCCAGACAATGGCTTCCGGGCTGCCATGTACAGAAGCCTATGAGGGCCACCCGGAGGGTGGTCGTCGTAGGCTTCCTGTCAGTGTGACTGTTACGTCACAATGACAGTTGGAATGCATTACAATACGTGTGTAGTGTAATGTATTCCAGCAGCAATCAGAGCTGCAAGTCTAAGTGTCCCCTAGTGGGACAAGTGGAAAAAGTAAAAAAAAGAATAAAAATATGTTTTAAAAAAAGTGTACAAATAAAAGTTATAAGTGATATAAACAAGAACTGCTTTTTTTCCTATAATAAGTCTTTTATTATAGGAAAAAAAATGAACACGTAAAAAAAAGTACACATATTTGGTATGACCGCGTTCGTAACGACCCCAACTATAAAACTATAATATTATTTTTCCCGCACGGTGAACACCGCAAAAAAAATAAACGAAAAACAATGGCAGAATCACAATTTTTTGGTCACAGCCCCTCCCAAAATATACAATAAAAAGTGATCAAAAAGTCGCATGTACGCCAAAATAGTACCGATACAAACTACAACCCGTCCCGCAAAAAACAAGCCCTTACACGGCTTTTTTGACTGAAAAATAAAAAACTTATGGCTCTCAGAATATGGTGACACAAAAAATAAATTATTTTCGAAATAAGTTATTTTATTGCGCAAACGCTGCAAAACATAAAAAAACGATATACATATGGTATCGCCGTAATCGTACCGACCCGCAGAATAAAATATAATGGTCATTTATAGCCCAGGGTGAACTCTGTAAAAAATAAAGAAAAATCATTGTCAGAATTGATGGTTTTTGGTCACCTGGCTTGCCGAAAAATGGAATAAAAAGTGATCAAAAAAATGGCATGTACCCCGAAATGGTACCAATGAAATCTACAGATTGTCCCTCAAAGAATAAGCCCTCACACGGCTCCGGTGGTGAAAAAATAAAAAAAGTTCTAGCTCCCAGAATATGGCGAAAGAAAATGTGCAGTGTTCCAAAAGTGGATAAGATCAGGCGCCATTTATAAGTGCCACAAAGGCCACATATCTGCGGATTATTATTTATTTACAGCATTATTATACACTCTTATTATGCCCCTGATGTACTCTGCCCAGTCTACATTTGCCCCCACATTATAAACTGAAATACCAGCAAAACGCCAGAGCTACTACCAAGCAAAATCTGTGCTCCAAAAGCCAAATGGCGTCCCTCCCTTCTGAGCCCTACAGCGTGCCCAAACAGCCGTTTACATCCACCGATATGGCATCGCCATACCCGGGAGAACCCGGTTAAAATTTTATGAGGTATTTGTGGCACAAACTGGGCACAACATATAGTACACTAAAATGGCACATCAGTGGAGAGTTTTAATTTTCACTCTGCACCATCCGCTGCGCATTAAACCCTTCGCGCACCATGACTCAATAGCATGTTGTGGTGTGGGGGGTGATATATGGAGCATCTCACGCGCTAAGCCCGCGCCATACAGCTGATACCCGGGACCAACGGACAGAAACAGCGAACACGCTGTTACAGGTGCCTTTAAAAATGACAATATACTGCAATACATTAGTATTGCAGTGTATTCTACCAGTGATCTAACGATTGCTGGTTCAAGTCGCCTAGGGGGACTAATAAAATGTGTAAAAACAAAAGTTAATTATTATTATTAGTGGAAAAAATTAAATAAATATTTAAAGTCCAAAAAGAAACCCTTTTCACATTTTTTTCTCTAAAGTAATGTAAAAAAAATAAAAAAAATACACAAAATTGGTATCGCTGCGTACGTAAAAGCCCAAGCTATTACAATATACCATTATTGAACTCGCACGGTGAACGCCGTGAAAAATAAAGAATTTTAAACGGCAAAATCACCGTTTTTTGGTCACCTTCGCTCTACCAAAAAATGTAATAAAAAAAGTGCTCAAAAAGTCTTATGTACCAAAAAATGGTACCAATAAGCCCTCACACCACTCTATTGACAGAAAAATAAAAAAGTTGTGGCTCTCTGAAAGCGGGGAGGAAAAACTAAAAAGAAAAAGCATAACATGGTTCAGTTCGGAAAGGGTTAATTACTTTCTAATGAAAAAAGCATTTATGACCACATGTGGGGTATAGCCGTACTCGGGAGAAATTGCTTTACAAATGTTGGAGTGCATTTTCTCCTTTATCCTTTGTGAAATTGAAAAAATTCAACATTTTAGTGGAAAAAATGTTGATATTAATTTTCACGGCCTAATTCTAATAAATTCTGCAAAAGACGTGTGGGGCCTAAATGCTCACTATACCCCTAGATAGATTCCTTAAGTGGTGTAGTTTCTCAAATAGGGTTACTTTTGGGGGGCTTCCACTGTTTCGGTCTCTCAGTGGCTTTGCAAATTCGACATGACACCCAAAAACTGTTCCAGCTAAATTTGAGCTCCAAAAACAAAATAGCGCTCCTTCCCTTCTAAGCCCCGGTGTGGGTGGGTCCAAACAGCAGTTTATTACCACATATGGGGTATTTGCATAATCAGGAGAAATTGCTTTACAAATGCTGTGGTGCTTTTTCGCCTTTATTCCTTGTAAAAATTTAAAATGTCTAAGTTCTTACAGAAAAAAAGTAGATTTTTACCTTTACAGACTAATTCCAATGAATTCAACAAAACAACTGTGGGGTCAAAATGCTAACTTTACCCCTAGAAAAATTCCTTGAGGGGTGTAGTTTCCAAAATGAGGTCACTATTGGGGGGTTTCCACGGTTTTCATCCCTCCAGTGCATTGCAAACGCGACACGGCACTGAAAACTATTCCAGCAAAATCAGAAATCCAAATGGTGCTCCTTCTCTTCTGAGGCCTGCTGTGGGTCCAAACAGCAGTTTATTATCACATATGGGTTTTTGCTATAATCGGAAGAAATTGCTTTACATATGTTGGGGTGTTTTTTCTACTTTATTCCTTGCAAAAATTAAACATTTCTAAGTTTTTTCACAAAAAAAGCAGATTTTCATCTTCACATACTAATTCAAATAAATTTAGCAAAAAAACGGTAGGGGTCAAAATCCTAACTATACCCATAGATACATTTCTTGAGGGCTATAGTTTCCAAAATGGGGTCACTTTTGGGGGGTTTCCGCTGTTTTGGCACTACAAGACCTCTTCAAACCTGACATGGTGCCTAAAATATATTCTAAAAAAAAGGAGGCCCCAAAATCCACTAGGTGCTCCTTTGCTTCTGAGGCCTGTGTTTCAGTCCATTACTGCACTAGGGCCACATGTGGGATATTTCTAAAAACTGCAGAATCTGGGCAATAAATATTGAGTTAGATTTCTTGGATAAAACTTTCTGTGGTACAGAAAAAATTTATTACAAATAAATTTTTGAAAAAAAAAAATGAAATTTGTAAATTACACCTCTACTTTGCTTTAATTCCTGTGAAACGCCTAAAGGGTTAAAAAACTTTCTGAATGCAGTTTTGAATACTTTGAGGGGTGCAGTTTTCAAAATGGGGTGATTTATGGGGACTTTCTAATATATAGGGCCCTCAGAGCCACTTCAGAACTGAACTGGTCCCTGAAAAAATAGGCTTTTGAAATTTTCTTGAAAATATGAGAAATTGCTGCTAAAGTTCTAAGCCTTGTAACGTCCTAGAAAAATAAAAGAATGTTCAAAAAACGATGCAAACATAAAGTAGACCTATGGGAAATATAAACTAGTAAGTTTTTTGTGTGGTATTACTATCTGTTTTACAAGTAGATACATTTAAATTTAGAAAAATGCTAATTTTTGCTAATTCTCTCTAAATCTTGGTGTTTTTTTACAAATAAATATTGAATTTATCGACCAAATTTTTTCCCTAACATAAAGTACAATATGTCACGAGAAAACAATCTCAGAATCACTTGGATAGGCAAAAGCATTCCGGAGTTATTACCACATAAAGTGACACATGTCAGATTTGAAAAATCGGCTTCGTCCTGAAGGCCAAAACTGGCTCAGTCCTGAAGGGGTTAATAAGATTTCCAGCATCAGCCTAATTGCCCGTTTTTTTGCACGTGTTTTCATTATTATCTAATTAACCCCTTAATGCACCAGAACGCACCGGTACGTCCTGCATTGAAGTGCTTTAAGGCACAGGGACGTACCGGTGCGTCCTGGCTAAAAACGGTCACCCTGTCAAAGGACAAGGTGACAGAACTGTGCCGTCAACTGTTTATAACAGTTGACCGGCACAGTAAGACGGCTGGGGACCATTCACAGCGGTCTCCTGCCGGCGATCGCTGTGATTGGTCAGTCAAATCAGACTGACCAATCACAGTTCCATGACGTGGTGTATGTGATGGCGCTAGCTCAGCTTGAGCCAGCGCTATCACCGCCGGTTATCAGCTGTCGGGCACCCCTCTGCAACGGCCAGGACCGGAGCTAGGCTCCGATCCAGACGATTAACTCCTTCGATGCATCGATCAACGCGATCGATGCATCGAAGTGTCTTGTAGCCTGTCAGCAACCACGATGGTTGCCACAGGCACGGGTGTCAGCTGTTTGTCACAGCTGACATCGTGCTCTAACGGCCAGGACCGGAGCTAGGCTCCGATCCTGACGATTGACCCCTTAGATCGCACGCTATGGTTGCTAATGACAACCATCGGCACCCGCGGGTGTTCCGATGGTTGCTATGGCAACCGTAGCCTTACAATCACTTCCTAGTACGGAAGCCTATTAGGCCCCGCCGGGAGGCGAAGCCTAATAGGCTTGACGTCAGTGAATAGCTGGCAGCTCTAATACACTGCACTATGTAGGTAGTGCAGTGTATTAGAATAGCGATCAGGGCTTCATTCCTTCGAGTTCCCTAGTGGGACACAAAAAAAAGGTAAAACAAGTTAATCAAAATGTTGTCAAGAAGTAAAAAAAAATAAGTTTCATGAAAAAAATAAGTTTAAAAAAACACTATAACAGCCTTTTTTCCTATAATAAGTCTTTTATTATAGGAAAAACAAAAAAACATAAAAAAAAGTACACATATGTGGTATCCCCGCGTCCGTAACGACCTAAACTATAAAAATATCACGCTATTTTACCCGTACGGTGAACACCGTAAAAAAAATGTAATAAAAAACTATTCCAGAATCGCTGTTTGTTAGCCACTACCCCTCGCAAAACAGAATAAAAAAAGGGATCTAAAAGTTGCATGTACCCCAAAATTATACCATTAAAAACTGAAGCCCGTCCCGCAAAAAACTTGCCCTCCCGCAGCTTTTTTGACGGAAAAATAAAAAAGTTATCGCTCTCAGAATATGGTGACACAAAAAATAAAATTGAAACAAGTGATTTTATTGTTCAGACGCTGCAAAGCATAAGAGAAACGATATACATCTGGTATCGCCGTAATCGTACCGACCCGCAGAATAAAGTAAAATTGTCATTCATAGGGCATGGCGAACGCCGTAAATTTTATTTATAAAAAACATCAGAATTGCAGGTCACCGTGCTTGCCAAAAAAAATGAACTACAAAGTGATCAAAAAAAAACAAACTCTCATGTACCCCAAAATGGTACCAATGAAAACGACAGATTGTCCCGCAACAAATAAGCCCTCACCTAGCTCCGGTGGAGAAAAAAAAAAAAAGTTCTGGCTCTCAGAATATGGCGATGCAAAATGTGCAGAGTGTTCCAAAAGCGGATAAGATCTGGCACCATTTATCAGTGCGACACCGGCCACATATCTATGAATTATTATTTATTTACCCCATTATTATACCCTCTTATTATGCCCCTGATGTACTCCGCACAGCTTACATATGCCCTCACATCATAAACTGAAATACCAGCAAAACCCAAACAAAACTACCACTAAGCAAAATCTGCGCTCCAAAAGCCAAATGGCGCTCCCTCCCTTCTGAGCCCTGCAGCGTTCCCAACGGGCAGTTTATGTCCACATATATGGCATCACCATACCCGGGAGAACCCGCTTAACAGTTTGAGGTATTTGTCTTCAGTGGCATGAACTGGGCACAAAATATTGTGCACTAAAATGGCATATACCTGTGGAAATTTGCAATTTTCACTTTGCACCATCCACTGAGCATTCATTTATTATAGAAAAAAAAAACCCTGTGTGGTCAAAATGCTCACTACACCCGTTAATAAAATGCCTTCAGGGGTGCAATTTCCAAAATGGGGGTCACTACTTTGTTTTACTATTTGACCCCAGAGCCCTGACATTGTGGGCTAATGCTGCGAAAATCACCAAAATAGGTCTCACATGCGCCTTTCACTCCTAAGCCCTGTCATATGTCCAGGCAAATGATAAATGCCTTGAGGGGTGTAGTTTACAAAATGGGGTCACTTCTCAGGGTTTTACACTCTACTCTGCTACCTAAGGGAGCTCTGCAAATGCGACATGGCGCCCATACACCAGTCCAGCAAAATCTGTGCTCTAAAAGCCACATGACACTCCTTCCATTTTGAGCTCTGTGTAATGTCCGTGGCTGCGGGCTGTCAGCTCCAGCCTCACGAGTCGGCAAGCACTGGCCCCAGCCTCCTCCTCAGGAGACGCCAGCACTTGCATCCACTCATCTCCGCCGGAGCCCGCAGGGTGCGCGCGCACGCTCGTCCCCGCTCTTAAAGGGGCAGCGCACGCACCGGACATCTTGAACGACCTTTGACCCGTGAGTACCCTGGGCTATAAGAGGGGTCCAGCGGCCCTAGTTCGATGCCTGAGCGTTGTTAGTTTTCCCAGTCTGTCTTGCAAATAGTCCCTTAGTGTTTCCCGTTCCTGTTGTTACCCGTACCTTGCTCCCCGTTCCTGTTTCTCGTGCTTTGCCCTAGTATCAAGTCGTGCCACGTCCTGTGTCATCTGCCACGTCCAGAGGAATCTGCCACGTCCTGTGCCATCTGCCACGTCTGGAGGAATCCGCCACGTCCTGTGTCATCTGCCACGTCCAAAGGAATCTGCCACGTCCAGAGGAATCCGCCACATCCAGAGGAATCCGCCACGTCCTGTGTTATCTGCCACGTCCGGAGGTATCCGCCACGTCTGGCGCAACTAGCGGCTCCTGTGTCATCCGCCACATTTAGCGCCATCTGCTGCACCCATCTCATCTGTGCCAGAGCTGCGGCCAACATCTGGACTATTCAGGTACCCTTGTGCGGGACATTGTATTTCTGAGGTGCCCTGTTTTTTGGCCAGCTGCCTCCCCGCTGCCATAGTCGTTGTCTGTTGCAGATCCATCCTGTCAAGCCTTCTCTGCCTCAGTCGCTGTCGGGACTGCCTCCCCATTTTGCTCAGTATGCAGATGTTTTCAGCAAAAAGGAGGCTGAGACGCTGCCTCCACATCGCACCTATGACTGCCCCATTGAACTGGTTCCTAATGCCTCTCTTCCCCGTGGACGGGTATATCCTCTCTCCTTGCCTGAGTCTCTATCTATGTCGGCCTATATCAAGGAGAATCTGGAGAGGGGTTTTATACGAAAATCTTCCTCCCCGGCCGGGGCTGGATTCTTCTTCGTTAAAAAGAAGGATGGATCCCTTCGTCCCTGCATTGACTACAGGGGCCTCAACCTGATCACAGTCAAGAACAAATACCCATTGCCACTCATCTCTGAGCTATTTGATCACATACGAGGGGCCAAAAATGTTTCTAAGCTAGACCTGCGTGGGGCTTACAATCTAGTCCGGATTCGCCGGGGTGACGAATGGAAGACGGCATTTAACAACCGGGACGGGCACTACGAATACCTGGTGATGCCCTTCGGACTGTGTAACGCTCCCGCAGTGTTTCAGGAGTTTGTTAACGAAATCTTCCGAGATCTACTCTATGTCTGTGTTGTTGTTTATCTCGGTGATATTTTGATTTTCTCCCCAGATCAGACGACTCATCGGAGGCATGTCCGTCAGGTTCTACTACGATTGAGGGAGAATCATTTATACGCCAAGCTGGAGAAGTGCGTCTTTGAGAAGAGTTCTCTGCCCTTCCTGGGCTACATCATCTCGGATCAAGGCCTCAGGATGGATCCTGAGAAAGTCAAGGCTGTCCTGGAGTGGCCACGTCCCCAAGGCTTAAGGGCCATACAGCGGTTCCTGGGATTCGCCAATTTCTACCGGCAGTTTATTCCTAACTTCTCTTCTCTGACGTCTCCCATCTCGACCCTTACCAAGAAGGGTGTGAACGCCAAAGTGTGGACTCCAGAAGCAGAGTCTGCATTTAATAGCCTGAAGAGTGCCTTCACTTCAGCCTCGATCCTCCATCATCCTGACGTATCTCGGAAGTTCTCACTGGAAGTGGACGCTTCCTCTGTCAGTGCAGGTGCACTTCTGTTCCAGAGGAGCTCTAAAGGAAAGGCAGTAGTATGTGGCTACTACTCTAGACTGTTTTCTTCTGCTGAGCGCAATTACTCCATTGGAGATCGGGAGCTGCTGGCCATCCAATTGGCTCTGGAGGAGTGGAGACATCTTCTGGAGGGCGCTGCTCACCCCATCCTGATCTTCACTGACCAAAAGAACCTCACTTACCATCAGTCTGCTCAAAGACTTAATCCTCGTCAAGCCAGGTGGTCGCTGTTCTTCACCCGTTTTCTGTTTGTGCTCCACTACCGTCCCGCGGACAAGAATGTGAGGGCCGATGCCCTGTCCAGATCGTTTAAGACGGAAGACACGGTGGAGTCCCTTCAGACCATCATAGACCCGTCCTGCATTGTCACTGCTAATCATCTGCAGGTTAGAGACATCCCTCCTGGGAGGACTTTTGTTCGGTTGGCAGACAGGAGAAGAATTCTCCGCTGGGGACATAGTTCTAAACTTGCTGGGCACGCTGGTGTCCGTAAAACCTGAGACCTGATTGCTCGTCACTTTTGGTGGTCCACGCTACCTAAGGATGTTCTGGACTTTCTCTTCTTGCACGGTGTGTGCCTCTAACAAAGTGACTCACTCCAAGCCTGCCGATCTGCTTTAACCTCTGCCTAAGATGGCTCATTTTATCCCGCTGACCGGCCTACCTTCTGTTCCTCGTCTGGCAAGTCTCTTCATTCAGCACATCTTCCGCTTGCATGGCTTGCCTCTTCACATTGTGTCTGACCGGGGGGTTCAGTTTACCTCAAGGTTCTGGAGAGCCCTCTGTAAACTCCTGGATGTGAGATTGGACTTTTCCTCTGCCTATCACACCCAGTCCAATGGGCAAGTTGAGAGGATCAACCAGATTATGGAGAATTATCTCCGCCACTTCATCTCTTCACAGCACGATAACTGGGTACAGCTTCTACAATGGGCCGAATTTTCTTACAACAACCACACAAGTGAGTCCACCACTTCCACTCCGTTTCACATCGTGTACAGTCAACATCCCAGAGTCCCTCTTCCTGTTTCAACTTCATCTCAGGTTCCCGCTGATGACTCTGCATATGGGGACTTCCTGCAAATCTGGCAACAGACCCGGTCCTCTATTTTGCTGGCAGTAGATCGCATGAAGCGAAAGGCAGGTACTAAGAGAAGAGAGCCGCCTCAGTATCTTCCGGGGACTAAAGTCTGGCTGTCCTCTCTGAACATTCGCTTGAAGGTGCCCTCATACAAGTTCGCTCCCAGGTTCCTTGGACCATTCGAGGTCCTGTAGCAGATCAACCCTGTCGCCTACAAGCTTCGGCTGCCTCCTACCCTCAGGATTCCCAACTCCTTCCACGTCTCCCTCCTGAAGCCTGTGATCCTAAACCGCTATTCCAAGACTCCCAGCCCTGCGGTTGCTCCCAGCGGCTCCTCGGACATCTTTGAGGTCAAGGATATCTTGGACACCAAGAGAGTGAGAGGAAAGACCTTTTATTTGGTGGATTGGAGGGGGTTTGGTCCCGAAGAGAGGTCCTGGGAGCAAGAGGAGAACCTCAATGCCCCTACTCTTCTAAAGAAGTTTCTCTCTCGCTCCGGTCCCAAGAAGAGGGGGCGTAAGAGGGGGGATACTGTAATGTCCGTGGCTGCGGGCTGTCAGCTCCAGCCTCCTGCTCACAGCCGCAGCCATGAGTCGGCAAGCGCTGGCCCCAGCCTCCTCCTCAGGAGACGCCAGCGCTTGCATCCACTCACCTCCGCCGGAGCCTGCAGTGTGCGCGAGCACGCTCGTCCCCGCTCTTAAAGGGGCAGCGCGCGCATCAGACATCTTGAACGACCTTTGACCCGTGAGTACCCTGGGCTATAAGAGGTGTCCAGCCCCCTAGTTCGATGCCTTAGTGTTGTTAGATTTCCCAGTCTGTCTTCCCCGTTCCTGTTGTTACCCGTAACTTGCTCCCCGTTCCTGTTTCCCATGCTTTGCCCTAGTATCAAGTCGTGCCACGTCCTGTGTCATCTGCCACGTCCAGAGGAATCTGCCACGTCCTGTGTCATCTGTCACGTCCTGTGTCATCTGTCACGTCCTGTGTCATCCGCCACGTCTGGAGGAATCCGCCACGTCTGGAGGAATCCGCCACATCTGGAGGAATCCGCCACGTCTGGAGGAATCCGCCACGTCTGGAGGAATCCGCCACGTCTGGAGGAATCTGCCACGTCCAGAGGAATCCGCCACGTCCAGAGGAATCCGCCACGTCCAGAGGAATACGCCACGTCCAGAGGAATACGCCATGTCCAGAGGAATACGCCACGTCCAGAGGAATACGCCACGTCTGGCGCAACTTGCGGCTCCTGTGTCATCCGCCACGTTTGGCGCCATCTGCTGCACCCATCTCATCTGTGCCAGAGCTGCGGCCACCATCTGGACTATTCAGGTACCCTTGTGCGGGACATTGTATTTCTGGGGTGTCCTGTTGTTTGGCCAGCTGCCTCCCCGCTGCGGCGGTACGGCCTACTGGGTCCACTAACCCATTCCGTGACACTCTGCCATGTGCTCAAACAGCAGTTCAGGGCCACACATGGGGCATTGCCGTACTCTGGAGAAATTGGGTAACAAATTATGTGTTGTTTTTTTCTCCTATTACCCCTTGTGGAAAAA
Source organism: Rhinoderma darwinii (assembly GCF_050947455.1). Classification (NCBI taxonomy): domain Eukaryota; kingdom Metazoa; phylum Chordata; class Amphibia; order Anura; family Rhinodermatidae; genus Rhinoderma; species Rhinoderma darwinii. Next base: position 33,103,481 of record NC_134698.1, read on the forward strand.
AAAAATTGGGTGCAAAACTACATATTTTTGGTAAAAAAATTTTTTTTTCATTTTCATACTGTGTCATTCTAATTGTAAAGGATCTGCCAGGCACAGCTTCTGTGTCGACGCCCATGGGTAATCAGTCTGCACCTGCTCCTATGTCTGTGAGACTGACTCCATCTTCCACCACTCAGGATGGCAGGCTTAGGAGTGGGAGAGCCTATCACAGCCTGACCAGACGGAGCTAGCTCCCACCCACTGTCTATTTATACCTGCCTTTCCTGTTCCTCCTTTGCCTGTGATTCTGCTCTCCTTGTTTCCTGGCTCTGCTGCTGCTGCTTGAACTACTGATCCTCTGCTTGTTATTGACCTTGGCTTACTGACCACTCTCCTGCTCAGCGTTTTGTACCTCGTGCACTCCTGGTTTGACTCGGCTCGTTCACTACTCTCGTTGCTCACGGTGTCTCCGTGGGCAGCTGCCCCGTTTCCCTAGTTTCTGTGTACCCTTGTCTGTTTGTCTGTCGTGCACTTACTGAGCGTAGGGACCATCGCCCAGTTGTACCCCGTCGCCTAGGATGGGTCGTTGCAAGTAGGCAAGAACTGAGTGGCGGGTAGATTAGGGCTCACCTGTCTGTCTCCCTACCCCGTCATTACACTAATACAATCTATAAAACACCAGTGGGATCAAAATGCTCAGTACACCCCTAGATGATTACCCTGAGGGGTATAGTTTCCAAAATGGAGTCACTTTTCAGGGGTTTCTACTGTACGGGTACTTCAGGGGCTCTGCAAATGCGACATGGTGCCCAAAAAACAATCAACCAAAATCTACATGCCAAGTAGCACTCCTGCCATTCTGAGCCCTGTGGTGTATCCAAGCAGCAGTTTATGACCACATGTGGGGTATTACCGTACTCAGGAGAAATTGGTTAACAATTGTTGGGGCGCTTTTTCTCCTTTATTCCTTGTGAAAATGAAAACAATTCAACATTTTAGTGGAAAGAATGTAGATTTTTATTTTCACTGCATAATTCCAATAATTCAGCAAAAAAACTGTGGGGTCAAAATGCTCACTATACCGCCAAATAAACTCCAAGAGGGGTATAGTTTCCCAAATGGGGTCACTTTTGCCGCGTTTGCACTATTTTTGCCCCTCAGTGGCTTTGCAAATGTGACATGGGGCTGCAAACCATTCCAGCAAAACTTGAGCTCCAAAAGTCAAATGGTGCTCCGTCCTTTCTAACTTCCGCCATGTGTCCAAACAGCAGTTTATTACCACATATGGGGTATTGCTGTGCTCAGAAGAGTTTGCTTTACAATTATTGGGGTGTTTTTTCTCCTTTATCTATTGTAAAAATGAAAAAATCTGAGCTAAATCTACATTTTATTAGAAAAAAATTTAGATTTTCAATTTCACGGCATAATTCCCATAAATTCAGCAAAAACCGTGTAGGGTCAAAATGCTAACTATACCCCTAGAAAAATTCCTTGAGGGGTGTAGTTTCCAAAATGGGGTCACTTTTGGGGAGTTCCCACTGTCATGGTCCCTCCAGGGCTTTGCAAACACGACATGGCACCGAAAACCATTCCTTCAAAATCTACGCTCCAAAATCCAAATTGCCCTCGTTCCCTTCTGAGGCGTGCCGTAGGTCCAAACAGCAGTTTATTACCACATATGGGGTATTGCCGTAATCGGGAGAAATTGCTTTACAAATGTTGGGGTGCTTTTTCTCCTTTATTCCTTGTAAAAACTAAAACATTGTATGTTTTTTCAGAAATAAAAAGATTTTTATTTTCACAGACCAGTTAAATTTAGCAAAAAACCTGTGGGCTAAAAATGCTCACTATACCTCTTAAAAAATTCCTTGAGGGGTGTAGTTTCCAAAATGGGGTCCCTTTTGGGGGGTTTCCACGGTTTTGGCACAAGAAGACCTCTTCAAACCTGACATGGTGCCTAAAATATATTCTAATAAAATAGAGGCCCCAAAATCCACCAGGTGCTCCTTTGCTTCGGAGGCCTGTGTTTCAGTCCATTACCGCACTAGAGCCACATGTGGGATATTTATAAAAACTGCAGAATCTGGGCAATAAGTATTGATTTGCGTTTCTCTCGTAAAATCTTCTGTGTTACTGAAAAAATGTATTACAAATGAATTTCATTAAAAAAAAAATTTAATTTGTAAATTTCACCTCTACTTTGCTTTATTTCCTGTGAAATACCTAAAAGGTTCAAATACTTTCTGAATGCTATTTTGAATACTTTGAGGTGTGCAGTTTTTAAAATGGGGTGATTTATGGGGACTTTCTAATATATAAGGCCCCCAAAGCCACTTCAGAACTCAACTGGTCCCTGAAAAAATAGCCTTTTGAAATTTTCTTGAAAATGCGAGAAATTCTAGCTAAAGTTCTAAGCCTTGTAACGTCCTAGAAAAATAAAAGGACGTTCAAAAATCGATGCAAACATAAAGTAGACATATAGGAAATGTTAACTAGTAACTATTTTGTGTGGTATGACTATCTGTTTTACAAGCAGATACATTACAATTTAGAAAAATGCAGATTTTTGAAAATTTTGTCTACATTTTGGTGTTTTTTACAAATAAACATTGAATTTAACGACAACATTTTTTCAGTATCATAAAGTACAACATGTCACAAGAAAACTCTCAGAATCGCTTGGATAGGTAAAAGCATTCTGGAGTTATTACCACATAAAGTAACACATGTCGAGATTTGCAAAAATCGGCTGTGTCCACAAGGCCAAAACAGGCTTAGACACTAAGGGGTTAATTATTTTTTAATAATAACATTTTTTACTACCATTGACCTTTAGCAGTCCTATTCAATAATGCTTTTCTATAATTCATATTACTTCTCACTATTTTCCCTTTACAAGTATAATTCTCCTTAACTTTTTTTATTGCACTTCCATTCACTTTACACAACTTCAGATACATTCCCCCTTTTTCGCCTGTTACTTACCCTCTTCTAGAGCGCTCGTCTCCTTGGTCGGGTACCAGATCCCGGACTGCTGCCGCATCTCTGTGGGTGTATGAGAGAGACGCCCATTTCATCACAGACTGGCCCGGACAGGCCTGTGGGTGGTTGTTCTCACTCGTGCACGCGCAGTGCGGCGGTGGCTGGTGGTCGGCTCTGGGGCCGGACTATTGAGGGGAGCGCTTATATATGTTGGAGATGTGGGTGACACGCGATTTCTGGATAACACTGCTTTCTTTTTTTTGTCTTTAACACATATTCATTTGTTGATAGAAAATGTGGCTTATATTAAGGGTATGTTCACACGCAGTGAGCAAAAACATCTCAAAATACAGAGCTGTTTTCAAGGGAAAACAGCTCCTGATTTTTAGACGTTTTTTAAGTCACTCGCGATTTTCGCTGCATTTTTTACGGCACCAAAAACGTCCCAAGAAGTGTCCTGCACTCATAAAAAAACACCGCGAAAAACACTCCGTCGGAACAGAACGCCACTTTCCCATTGAAATCAAAGGGTAGATGTTTGGAGGCGTTCTGCTTATGATTTTTCGGCCGTTTTTAGGGCGTTTACGGCCGTGTGAACATACCCTCACACCACACTTGGGGAGGCAGAATCAGCACACTACGTCATTCTTCTTTTTCTGTTTCTCATACAATTAGTACTATTATTGGTCACCTGCTGTCTTCCATTTAGGCAGAAGAAAGTGAGGCAGCACTACCAAATATTTGGAAAAAGATCCTTTTATTCCACGTGCAACGTTTCATCTCAGTGTGAGCCGTTCTCATGCTTGAGAAAGGCTCACACTTGTAAAGGATCTGCCAGGCATAGCTTCGGGGTTAACGCCCATAGATAATCAGTCTGCACATGCTTCTATGTCTGTGAGACTGACTCCATCTTCCACCACTCAGGGTGGCAGGCTTAGGAGTGGGAGAACCTATCACAGCCTGGCCAGACGGAGCTAGCTCCCGCCCTCTGTCTATTTGTGCCTGCCTTTCCTGTTCCTCCTTTGCTTGTGATTCTTCTCGTTTGGTTTCCTGGCCCTGCTACAGCTTCTTGTACTATTGTCCTTGCTTTATATTGACCCCGGCTTGCTGACTACTCTCCTGCTCTGCGTTTGGTACCTCGTACACTTCTGGTTTGACTCGGCTTGTTCACTACTCTTCTGCTCTGCGTTTGGCACCTCGTACTCTCCTGGTTTGACTCGGCTTGTTCACTTCTCTTGTTGCTCTCGGTGTTGCCGTGGGCAACTGCCCCTTTCTCCCCCTAGCTCTGTGTACCCTTGTCTGTTTGTCTGTCGTGGACTTATTGAGCGTAGGGACCGTCGCCCAGTTGTACCCCGTCGCCTAGGGCGGGTCGTTGCAAGTAGGCAGGGACTGAGTGGCGGGTAGATTAGGGCTCACTTGTCTGTCTCCCCACCACCGTCATTACACACTGAGCTGAAACGTCACACATGGAATAAAAGGATCTTTTTCCAAATATTTGGTAGTGCTGCCTCACTTTCTTCTGCCTAAATTGAGGGGTAATTTTTGGACTGTGACCCAAGAGGCGTGCACGCAACTTGATTTTCTTGATCCTGTGCTGCTGATCTGTATCTATTTGCTGTCTTCCATTGTTTCCTTCTATTGACTGGCGGTCTCTATATCTACCTCCTTCTGTATCCTTCTAATCACGCCTCCTGAGGAATACCTAGAGAAACGCGTGTCGAGGCGTAGTACACTCGCTAAAAACCTCTGAAATACATTAAGCAAGTAAGTTCTACCTCAGTGACTCTTTGCCTACAACTTAAAGTTACCATTTAATATACCACTTCCCTTCTATTATGTTGAATCCTGCAGCAGATACATAATACTTTATGACCGATTGAGTAGATACCTTTTGCATGTGCTTTGATAGAACATTTTCTCTCAAGCTGTTTTTTCATACACAATTTTTGCTAATGGTCTATCACAGACCTATGTTTTGACTTCAGCAGATATAGAATACTTTATGATCGATTGAGTAGACATCTTTTGCATGTGCTTGGATATGATATTTATTCCCAGGCTGTTTTTGCATACTCAATTTTGGCTACTGGTTTAACCCCTTTAGGACGCAGCTTAATTTGGCCTTGTGGCACAGCCCATTTTTTCAAATCTGCCATGTGTTACTCTATGTGGTAATAACTCTGGAATGCTTTTACCTATCCAAGCGATTCTGAGATTGTTTTCTCGTGACATATTGTACTTTATGTTAGTGAAAAAATTTGGTCGACAAATTTAATATTTATTTGTGAAAAACACCAAAATTTTGAGAAAATGTGCAAAAAATAGCATTTTTTTTAAATTGAAGTGTATCTGCTTGTAAAACAAATAGTAATACCACACAAAATAGTTACTAGCTAACATTTCCCATATGTTTACTTTATGTTTGCATCGTTTTTTGAACATACTTTTAATTTTTTTAGGACGTTACAATGATTAGAACTTTAGCAGCAATTTCTCACATTTTCAAGAAAATTACAAAAGGCTATTTTTTCATGGACCAGTTCAGATCTGAAGTGACTTTGAGGGCCTTATATATTAGAAAGTCACCATAAAACACCCCATTTTAAAAACGGCACCCCTCAAAGTATTCAAAACAGCATTCTCAAAGTCTCTTAACCCTTTAGGCGTTTCACAGGAATTAAATCAATGTAGAGGTGAAATTTTAGAATTTAATTTTTTTGGCCAGACTTTCATTTGTAATAAAAAAAATTCTGTAAAACAGAAGGTTTTACCAGAGAAACGCATCTCAATATTTATTGCCCATATTCTGCAGTTTATAGAAATATCCCACATGTGGCCCTAGTATGCTAATGGACTAAAGCACTGGCCTCAGAAGCAAATGAGCACCTAGTAATTTTGGGGCCTCCTTTTTTTTTAAATTATATTTTAGGCACCATGTCAAGTTTGAAGAGATCTTGTGGTGCCAAAACAGTGGAAACCCCCCAAAAGTGACCCCATTTTGTAAACTACACCCCTCAAGGAATTTTTCTAGTGGTATAGTTCGCATTTTGACCCCACAGTTTGTTTTTTTGCAGAATTTAGTGGAAATAGACTGTGAAGATGTAAATCTACTTTTTTTCTGAAAAAACATAGAATTTTTTAATTTTTACAAGGAATGACGGAGAAAAAGCACCCCAATATTTGTAAAGCAATTTCTCAAGATTATGGCAATGCCCCATATGTGATAATAAACTGCTGTTTGGACCCACGGCAGGGCTCAGAAGAGAAGGAGCACAATTTGTAGCACAGATTTTGCTGAAATGGTCTTCAGGTGCCATGTTGCGTTTGCAGAGCTCCTGAGGTACCAGTACAGTAAAGTGACCCCATTTGGAAACTGCACCCCTCAAAGAATTTATGTAGGGGTGTGATCACTTTTATGACCCCGATAGTTTTTCTGGCTTGAAAAATTAATTTTTTACAAATGCGCCATTTTTTGGGGCAAATTTTTCAGACACAGCATATCAGTGAAGTAAAGTGCCTCAATATTTATTGGGGTATTTCTTCTGACTTTAGAAATACCCCCAAAGTGGTCTAAACATGTTGTCTGGACACATAGCAGTCCCTGGAAGTGAAAAAGCACCACAAAGATTTTGAGGCCTTATTTTTGCTTGGATGATTTTTAGCCATAAGCATAGGCCTAAAAATTGTGCAAATCATACACATTTGTTATAGTATTAGGTATTCATCTAGGGGTATAATGAGGGTTTTTAGTTTTGTTACACGTTTTTTTTAGAGTGTCCAATTTTAAAAATGGGTAAAAGACCAGAATGATAAAGGGAGGTGTGGGAGTTTCAAAAGTATACATTTTTTTTAATCCAGGGAATTGTGGAAGATGCGGAAGCAGTCCTTCATGCAGAGTCCGGGTTTTGATGGACAGGTGTCGCACTGATATATGGTACCCTTACGGATTCCCGTTTTTGCACAGACACGGCACCTTTTTTGTGCCCGCCATTCTTTTGGTGTTGCAGGCACTTAACTTGGAAAGTTCTGCCCAGGAACGATACGGCAAGAACTACTTGAAGCAGCAGATGTTTCCCCCACCTCGTCTCTAAGCAATAGAAATGTAAAAAAAAATTCTTGGTACTCCAAGTAGGTACCCGGGTGGCCAGCTTTACGGAAAATTAAAAATGAATTGTACAGTGCCATCTGTACAAGGTACACTGACAATTTTTTGTACCAAATTTTTCTTTTCCGCATGGCACTATACGGTTTTAACACCTGGTCATTCAGGTCAACCCCCCCCCATGAATATATTATATGCCTAAATGCACACAGGCTTTATTGTGGACATTGTGAATCTACGTGTGGGGACAGGGGTGCAGCTGGCATCATGCACATAGATGTCAGCATGCATACATCTTTTTAATCCCGGTTCAAACACCGGACCCCATCCTGCAGTAATGCCCTGCTTTCTCCAATTTGCAGGGATTGGCCGATGAGGGTCTTGGGAAGGTGCCGCTGTTTTTTTCAGACCGTTCCACATGCCACAGTTTTTTTTGTTTTTTAGACATTTGAACAGGGGTACACTTATGTACCAGTTGTCCAAGTACAAGTTGTACCCCTGACCTAACAGTGGGTGCAGGAGGTCCCACACTATCTTCCCTGTTGCGGACAGTACGGGGGCCAATTTGGTGGCTGTATTGGCCTGTCCTTCCCCTCATAGATCCGGAAAGCATGTGTGTATCCGGTCTCAGACTCACACAGCTTGTAGACCTTGATCCCGTAACTGGCGCGCTTATTGGGCAAATATTGGCGAAACTTCAGCCTACCCTTGAAGTGCACCAGGGATTCATCAACTTAAATCTCTTTGTCAGGGGTGTAGATTTCGGGAAACTTTTGGGAAAAAATGTTTATGAGGGGCCTAATTTTAAAAAGTCTGTCGGAATTGGGGTCATCCTTGGGGGGGGGGGGCATAGGGAGTTGTTACTAAAGTGCAGAAATTTTTGGATTACCTCAAAGCGGGGTCTGGCCATTGTATTGCGGTACAGTGGACAATGATAGAGAATGTCCGTGGACCAGTAGGATCTCACTTTGGGCTTTTTAGTGAGACCCATGTTGAGGACTAACCCCCAATATTTTTGCATTTATGCACAATTAGTTGGTTGCCAACGATTGGGCTGGGCATAAAACGAGTTTGGGTGTTTGGCTATAAATTGGTGGGAGTAGAGGTTGATTTGCTCCACCATAAGCTCTATCAAATTGTCGGTAAAGAACAATTTGAAATATCCAATTACAGACAGTCCTTCCCTCTGCACAAGAATTCCTGCCGCAGCAGTAAATTCTGGGATTTGGGGGTGTAATTGGTTGGGGGTGACCAATCACTGCTGCCAGTACTAGGGTGAGACAGAACGGCAGTTTCAGGGTCAGGCAGAATCTGGTCACTAACCCTCCTGCGACTAGAGGAGGAGGAGGATGAGAGAAAGAACTCTGGTTCCTCACCGCTCGCTGAGTCCGTATCGGATGCGATCATGGCTTACGCCTCTTCAGCGGTGTAACGCTTCGCAGCCATTTTATTAATTAGTGTGTAAATATATATGTAGTTTATACACACGTAGCTGTAACAAACCGTTGTATAACAAAGATTTTCGTTTTTAGTTTTTTTCACACTACAACACTAACGCTAACACTGACACACTAAGTTTTTTTAAAAAATTTTTTAGACAGAAAACAATAAACACGAACAAACAAATTTTTTGGGGTTTTGTTCTTTTTTATAACACTTAGTACCACTTATTAACTGACACGAATGCTGACTAAGGGCCTGTTCACATCACCGTTCGCTTTCCGTTCCGGGTTCCGTCGGAGGTTTCCGTCAGGTGAACCCCGCAACGGAAAGTGAAACCACAGCTTCCGTTTCAGTAACCATTGATATCAATGGTGACGGAAATATCGCTAATGGTTTCCGTTCGTCACCATTCCGGCAGATTTCCGGTTTTCCAACGGAATCAATAGAGCAGTCGACTCCGCTATTGATTCCGTCTGAAAACTGGAAACCTGCCGGAATGGTGACGAACGGAAACCATTAGCGATGTTTCCGTCACCATTGATATCAATGGTGACTGAAACGGAAGCTGTGGTTTCACTTTCCGTTGCGGGGTTCACCCGACGGAAACCTCTGACAGAAACCCAGGACGGAAAGCAAATACGGATTGGCGCTAACTGACGCTACGGATTGACACCTACTGACAACTAACGCTACGGATTGATGATAACAGACGCGACAAATTGGATGAAAAAAAAAAGAAAAGAAAATCTCCCTTATACACTGGGAGGTGTGTGGGGGTCACACACTGGGAAGAGGGGAGAGGGAAATTAGGGGTTAATTCTGATTTTAACTTTGTGTGGGGCACACAACACGACACAGGCTCTGATCTCTCTAACTTCTCTTCACCAACAAAGAGATCAGAGCCTGTGTCCGATATTTTTCACCCGCCGTGGGTGAAAAACGCACTGTGATTTGTGGGTCTGAACAGACTCACCAATCACAAGCAATGGACCACTGCTATTGGTCCATTGCCGGTCACATGGTACAGGAGGGGGTCCATAGTAACTGTTTCCGGACTAATTTCAAGTCCAGAAACAGTTTTCAACACTTTATTTGCAGAAGCGATGTAATCGGTGGATCTGTACAGATCCGCCGATTACATTGATCGCTGGCATTGGACTGCTATTACGGGTCCAATACCGGTGACTGGGGAGTGTCGGGGGAGGGGGGTTTTGCCCGCCCCTGGCTAAGAATGCACTATGATGGGTGGGTCTGAACAGACGCACCAATCAAGGCAATCGCCACTGCTATTGGTCCATTGCCGGTCACATGGGGCATCAGGCGGGGGGTGGGGTGTCTATAGTAACCATTCCTTGACTAATTACAAGTGCCGGAATGGTTTTTTAGACTTTATCTGCAGAAATTATGTAATCGGTGGATCTGTACAGATCCACCGATTGCATCGATCGCCGGCATTGGACCGCTTTTACGGGTGTGCACCGGGAACCGCGCAGTAACTGTACGTCCTGGTGCGCTAAGACACTGGCCGCTCGGACGTACAGTTGCGTCGTGGTGCGCCTAGGGGTTAATACAGACCTATGTTGTGACTTTTTCACCATATTTGTAAAGGATCTGCCAGGCACAACTTCTGTGTATACGCCCATAGGTAATCAGTCTGCACCTGAGTCTATGTCTCTGAGACTGACTCCATCTTCCACCACTCAGGATGGCAGGCTTAGGAGTGGGAGAGCCTATCGCAGCCTGGCCAGACGGAGCTAGCTCCCGCCCTCTGTCTATTTATACCTGCCTTTCCTGTTCCTCCTTTGCTTGTGATTCTTCTTGTGTGGTTTCCTGGCCCAGCTACAGCTTCTAACTATTTGATCCTGCTCCATACTGACCCTGGCTTACTGACTACTCTCCTGCTCTGCGTTTGGTACCTCGTACACTCCTGGTTTGACTCGGCTCGTTCACCACTCTTGTTGCTCACGGTGTTGCCGTGGGCAACTGCCCCATTTCCCTTAGCTTTGTGTACCCTTGTCTGTTTGTCTCGTGCACTTACTGAGCGTAGGGACCGCCGCCCAGTTGTACCCCGTCGCCTAGGGCGGGTCGTTGCAAGTAGGCAGGGACAGAGTGGCGGGTAGATTAGGGCTCACTTGTCCGTTTCCCTACCCCATCATTACAATATTGGCCAACACCTGTGCTGTCGGTCTGCATCTGCGCTTCAAATATGGCTTTTTCAATGCTGTGGACAAAAATCCAAACGCTCACTTACCTCTGCTTATGAAAAACATAGCGATGTATTATTTTCATTGTTGACACCACTCTCTTTTGTCATATTCTGTCATTATTTATATTTACATGTTGTGTAATATTCATGCTTTTGTTTTTAAGACATTTAACTTAATAAAAAATATTTTTATGTATGCTAATTTTATGTATCCTGGTTTCAGGCTCCTAATTGATTCGTTTTTGGTTTAATATATCTGAGGAGTTTAACCACCATAACCTTGTTACGGACTTTAAATGAGTATAATATTATAAGATTACTGTCTGCTGGGGCCCTGTATCTAAGCCTACCTTGTGGTAGGCTTAGACACATGGTCTAACAGACAGTATCATACATGGGCCCTGTATCTAAGCCTACCATGTGTGTTACTAATGGGGTTTTTGTGTGTTTGTGTTTTTTTACAAGTTCGGATGTTGGACTACGTCGGATGCGAGTACTACTTCAATGATGCCTCTTTTATTTTCAATAAAATGGTTAACGAGGGTTGAGTGTTTTTTTTTTATTTCAATAAAATATTGTTCTATGTCTTTGTATTTTCTTTTAACCTTTATTACTGCTGCCTTACTAATGTCCATTACTAAGGCGGGGCTTAATGTTAGCCGGTGAAAAGGCTAACACTAACCCCCCATTATTACCCCAGTACCCACCGCCACCAGGGCTACCGGGAAGAGTCGGGTACGATCCAGTACCCAACCATCTGTAGTGATGGATGGGCACTAGTGCGGCTGCAGGTTGGTATTATTACACTGGGAAAGCACAAAAACAGTGGCCCTTCCCCTCCTGGTAATGCTAACTGCTGCTGCTATGTTGTATCTGGCTGGTTATGAAAAATGGGGGGGACCCAAAGTCTTTTTTTTTTTAAATAAATAATTGGAAAAAACGACGTGGGGTATATATACTAGTATATATAGACACACACATATACATACATGCTGTCGCGTAGGGTTCGTGGACCCACTGGGCCGTACCGCCTTGGCGATATGGCAACTGGCCAACAGGGCGCAAGTCAGAGTCTATAGTTTATATAGAGTACCTGTGGCAGCTTGGACAGTAGCAAGGCAGGCTTGGCAGGAACTAGGCAGCAGGTAGACGTCAGGAGTAGAGAAGCAGGACAGGCGTGGGTATACAGCACAGCATGGCTACAGCTAAGCACGGCACTATATCAGGATACAGGAACAGGAAACACTGGGAGCAGGAAACACTAGGGTTCCATTTGCAAGACAGACTAGGATACAACAACAAAGCTCAGGCGTGGGAGGATGGGGCTGGAACCTTCTTATAGCCCAGGGTGCTGTGGACCAATTAGCTCAATGACCAACATGCTTGCACTCTGGCGTCTCAAGTCTGGACTGAGCTCGTGAGCGCACCCTGGTGGTCACTGTGGAGCAGGACGGCCGTATGTGCAGACATTTCTTGAGAGAAGGGCGTCGACTGGATGGAAGGAGTTTGTGGTCAGCGACCACGGACGTTGCACATGCACACTTATTTTTTGGGGAGGTGGACATGTGTTAGTACAAGGATATTTACTGCTGACCCCTGTTTCTAAGTCTATCATGTGTGATAATGTCTGCTGGGGCCATGTATCTAAACCTATCATGTGTGATACTTTCTGCTGAGACAATACATTCAATTATATCAGACGGTGTAGCTATAGAAGCCTTAGTCTTATAGATATGTTATCTCTGAACAGTGCAGGGGAGGAGAAGGATCTCCTCCACCCGTCGTGGGAATGGGGATAGGTAAGTAATTATGTTATTATTTTTCTATTAGGCACATATGGGGGCATTATACTGGGTATGGGAGGGGGGCTGATATTGTGATGGCTGTGGGAGCATTATACTGCACTGGGGGCATTATACTGTATAGAGGGCATTATATTGTATGGGGCAGTTTTGGGTGGCAATATACTGTGGGGGCAGCTATGGGGAGGCATTATACTGTGGGGGCAGCTATGAGGGGACATTATACTTTGGGGGCAGCTATGGGGAGCATTATACTGTGTGGGGCATAGCTATAGGGGTATTGTACTGTGTGGGTGCAGCTATGGGGGGAATTACTGTGTGGAGGGCAGCTATGGAGAACATTATACTATATGGGGCAGTTATGGGGGCATTATACTGTGGGGCAGGTATGGTGGGCATTATACTGTGGGGGAAGCTATGGGTGGCAATATACTAAGGGGGCAGCTATTGGGGCATTATACTGTGGGGGCAGCTTTAGGGATCATTATACTATGGGGGCATTATACTGTGTGGGGCAGCTGTGGGGGCATTATACTGTGTGTGGAAGCAGCTATGGTTAGCATTATACTGTGTGTGGACCGCTATGGGGGCATTATATTGTGTGGGGGCAGCTATGGGGGAAATTATACTGTGTAAGGGCAGCTATGGGGAGCATTATACTGTGTGGGGTAGCTATGGGGAACATTATACTGTGGAGGCATCTATGGGGGCATTATAATGTGTGGGGCAGCTATGGGGAGTATTATACAGTGGAGGCAGCTATGGGGCTCATTATACTGTGGAGATCAGCTATCGGGGGCATTATACTGTGGGGGCATACATGGGGGATGTCGGGCAAGGTGGCTGGGCCCAAGCTGAATTCTTGCACCAGGACCCATGAGCCTTTAGCTAAGCCCCTGTCTCACAGTAAGGAAGGCTTGTCGCCTCTGGAGATTGAACCTTTTTCCTCCAGACGGAGGGAGTGCACCCTTGTCTTTTGAGGGGGTTTTACATGGAACACGTTTTCACTATATTTCATAGGCCCCTTATTAGTTTAGTTGCTCTTTGTATTTTTTCCAATTCCAGGGCATTTTTTCTTTAAACTGGAGCCCAGAACTGAACTGCATATTCTAGATGAGGCCTCACTAATGCTTTGTAAAGTGGTAATATTATATCCCTGTCCCGCGAGTCCATGCCTCTTTTCATACATGACAATATCTTGCTGGTCTTTGAGGCAGCTGATTGACATTGCATGCTGTTATTTAGTTTATGATTTACAAGTACACCCAGATCCTTCTCAACAAGTGACTCCCCCAGTGTAGCTCCCCTAGGACATATGATGCATGCAGGTTGTTGGTCCCAGATGTATAATTTTACATTTATCTACATTAAACCTCATTTGCCAAGTGGATGCCCTAACACTTGGTGGTCCAAATAGGCTTGTAATTTGTGGACATTTTCCATAGACTGAACATTACTACATAGATTGGTGTCATCTTCAAAAATAGAAATAGTGCTATTAATCCCATCTTCTATATCATTAATAAATAAGTTGAATAATAGTGGTCCCAGCACTAAACCCTATGGTTCCCAGTATACAGGGAATATAGGACATACAGTGAGGACAATATACAGAGAATATAAGACATACAGAGAATAAACATACAGAGAATATACTACATACAGTGAGGTCAGTATACAGGGAATATGGGACATACAGTAAGGACAGTATACTGGAAATTTACTACATAAAGCATACCTCCCAACATTTGAATTCGGAAAAGAGGGACATTTTAAGCAACGCCCCCTAATCACGCCCAATATCCCGCACAAGAACATCAAATCACGGCCAGATCCTTCTTCAAATAACACACGCACATTCTCACTGTGGATCTCTAGACTGTCTGGATATCACAGACATTATGGATTCAGTTATGTCGTCTTTGTGTTACTTTTCCTATCTTGGGTATAACATTTGCTCATCACGGCAGCAGTAGCTGCAGGACAAAACTAAAGGCTGAGAAGAATGAAAGTCAAAAGGGAGACCCTGTGGTGGATGACTTTTCAATTGACAGGTAGCAGAGTTACATAATGGGGAATTTTTTTTCCTGTTGTGTAACTCTTCTACCTGTCAATGGAAAAACTATCTGCCAAAGGGAAAAATGTACCACAAAGAAACATGATAGGGAAACATTTTTCCCTGTGGTGGATGACTTTTCAGCTGATAGATAGCAGAGTTGCATGAAGGGGAATAATTTTTCATGGACGTCTAATTTCTATTGCAGCGCAGAGAAGAAGACAGAAGTCGCTGGAGGTGAGAAGTTTTTTTACTCTTCACATTACTAACCTTATTTTTTTTTGTTTTGAAGGTTCCGCTGGACTGTTGGACTACGTCGAAGATTCGTTGGACTACTGCGATGATCTACGTTTTTTTAAATAAAACAGTCAAAGAGGATTGTGTGGGGGAGTTCTTATTTCAATAAAAAATATTTTCTTATGTGTCTCTGTTTTTTAATACTTTATTAGCGCCTTGGTAATGGCAGTAGTCTGATTGACAGCGTCCATTACTAAGGCGGGGCTTAGTGTTAGCCAGTAAAAAGGCTGCAACTAACCCTCATTATTACCCCGGTCCCCCATCCAGCCACCAGGGGTGCTGGGAAGAGCCGAGTATACGATCCAGTACCCGACCATCTGTAGTGACGAGCGGACACTAGGGCAGCTGCAGGCTGGTATTATGAGGCTGGGAAAGGCCAAAAACAGTGTCCATTCCCCCACTGGTAATGCTACCTGCTGCTATGTTGTATCTGGCTGGTTATGAAAATGGGGGGAGACACAATGTTGTTTTCTTCATTTATTTAATTTTTTTTTTAAAAACAAGGTGGGGTCCCCCCATTTTTCATAACCAGCCAGATACAACACAGCAGCAGCCAAGCTTTACCAGGGTGAGAAAGGCCATGGTTTTTGGCCCTTTCCAGCCTCATACTGCCAGCCTGCGGCCGCCCCGGTGTCCGACCATCACTACAGATGGTCTGGTACTGGATCGTACCCGGCTCTTCCAAGCACCCCTGATGGCAGTGGGTACCAGGGTAATAACGGGGAGTTAGTTGCAGCCTTTTTACTGGCAAGTACCAAGCCCCACCTTAGTAATTGATGCTGTCAATAAGACTACTGCCATTACTAAGGCGCTATTAATGTATTAAAGAAAACACAGACGCATAAGAAAATATTTTTTTATTGAAATAAGGACTTCCCCACACAATCCTCTTTCACCATTTTATAATAAAAAAAAAAAACATAGATCATCGCAGTAGTCCAACGAATCTACGACGTAGTCAAAACAGTCCAGCTAAACCTACAAAACAGAAAAAATGAAGTTAGTAATATGAAAAATAAAAAATCTTATAGTTACCTTCAGCGACTTCTGTCTTCTCCCGTGACGCAATCGAAACTAGACATCAATGAACTTCTGAAACGTCATATATTAGAAATGAAAAGGGTTTTCCCCACAAACACAGGTATCCCCTATCCACAGGATAGGGGATACATGTGTGATCGCTGGAGCTCTGACCACTGGGGCCAACAACTATGAGAACTGGGGACCGAAAGTCCCCCGAGTGGCCAGCGCTCCATTCATTTCTAGGGACTTAGGGGACCACTGTCTTTGGC
This sequence comes from Rhinoderma darwinii, assembly GCF_050947455.1. NCBI lineage: Eukaryota > Metazoa > Chordata > Amphibia > Anura > Rhinodermatidae > Rhinoderma > Rhinoderma darwinii. The sequence goes on from NC_134698.1 coordinate 33,119,640, forward strand.
AGCTCCATAAAAATTAATGAAGCAATGGTCGAGCAAGTGCACTAGCACTCCATTCTCATGGAGCACGGGGGAATTTCAGTCCCCCGATCTCATCGCTGAGGGCCCCAGTGCTTAGACCCCCAGCGATCACACATGTACCCCCATTCTGTGGATAGGAGATACATGTGCTTGTCGGAAAACCCCTTTAAAGGGGTTTTGCAATCCCTAAAAATTGATGGCCTATTCTCATCACGATAGGCCATCAATAGCTGATGGGTCGGGGTCTGACTCCTGGGACCCCTGCCGATCAGCTGTTTTGAAGGTGGTGCAGCGCTCGCTGCATCTTTGTCGGAGATTCACAGTGAGCAAGAAAAAACTAAGGGGAAGCAGCGTTCATACGAGCGATGCACCCCCTTCAAAAATGCTGATCAGCAGAGGTCCTGGTAGTCGGATCCCGACCCATAATCTTTTGATGGCCTATCCTGAGGATAGGTAATGAATTTTTAGGAACTGAATAACCCCTACTCCATACGGAGCATTCATTTAGGCATTTTTATATTTATACGGTAGCTAAACATTTAACAAACTTCTGACATATCATATTGACATGTCAGAAGTTTGGATTGGTGAGGTCCGAGCCAAGAGGCACCCACCAATCGCTAAAATGAAGCAGCTGAAGCGCTCGTGTGAACGCTCAGCCGCTTCGTGTCTGTTCGGCTTTTTCCGGAAAGCCGATGTATCAGAGTATGGCCTCATAGACTTTGCATTGAGCCCGTCCTCCGATACATTGTTTTCCGGAAAAAGCCAAACAGACACGCAGCGGCTGAGCGCTATGACATGTCAGAAGTTTGTTAAACGTTTAGATACACTGGCAGGGGGGGGGCACGAAAAGAATATGCCTAGAGACACAAAAATTTCTGAAATCATAAAATGTAATTTATTTTATGATTTTAGAACGCTAGTGTTTCCAGGCACTAAATATAAAATCTGTACTCCCTGTCCTGTGGCTTCTGTTCTCTGCAGTGCTCCGCACTGCTACACTGCTCCAGGCAGACTGCTGCTGTGTTGCGCTAAGCATCACAGTGATGTGGTCACGCTGAGCGCTGGCAGCGTCGTTGAGGGGAGGCGTGGCTGGCAACAGGGAGGTTTCGGGCCACGGCGGGACATTGTTCAGACAACCCGGGACAGCGGTTAAAAACCAGGACTGTCCCGCCGGATCCGGGACGGTTGGGAGATATGCATATAGTGATGACAGTCTACAGGGAACATAGGATATACAATGAGGCTAGTATACAGGGAATATAGGACATATAGTGAGGGCAATATGCAGGGAATATAGGATATACAGTGAGGAGAGTATACTTGGAATATAGCACATATAGTGGGGACAGTCTACAGGGAATATAGTACATATGGTGAAGACAGTATACAGGGAATATAGGACAGACAGTGAGTACAGCATACAGGGAATATAGTACATATAGTGAGGACAGTATACAGGGAATATAGGACATATAGTGAGGACCGTATACAGGGAATATAGGACATACAGTGAGGGCAGTATACTGGGAATATAGTACATATAGTGGGGACAGTCTACAGGGAATATAGTACATATAGTGAGAACAGTATACATGGAATATAGGACAGACAGTGAGGACAGTATACAGGGAATATAGGACATACAATGAGGCTAGTATACAGGGAATATAGAAAATACAGTGAGGACAGTATACAGGGAATATAGGATATACAATGAGTCTAGTATACAGGGAATATAGAACATACAGTGAGGACAGTAAACAAGGCATATAGGACATACAGTGAGGAAAGTATACTGGGAATATAATACATATAGTGAGGACAGTATACAGGGAATATAGGACATACAGTGAGGAAAGTATACAGGGAATATAGGACATACAGTGAGGACAGTATACTGGGAATATAATACATATAGTGAGGACAGTATACAGGGAATATAGGACATACAGTGAGGAAAGTATACAGGGAATATAGGACATACAGTGAGGACAGTATACTGGGAATATAGGATATACAGCGAGGACAGTATAAAGGGAATATAGGACATACAGTGAGGACAGGATACTGGGAATTTAGAACATATAGTGAGGACAGTATACAGGGGATATAGTACATATAGTGAGGACGGTATACACGGAATATAGGACATACAGTGAGGACAATATACAAAGAATATAAGACATACAGTGTGGACAGTATACTGGGGGACAAGTACATACAGTAAGGACAGTATACAGGCAATATAGGACATACTGTGAGGACAGTATATAGCGAATATAGGACAAACAGTGGGAGCAATATACAGAGAATATAGTATATAGATTAAGGACAGTATACTGGGAATATAGTACATATAGTGAGAACAGTATACAGAGTATATAGAACATACAGTGAGGATAATATACAGAGAATATAGGATATTCAGGGAGGACAATATACTGAGAATATAGGACATACAGTGAGGACAATATACTGGGAACATAGGACATATAGTGAGGACAGGATACTGGGAATTTAGTACATATAGTGACGACAGTATACGGTGAATATAGGACATACAGTGAGTATAGTATACTGGAAATATAGTACATATAGTGAGGACAGTATACAGGGAATATAGGACATACAGTGAGGACAATATACAGAGAATATAGGACATACAGTGAAAACAATATACAGAGAATATAGTACATACAGTGAGGACAGTATACAGGGAATATAGGACATACAGTGAGGACAGTATACAGGGAATATAGAACATATAGTAAGGACAGTAAAAAGGGAATTTAGGACATTAGGTGAGGACAGTATACCGGGAATATAGGACATACAGTAAGGACAGTATACTGGGAATATAGTACATATAGTGAGGACAGTATACAGCGAAAATAGTACATATAGTGAGGACAGTATACAGGGAATATAGGACATTCAGTGAGGAGAGGATACTGGGAATTTAGTACATATAGTGAGGACAGTATACAGGGAATATAGTATATACAGTGAGGACAGTATACAGGGAATAGAGGACATACAGTGAGAACAATAAACAGAGAATATAAGACATACAGTAAGGACAGTATACAGGGAATATAGGACATACATTAAGGACAGTATAAAGGGAATATAGGACATACAGTGAGGACAGTATACAGGGAATATAGTACATATAGTGAGGACAGTATAGAGGGAATATAGGACAAATAGTGAGGACAGTATACAGGGAATATAGAATATATAGTGAGGACAGTAAAAAGGGAATTTAGGACATTAGGTGAGGACAGTATACCGGGAATATAGGACATACAGTAAGGACAGTATACTGGGAATATAGTACATATAGTGAGGACAGTATACAGCGAAAATAGTACATATAGTGAAGACAGTATACAGGGAATATAGGACATTCAGTGAGGAGAGGATACTGGGAATTTAGTACATATAGTGAGGACAGTATACAGGGAATATAGTATATACAGTGAGGACAGTATACAGGGAATAGAGGACATACAGTGAGAACAATAAACAGAGAATATAAGACATACAGTAAGGACAGTATACAGGGAATATAGGACATACATTAAGGACAGTATAAAGGGAATATAGGACATACAGTGAGGACAGTATACAGGGAATATAGTACATATAGTGAGGACAGTATAGAGGGAATATAGGACAAATAGTGAGGACAGTATACAGGGAATATAGAACATATAGTGAGGACAGTAAAAAGGGAATTTAGGACATTAGGTGAGGACAGTATACCGGGAATATAGGACATACAGTAAGGACAGTATACTGGGAATATAGTACATATAGTGAGGACAGTATACAGGGAATATAGGACATACAGTGAGGACAGTATACAGGGAATATAGTACATATAGTGAGGACAGTATAGAGGGAATATAGGACAAATAGTGAGGACAGTATAAAGGGAATATAGGACATACAGTGAGGACAGGATACTGGGAATTTAGAACATATAGTGAGGACAGTATACAGGGGATATAGTACATATAGTGAGGACGGTATACACGGAATATAGGACATACAGTGAGGACAATATACAAAGAATATAAGACATACAGTGTGGACAGTATACTGGGGGACAAGTACATACAGTAAGGACAGTATACAGGCAATATAGGACATACTGTGAGGACAGTATATAGCGAATATAGGACAAACAGTGGGAGCAATATACAGAGAATATAGTATATAGATTAAGGACAGTATACTGGGAATATAGTACATATAGTGAGAACAGTATACAGAGTATATAGAACATACAGTGAGGATAATATACAGAGAATATAGGATATTCAGGGAGGACAATATACTGAGAATATAGGACATACAGTGAGGACAATATACTGGGAACATAGGACATATAGTGAGGACAGGATACTGGGAATTTAGTACATATAGTGAGAACAGTATACAGGGAATTCAGTACATATAGTGACGACAGTATACGGTGAATATAGGACATACAGTGAGTATAGTATACTGGAAATATAGTACATATAGTGAGGACAGTATACAGGGAATATAGGACATACAGTGAGGACAATATACAGAGAATATAGGACATACAGTGAAAACAATATACAGAGAATATAGTACATATAGTGAGGACAGTATACAGGGAATATAGGACATACAGTGAGGACAGTATACAGGGAATATAGAACATATAGTAAGGACAGTAAAAAGGGAATTTAGGACATTAGGTGAGGACAGTATACCGGGAATATAGGACATACAGTAAGGACAGTATACTGGGAATATAGTACATATAGTGAGGACAGTATACAGCGAAAATAGTACATATAGTGAGGACAGTATACAGGGAATATAGGACATTCAGTGAGGAGAGGATACTGGGAATTTAGTACATATAGTGAGGACAGTATACAGGGAATATAGTATATACAGTGAGGACAGTATACAGGGAATAGAGGACATACAGTGAGAACAATATACAGAGAATATAGGACATACAGTGAAAACAATATACAGAGAATATAGTACATACAGTGAGGACAGTATACAGGGAATATAGGACATACAGTGAGGACAGTATACAGGGAATATAGAACATATAGTAAGGACAGTAAAAAGGGAATTTAGGACATTAGGTGAGGACAGTATACCGGGAATATAGGACATACAGTAAGGACAGTATACTGGGAATATAGTACATATAGTGAGGACAGTATACAGCGAAAATAGTACACATAGTGAGGACAGTATACAGGGAATATAGGACATTCAGTGAGGAGAGGATACTGGGAATTTAGTACATATAGTGAGGACAGTATACAGGGAATATAGTATATACAGTGAGGACAGTATACAGGGAATAGAGGACATACAGTGAGAACAATAAACAGAGAATATAAGACATACAGTAAGGACAGTATACAGGGAATATAGTATATACAGTGAGGACAGTATACAGGGAATAGAGGACATACAGTGAGAACAATAAACAGAGAATATAAGACATACAGTAAGGACAGTATAAAGGGAATATAGGACATACAGTGAGGACAGTATACAGGGAATATAGTACATATAGTGAGGACAGTATAGAGGGAATATAGGACAAATAGTGAGGACAGTATACAGGGAATATAGAACATATAGTGAGGACAGTAAAAAGGGAATTTAGGACATTAGGTGAGGACAGTATACCGGGAATATAGGACATACAGTAAGGACAGTATACTGGGAATATAGTACATATAGTGAGGACAGTATACAGCGAAAATAGTACATATAGTGAGGACAGTATACAGGGAATATAGGACATTCAGTGAGGAGAGGATACTGGGAATTTAGTACATATAGTGAGGACAGTATACAGGGAATATAGTATATACAGTGAGGACAGTATACAGGGAATAGAGGACATACAGTGAGAACAATATACAGAGAATATAGGACATACAGTGAAAACAATATACAGAGAATATAGTACATACAGTGAGGACAGTATACAGGGAATATAGGACATACAGTGAGGACAGTATACAGGGAATATAGAACATATAGTAAGGACAGTAAAAAGGGAATTTAGGACATTAGGTGAGGACAGTATACCGGGAATATAGGACATACAGTAAGGACAGTATACTGGGAATATAGTACATATAGTGAGGACAGTATACAGCGAAAATAGTACATATAGTGAGGACAGTATACAGGGAATATAGGACATTCAGTGAGGAGAGGATACTGGGAATTTAGTACATATAGTGAGGACAGTATACAGGGAATATAGTATATACAGTGAGGACAGTATACAGGGAATAGAGGACATACAGTGAGAACAATAAACAGAGAATATAAGACATACAGTAAGGACAGTATACAGGGAATATAGGACATACATTAAGGACAGTATAAAGGGAATATAGGACATACAGTGAGGACAGTATACAGGGAATATAGTACATATAGTGAGGACAGTATAGAGGGAATATAGGACAAATAGTGAGGACAGTATACAGGGAATATAGAACATATAGTGAGGACAGTAAAAAGGGAATTTAGGACATTAGGTGAGGACAGTATACCGGGAATATAGGACATACAGTAAGGACAGTATACTGGGAATATAGTACATATAGTGAGGACAGTATACAGCGAAAATAGTACATATAGTGAGGACAGTATACAGGGAATATAGGACATTCAGTGAGGAGAGGATACTGGGAATTTAGTACATATAGTGAGGACAGTATACAGGGAATATAGTATATACAGTGAGGACAGTATACAGGGAATAGAGGACATACAGTGAGAACAATAAACAGAGAATATAAGACATACAGTAAGGACAGTATACAGGGAATATAGGACATACATTAAGGACAGTATAAAGGGAATATAGGACATACAGTGAGGACAGTATACAGGGAATATAGTACATATAGTGAGGACAGTATAGAGGGAATATAGGACAAATTGTGAGGACAGTATACAGGGAATATAGAACATATAGTGAGGACAGTAAAAAGGGAATTTAGGACATTAGGTGAGGACAGTATACCGGGAATATAGGACATACAGTAAGGACAGTATACTGGGAATATAGTACATATAGTGAGGACAGTATACAGGGAATATAGGACATACAGTGAGGACAGTATACAGGGAATATAGTACATATAGTGAGGACAGTATAGAGGGAATATAGGACAAATAGTGAGGACAGTATAAAGGGAATATAGGACATACAGTGAGGACAGGATACTGGGAATTTAGAACATATAGTGAGGACAGTATACAGGGGATATAGTACATATAGTGAGGACGGTATACACGGAATATAGGACATACAGTGAGGACAATATACAAAGAATATAAGACATACAGTGTGGACAGTATACTGGGGGACAAGTACATACAGTAAGGACAGTATACAGGCAATATAGGACATACTGTGAGGACAGTATATAGCGAATATAGGACAAACAGTGGGAGCAATATACAGAGAATATAGTATATAGATTAAGGACAGTATACTGGGAATATAGTACATATAGTGAGAACAGTATACAGAGTATATAGAACATACAGTGAGGATAATATACAGAGAATATAGGATATTCAGGGAGGACAATATACTGAGAATATAGGACATACAGTGAGGACAATATACTGGGAACATAGGACATATAGTGAGGACAGGATACTGGGAATTTAGTACATATAGTGAGAACAGTATACAGGGAATTCAGTACATATAGTGACGACAGTATACGGTGAATATAGGACATACAGTGAGGACAGTATACTGGGAATATAGTACATATAGTGAGGACAGTATACAGGGAATATAGGACATACAGTGAGGACAGTATACAGGGAATATAGTACATATAGTGAGGACAGTAAAGAGGGAATATAGGACAAATAGTGAGGACAGTATACAGGGAATATAGGACATTCAGTGAGGACAGGATACTGGGAATATAGGACATTCAGTGAGGACAGGATACTGGTAATATAGGACATACAGTGGGGACAGGATACTGGGAATTTAGTATATATAGTGAGGACAGTATACAGGGAATACAGTACATATAGTGCGGACAGTAGACAGTGAATATAGGACATACAGTGAATATAGTATAAAGGAAATATAGTACATATAGTGAGGACAGTATACAGGGAATATATGACATACAGTGAGTACAGTATACAGGCAATATAGGACATACAGTTTGGACAATATCCAGAGAATATAGGACATACAGTGAAAACAATATACAGAGAATATAGTACATACAGTGAGGACAGTATACAGGGAATATAGGACATACAGTGAGGACAGTATGCAGGGAATATAGTACATATAGTGAGGACAGTATAGAGGGAATATAGGACATATAGTGAGGACAGTATACAGGGAATATAGGACATACAGTGAGGACAGTATACTGGGAATATAGTACATATAGTGAGTACAGTCTACAGGGAAAGTAGTACATATAGTGAGGACAGTATACAGGGAATATAGGACACACAGTGAGGCTAGTCTACAGGGAATATAGGACATACAGTGTGTCATGTCCATGGCTGTGGGCCGTCACGTTCACTCACCTCCTGACGGCCGCAGCCATGGGTCGGCAAGCGCTCACTTCCATAGGGTGCGCGCGCACGCTCATGCCTGCTCTTAAAGGGGCAGCGCGCACACCGGACTTTGATGCTAAATTAGCCCATGATCACCCTGGACTATAAAAAGGGCCCAGCCCCTTTCTGCAATTCTTGAGCGTTGTTTGTCATATCCTAGTTTGTCTAAGCAAATGGTCTCCTAGTGTTTTCCAGTTCCCAGTTCTTGTATCCTGTATCCCGTGCTACCTGGTCAAGTGCCGTGCTGAGCTGTAGTCGTGCTGTGCTGTATCTACGCCTGTTCTGCTACTCCACGCCTGACGTCTACCTGTTGCCTAGTCCCAGCCAAGCCTGCCTTGCTGCTGTCCGAGCTGCCACAGGTACCCTATACGAACTATAGACTGTGACCTGCACCATGTTGGCCAGATGCCACACCGCCAAGGCGGTACAGCCCAGTGGGTCCATGAACTCAACATGACAGTACGTTAAGGCCATGGACCCCGCTGGTCAACACAAAACCATGACGACGTCACAAGAGATGCAGGCGAATATGCTAGACTTCCGTCTCGACAGGACCAACTCCTCCAGGCCTTGAACGTTCTCGATTGTCGGCAGGAGGCACAAACTGCCATTCCTCCTACTACACCTCCTGGCAGTACCGATCTTCAGACTACACCTCATGGCAGCGTGGATACCCGTTTTTCTTTGCCACTTCCTGACCGCTATGATGGAGACACAGGTACCTGTCGTGGATTTTTTAACCAGTGCCAGATCCACTTCAGCCTGTATTCAGGGGCATTTTCGTCTGATGGTGCATCTGAACTCTGGATCCACTGCTAATTTCATTTGTAGAGACCTGGTGGATCTTCTTCAACTACCCACTACCCCTCTGGAGAGACCGTTGATGGTAGCATCGGTAAATGGACTACCTCTGCCAGACCCAGTTATAGCTATGACAAAGCCGCTGAGGCTCCAACGGGGAGCTCTCCACTCCGAGCTGCTATCGTTCCATGTCCTGTCCAAGGCCGTTAACCCTGTGCTGCTGGGCCTGCCTTGGCTCCGACTACATGCCCCAGTCCAGGACTGGAACTCTGGAGAGGTTCTCCTATGGGGCCCCGAGTGTCACAGCCGTTGCCTGGTGCAGATTCGTTCGGCTCAGCCTCCTCTGCCTCGGTCATTGGCAGGATTGTCTGGTAATTTCGCTGCATTTTTGGACGTCTTCAGCAAGAGGGAGGCGGAAACGCTGCCCCCGCATCGGGCGTATGACTGTCCTATCGAGCTGATTCCTGGTGCATCCCTTCCCCGTGGTAGGGTATATCCTCTCTCCTTGCCAGGGACTCTGTCCATGTCCGCCTTTGTTAAAGAGAACTTGGAGAGGGGCTTCATATGGGAGTCTTCCTCCCCGGCAGGAGCCGGGTTCTTCTTCATCAAAAAGAAGGATGGCTCCCTGCGTACTTGTATTGACTACCGGGGTCGCAACCAGATCATGGTGAAAAATAAGTATCCGTTGCCACTGATCTCATAACTGTTTGATCGTATACATTGTGCCAGGATTTTTTTCAAACTAGACTGCGAGGGGCTTACAACCTAATCCGGATTCGCCGGGGTGACATATGTATTTAACACCCGTGATGGACACTATGAATAACTAGCAATGCCCTTTTGTCTGTGTAATGGTCCCGCGGTCTTCCAGGAGTTGGTTAATGACATTTTCCGTGACCTCCTCCATGTTTGTGTTGTGGTCTATCTTGATGACATCTTGATTTTTTCTCCAGATCCTATAACGCATCAGGGACATGTCCGTCACATTTTGCTGCGGTTAAGGGAGAATCGTCTGTACGCCAATTTGGAGAAGTGTGTGTTTGAAAAAGATGCTCTACCCTTCCTGGGCTACATTGTCTCAAATAGAGGTCTGAAGATGGATCATGAAAAGGTAAAGTCTGTCCTGGAATAGCCACGACCTCAAGGCTTGAGGGCCATACAGTGCTTTCTGGCATTCACCAATTTTTACAGACTGTTTATTCCAAACTTCTCCTCACTGACTTCTCCTATCTCTAACCTTAATAAGAAGGGCATGAACGCCAAAGTGTAGACTCCTGAGGCAGAGTCCGCATTTAATAGCCCGAAGAGTGCCTTCACGTCAGCCTCTATTCTCCATCATCCAGATGTTTCTCTACAGTTCTCGTTGGAGGTGGATGCATCCTCTGTGAGGGCTGGCGCATTCCTGTTCCAGAGAGGTTCCAAGGGCAAGTCAATGGTATGTGGATATTTCTCTAAGCTCTTCTCTTCCGCAGAACGCAACTACTCGATTGGGGATCGGGAGTTACTGGCCATCAAATTGGCTCTGGAAGAGTGGAGACATCTACTAGAGGCACAGCTCATCCCATCCGGATTTTTACGGACCACAAGAACCTCACCTATCTTCAGAATGCCCAACGGCTGAACCCTCGCCATGCCAGGTGGTCGCTGTTCTTTACCAGGTTCCAGTTTGAGCTCTATTATCGCCCGGCTGACAAGAATGTGAGGGCCGATGCCTTGTACAGATCTTTAGAGATAGAGGATGTCAGGGTAGCTTCCTTCTCCCTGTTATTTCACACCGAATAACCACCTCTGTAAATTGAAAACTGAATGCATGCCTGTAGAAAATGTACCACGAGACAATTTGGTATAGATTCTACCTCAGTGAGATAGGAAGTGAACTAACTTTATTTGAACAAAGAAATCTTCTCTGTAGGAAGGTGGAACGTGCTTAACCCCTTCCCGCTCCTGGACGTACTATTAGGTCATGGCAGCTGTATCGTTCGCGCTCCATGACCTAATAGTACGTCTCGGGAGTAACGGCCGTTTCGGCCGTCCTCCCGACACATACAGGAGCTGTGACAGCTGCTGTCTCGTACAGCAGCTGTCACAGCTCCTACAGCGGGGACCGATCGCTGTGTCCCTGCTGATTAACCCATTAAAAGAGAGGTATATAGATATATAGAGATCGCAGCTTTTTAGGGGTTAAGCTGCCATCGCCGACCTGCTGCACGATAGCGGCCGGCGATGGTGACTATGGCAACCAGACACCAAACAATGGCGTCCGGCTATGCCATAGACGGAAGCCTAGTGGGTCCTGACAAAGTCAGGACCCACTGTGCTTGCTGTCAGTGAGTAGCTGACAGTTCTAATACACTGCACTACGCATGTAGTGCAGTGTATTAGAATTGCGATCAGGGCCTCCTGCCCTCAAGTCCCCTAGTGGGACAAAGTAATAAAGTAAAAAAAAAGTAAAAAAAAGATGTGTAAAAATAAGAAAATAAAAGTTTGAAAAGTATTAAAAGTAAAAATCCCCCTTTTTACCTTATCAGTCATTTATTATTAATAAAAATATATAAACAAACAAATAAACTATACATAATTGGTATCACTGTGTCCGTAACGGCCTGAACTACAAAATTATTTCATTATTTATCCCGCACGACAATAGTAGAATTGCTGTTTTCTAGTCACCACGCCACCTAAAAATAGAATAAAAACTGATTAAAAAGCCGCATGCACCCCAAGAAAACTACAATGGATTCCTCAAGGGGTCTAGTTTCCAAATTGGGGTCACTTTTGGGGGGTTTCCAATGTTTTGGCACCACAAGACCTCTTCAAACCGGACATGGTGCCTAATAAAAAAGAGGCCTCAAAATCCACTAGGTGATGCTGTGCTTCGGAGGCCGCTGCTTCAGTCCATTACCGCACTAGGGCCACGTGTGGGATACTTCTCAAAACTGCAGAATCTGGGCAATACGTATTAAGTTGCGTTTCTCTGATACATCCTTTTGTGTTATAAAAAAAATGGTATAAAGAGGATTTTCTGACAACAAAAAAAAAGTAAATTTCACCTCTACTTTGCTCTAAATTTCTGTGAAACACCTAAAGGGTTCATAAACTTTATAAATGCTGTTGTGAATACTTTGAGGGGTCTAGTTTCTAAAATGGGGTGTTTGATAGGGGTTTCTAATATATAGGCCCCTCAAAGCAACTTCAGAAGTGAACTGGAACCTAAAAAAATAAATAAATTAGGCAATATTTCGCTTCTTACATTATACTGATAATGAGCCGTGCCCACCCCGAGATGACCCCAGTTTTGACCGTTTGTATAAACGGAGACCCCTATTAGACCGTTTCAGTGCCCGGTTTTCCAAAGCAAACACCCCCGAGAAGTGTATTTCTATTGATGAGTCCCTGGTACATTTTAAAGGGAGGGTTCAATTCCGCGAGTACCTGCCGGGTAAGAGGGCAAGGTATGGCGTGAAGATGTATAAGCTGTGCGAGAGTGCATCAGGGTATACCTACAAATTTAGGATATAAGAAGCTGGCCGTGCACATCATACAGATGGCTTTGTACAATGTGTACGTGCTACGTCGATGTACAGGCCAGAGGGGAACTTTCCTGTAATTTCAAGAGGTGGTTATCAAGAATCTAATCGTTAGGGACCAAGAAGGGGGGGCACCCAGTACTTCTGGAAGCGGGGCCACACGCATCGTACCAGGGCGGCAACACTTTCCAGGAGAAGTTCCCCAAACTGGCAAGAAGGGAAAAAGTCAAAAGAGGTGCAAAGTCTGCTATAAGAGGGCGATAAGGGATGACACAATATATCAATGTAACACGTGTCCTGAATAACCAGAGCTGTGTGAAAGAGTGCTTTAAAATTTATCATACATCCCTTGGTTTATAATTTACCCAAATTTTACTTACCCTGATGCACTCTGCACAGCTTATCCCCCCTCGTCTTTCCCCTCTGGGCCCTGCTGTGTGCCCAGGCAGCTGATAACAGCCACATGTAGGGTATTGCCGTACCCGGGAGAACCCACATTACAGTTTATGGGGTGTAGGTCTCCGGTCAAAATGCTCACTACACCTCTAGATGAATGCCTTAAGGGTGTAGTTTTTAAAACGGGGTCACTTCTTGTGGGTTTCAACTGTACTGGTACCTCAGGGGATTCTGCATACATGACTTCGCACTAGAAAATCCCCAGTAGGCCAAATGGTGGTCCTTTCCTTCTGAGCCCTCCCATGGGCCCAAACGGCAGTTTATCACCACAAATGGGGTATTGTGGCACTCAGAACAAATTGCGCAACAGAATGGGGTATTTTGTTTCTTGTGAAAATAAGAATTTTTCAGCCAAAACGACATATTATTTGAAAAAAATAATTTTGTTTTAATTCCCAGCCCAATTCAAATAAGTTCTGTGAAAAAACTATCGGGTCAAAATGGTCACAACACCCATAAATGAATTCCTTGAGGGGTGTAGTTTCCAAAATGGGGTCACTTCTGGTGAATTTCCATTGCTTTGATACCTCTGGGGCTCTGCAAATGCGACACGGCACCCGAAAACCAAACCAGCAAAATCTGCACTCCAAAGAACACACAGCGCTCCTTCCCTTCTGAGGCCTCCCATGGGCCCAAACGGCAGTTTATCGCCACAAATGGGGTATTGCTGCACTCAGGAGAAATTGGGCAACAAAATGGGGTATTTTGTTCCCTGTGAAAATAAGAAATTTTGATAAAAAATTACATCTTATTGGAAAAAATGCATTTTTTTTCATTTCACAGCCCAATTCAGATAAGTTCTGTGAAAAAACTGTGCGGTCAAAATTGTAACAACAACAACCATATTTGAATTCCTTGAGGGGTGTAGTTTCCAAAATGGGGTCACTTCTGGTAGGTTTCCATTGCTTTGATACCTCTGAGCTGAGGCTCTGCAAATGTGACATGGCACCCGAAAACCAATCCAGCAAAATCTGGACTCCAACAAACACATAGCGCTCCTTTCCTTCTGAGCCCTCCCATGGGCCCAAACGGCAGTTTATTGCCACAAATGGGGTATTGCTGCACTCAGTAGAAATTGGGCAACAAAATGGGGTATTGTATTCCCTGTGAAAATAAGAAATTTTGATCACAAATGACATTTTATTGGAAAAAAATGAAATTTTTTTCATTTCACAGCCCAATTCAAATACGTGCTGTGAAAAAACTGTGCTGTCAAAATGGTAACAACAACCATAAATGAATTCCTTCAGGGGTGTAGTTTCCAAAATGGGGTCACTTTTGGGGGATTCCTACTGTTTTGGCACCTCAACACCTTTTCAAACCTGGCATGCTGCCTAAAATATATTCTAATAAAAAAAGAGGCCTCAAAATGCACTAGGTGCTTCTTTGCTTCTAGGGCTTGTGTTTTATTCCACAAGCGCAGTAGAGCCACATGTGGGACATTTCTAAAAACTGCAGAATCTGGACAATACATATTTAGTAGTGTTTCTCTGGTAAAACCTTCTGTGTTACAGAAAAAAAATTGAATAAAATTGAAATTCATCAAGAAAACTCATTCAGAACGCCCAGCTTCTGCCAGATCACGCTGTGACGTCACTCACAGGTCCTGCATCGTGTCAGACGAGCGAGGACACATCGGCACCAGAGGCTTCAGTTGATTCTGCAGCAGCATCGGCGTTAGCAGGTAAGTCGATGTAGCTACTTACCTGCAAACGCCGATGCTGCTGCAGAATCAACTGTAGCCTCTGGTGCCGATGTGTCCTCGCTCGTCTGACACGATGCAGGACCTGTGAGTGACGTCACAGCGTGATCTGGCAGAAGCTGGGCGTTCTGAAGAGAAGTGGATGATACTTCTCATCAGAACGCCCAGCTAGTAAAAGTATTAAAAACGCCCCGATGTACGCACATAATACACGCCCACTTGGACTTTTACTTTTAAACACACCCACTTGGACTTTTGCAAGCCTCATTTGCATAACTACAAAAATGGTCATAACTTGGCCAAAAATGCTCGTTTTTTAAAAATAAAAACGTTACTGTAATCTACATTGCAGCGCCTATCTGCTGCAATAGCAGATAGGGGTTGCAAAATCTGCTGACAGAGCCTCTTTAAGGCCAAAACTAGGCTGCTTCCTTAAGGGGTTAAGCCCCATTGGCTCCATTCAGCTGTAAGTCCATCTGTACACTCCTCTTGCATTCCAGGGGCGGTGTCTCCATAGGCGTGTTTCTCATACATTCTCCATCTTGTTTAATTTATAAATCTTTGTGTAATATACAGATTTTTAGTTTATATAAAGAAATAATGTTTTTGCAAACAATATACATGGTAATCATCCCTGACAAGGACACCATGGAAATTCCACAGAATATTATTGACCCGTCTTGCATTGTCTTCGTAACCCCCCTGCAAGTTGGGGACATTCCTCCAGGGAGGACCTATGTGCGCCTGGCTGATAGAGGGAGAATCCTCCGCTGGGGACACTGCTCTAGACTGGCAGGTCACGCGGGGACCAGTAAAACCCGAGACCTGATTGCCCGTCATTTCTGGTAGCCCACTCTGCCCAAAGACATTATTGAGTTTGTTTCTTCCTGCTCTGTGTGTGCAGCTAACAAGGTCGCTCACTCCAGACCTGCCAGTCTGCTCCAGCCATTGCCTGTGCCCTATGCTCCCTGGCAGCATATAGCTATGGACTTTGTTACGGACCTGCCTCCCTCTGCGGGATGCAGTACTGTCTGGGTGGTGGTGGATCGATTTTCGAAGATGGCCCACTTCGTTCCTCTGACCGGTCTTTCTTCTGCTCCTCAACTGGCCAAGCTTTTCATCCAACACATCTTCCGCCTGCATGTCTTGCAGCAGCATATTGTGTCTGATTGGGGGGTTCAGTTCACCTCGAAGTTCTGGAGAGCCGTCTGCGGACTGCTAGGTGTAAATTTTGACTTTTCCTCAGCCTACCATCCTCAGTTCAATGGTCAGGTCGAGAGGATCAATCAGATCTTGGAGAACTACTTATGCCACTTCATCTCCAAGCAGCATGATGACTGGGTGCAGTTGCTCCCGTGGGCTGAATTCTCCTACAATAATCACAACAGCGATTTCACAAGGAATACACTATTCTTTAACGTCTATGGCCAACACCCACAAATTCCTCTCTCGGTGCCTGATACGTCCAAGGTACCAGCTACTGATACTGCTTTTAGGGACTTTCTGAAGATCTGGCAGCAGACTCGATGCTCCATACTGCTGGCGGTCGACCGCATGAAACGGAAGGCGGACACAAGGAGAAGAGAACCTCCTCAGTTTCTTCCTGGCACGAAGGTCTCGCCGTCTTCCAGGAATTTTCGACTCAGGGTGCCATCATACAAATTTGCTCCCAGGTTCCTTGGATCCTTCGAGATCCTGCAGCAGATCAACCCTGTCACTACAAGTTTCGGCTGCCTCCTACCCTCAGGATCCCCAACTTCCATGTCTCTCTCCTGAAACCGGTGGTTCCGAACCGCTTTACCAAAACTCCTAGCCCTGCGGTTGCCTCCAGCGGCCCTTCAGACACCTTCGAGGTTAACGCGATCTTGGACACCAAGAAAGTGAGAGGAAAGACTTTTTATTTGGTGGATTGGAGGGAGTTTGGTCCTGAAGAGAGGTCCTGGGAGCCAGAGGAGAACCTCAATGCTCCTACCCTTCTGAAGAAGTTTCTCTCTCGCTCTGGCCCCAAGAAGAGGGGGCATAAGAGGGGGGATACTGTCATATCCATGGTTGCGGGCTGTCAGCTTCACTCGCCTCCTGACGGCCGCAGCCATGGATCGGCAAGCGCTGGCCCCAGTCTCCTCATGAGACGCCAGCGCTCACTTCCACTCACCTCGGCCGGGTCCCGGAATTTGATGCTAAATTAGCCCATGAGCACCCTTGACTATAAGAAGGGTCCAGCCCCTTTCTGCAATTCCTGAGCGTTGCTTGTTGTATCCTAGTTTGTCTAAGCAAATGGTCTCCTAGTGTTTTCCAGTTCCCAGTGTTCCCTGTTCCTGTATCCCGTGCTACCTGGTCAAGTGCCATGCTGAGCTGTAGCAGTGCTGTATCTACGCCTGTCCTGCTACTCCACGCCTGAAGTCTACCTGCTGCCTAGTCCCAGCCGAGCCTTCCTTGCTGCTGTCCGAGCTGCCACAGGTACGCTATAAGAACTATAGACTGTGACCTGCACCCTGTTGGCCAGCTGCCATACCGCCAAGGCGGTACGGCCCAGTGGGTCCACGAACCCAACGTGACACAGTGAGGACAGTATACAAGGCATAGAGGACATATAGGGAGGACAGTATACTGGTAATATATTACATATAGTGAGGAAAGTATGCAGGGAATATAGGACATAGAGTCAGGACAGCATACTGGGTATATAGGACATACAGTGAGGACAGTATATGGGGAATATAGGACATACAGCGAGGACAATATACAGAGAGTATAGGACAGTGACAATATACAGAGAATATAGTACATACAGTAAGGATAGTATACTGGGAAAATAGGACATACAGTGAGGACAGGATACTGGGAATTTAGTACATATAATGAGGACCGTATACTGGGAATATAGGACATAAAGTGAGGACAATATAAAGAGAAGACAGGACATACAGTGAGGACAATATCCAGAGAATATAGGACATACAGTGAGGACAGTATACAGGGAATATAGTACATATAGTGAGGCCAGCATACAGGGAATATAGGACATACAGTGAGGACAATATACAGAGAATATAACACATATAGAGAATACAATATACAGAGCATATACTACATACATTGAGAATAGTATACAGGGAATATAGGACATACAGTAAGGACAGGATACTGGGAATAAAGTACATATAGTGCTGACAGTATACAGGGAATATAGGACATACAGTGAGGACAGTATACTGGAAATATAGTACATATAGCGAGGACTGTCTACAGGGAATATAGTACATATAGTGAGGATAGTATACAGGGAATATAGGATAAACAATGAGGACAGTATACAGGGAATATAGGACATACAATGAGGCTAGTATACAGGGAATATAGGACATATAGTGAGGGCAGTATGCAGGGAATATAGGATATACAGTGAGGACAGTATATTGGGAATATAGTATATACAGTGAGGAAAGTATACAGGGTATATAGGACATACAGTGAGGGCAGTATACCGGAAATATAGAACATACTATGAGGACAGTATACTGGGAATATAGTACATGTAGTGAGGACAGTTTACAGGGAATAGAGGACATACAGTGAGGACAGGATACTGGGAATTTAGTACATATAGTGAGGACAGTATATAAGGAATATAGGACATACAGTGAGGACAATATACATAGAATATAAAACATACAGTGAGGACAGTATACTAGGAAATAAGTACATACAGTGATAACAGTATACAATGAATATAGGACAAACGGTGAGGACAGTATACAGCAAATATAGGACATACAGTTTTGGCAATATACAGAGAATATAGGACATACAGTAAGGACAGTATACTGGGAATGTAGTACATATAGTGAGAACAGCATACTGGGAATATAGGACATACAGTGAGGACAGTATACTAGGAATATAGTACCTATAGTAAGGACAGTATACAGGGAATAAAGAACATACAGTGAGGATAGTATACTGTTGTGAAGGATGATTTATTTGCTTATATTCTCTGTATGAAATTACATTGTGAATTATCAAGCAGGAGGCCGAATTACTAAGATATGTATTATGTGAAAGTGATGATAATGTTTAAATGATTTAGTTTCGTGCAGCAGCCATCTTGTCTGGAGTTCCCATCTTGGTTCTTTTGTAGTGAATAGAAAAGTCATTGTTCCTTTAATACAAGTAATGTTGATTTCGTATGTTTTATCTTTGACCTTGGTTCCCATGAGAAGATGGACAGGGAGTGAGATGGGGGGATGGCAAGTATGCGTGAGGGAAGGTCTCCCCCCATCTCCACGAGGACATTCTGTCCAAAAGAGAGATAAGATACCTGTAAACATAATGTGTGAAGAATTATAATGATGTATTTTATTGTATGCTTTTTACTGAATAACAAATATTGTTACATTGTCTCTGATTGGTTTACCTCAAGCCTACACCCCTTCTGAATTTCAGTTTAACAGTTTGAGTTTGGTAATAAATCCTTCAGATGAGAATTTTGAACATTTCAGCGTGTCTGTGTGTTTTCTTCTCGTCTCTCGATATATATCGGTGAAATATCCTAATTAGGATTCTGACTAATGGGGTCTGGCCTTGAGAGTCTGTTGGGACTCGTATAAATTTCAGTCTAATATATTTTGAGCGATGGATTTCCACGACAGTAATGGTGCCGATAAAACCCAGGAAGATTGCACGTCTGATAAGCTGTCACTGGAGAGGTCTGGCTTTGCATCTGTGAATTACAAAAAACCGCGGTAGGTAAGGAGCTTATTCTTACACCATTCACACATGTATTGCGTAAGCCTTGGAATCCAGCTGTCAGAACGTCACTTCTATGGACGAGACTCCTTAGTCAGTGGGTTGCAAGATGGATCCAAAAAGGTATGTTGAAGCTTTTTGTGTGATGAAGGATTGCAGGTGTGTACGTGATCTTAAACTGTTGATATGAAAGACATGAGAGAATTTTTGCCAGCAAATACATAGTTAACCAGGAAAAATTGTGAGAAGCCTTTGGAATGCAGTGACGTAGCGCATGGCAGAGAGAAGTCGTAACTCACATGTGAAGTATTTGAAATGCAAAGAGTTGTTTTGGACTGTGAGGAAAAAACAAAACTTCTGCTTGCTGCTTTGTTGTAGCGTTATTTGTTATTTAGTTGTGTAAAATTGTTGAGGATTAATAGTTGTTCTGTTACCCGTTTGTCTGGGATTGTAGTTGGGAGGTATTGACTGGTATTGGCTCAGACCCATAGAAAGTTGGATAGTTATGAGTAATATCATGTAGTACCACAGGGGCTTCAATGGTTAAGTCCTGATAATGTAGAATCCAGTGCAAGGAGAAGCAATTGTGTCTATATTGAATTTGCACTCAATACCATTACCCAGTACAATAGGGAAAAACTTTGAATACTGTATTAGAAAATCATTTATATTTTCCTAACGCATTGCCAGACAGTGATATTGTGTGTAAGGGTCCATAAACCAGTTGTATGCATTGCCAGACTGGCATAAGGTGGGAATCAGTACAGACTGATTTCTAGCACATGATAATCCGGCATATACACTTTGATGTAAAATAACATCCAAGTAATTAAGTCTGTAGTAGTATAACATCAGACCGCTGGATTGAATACCGTTGTAATATAACATCCTGTATTCATTGAATGACCCTGACACTTATTCCAGGTGCCACCTGTGTCGTAGTAGTAATTACAGTGAAGGACATTGGTATTGGCTCAGACCCATAGCCCGTAAAGAAATTATCACCAACATAGATAACAACCCCCTAAACTACAACCCACAAAGTGAACGGCTGAGCGGGGAGGATAATATATATATGTTACCAAATATAATTTGCATGTGAAACCATTGCAAAGTGCTAGAGGAAAGAGTTTGGGATATATGTTACATCATGGGCTCTATGAACTGAAAGACACCCCCCGGCAGCAAGTGTTCTGCATAAGTGAAGTGACCAACTCCTGCTTGAATCAATGGAGGTTCATGAATGTCGATTGTGTTGAAGAATTTGCTCTTGTAATTGTTGATTGGCAGCATTTTGTCTGTTCTTGATGTTCAATCCAGTGAGGGATCAGAGGATCCTACTGCTAGAATGTCTGGAGGAACGACTTGTGATATCGTATTGGTAAGACAGTCTAGGAGATAGACTGGTCTGAGATATCTGTCGGCAAACGTGGCCTGTTTGCCTGGAGGTGGGGGATTTACCGGAAATCACCCTACTGCTCTCCGACCATGGGGTCAGGAGGAAGTTGGACAAAGATGCTTTGGGGCACTGGTCCCGGCCAACATTAGAATGAGCAAAAGGAGCTGGGGCTTTAATTATAAAGTATGTGAAGGCAAAATAACACACTGAAAAAAAATTGTTGAAAAGGCTGGCAGCCGTAAGAAGGATGTTTGCATGTGAGAAAGAACAATTTAAATACAGGTGTAAATTTTCATTGGAAGAGTGAAGAAAATGGAGCAGCCAGGTACATTGCAGTGACTAACGTGGGTCAGAACGGGGGGAGTGTAATGTGTAATGTGATGTGACATCTGTGTGATGTGTGATGTGTACAATGTAACATGTGTGATGTGATGAGACATCTGTGTGATGTGTGTAATGTAACATGTCTGAAGTTTGAAACTAATGGCCACAATAAAAGCAGAACTATATTGTATGTTTCCTATTTTTAACAGCAGTAATGTCTAAAAATGTTAGTGTTTTGTGTATGGGGTTAAAATCAGTTCTACTTTTTTTTTCATTTTTTTATGGAACGTGTTTTATTTTCGCGCAGCGCAGTCGTCTGTAACTACACCAAGCGAGAAAAATATTACAGCCGGCTGGATCTGTTTGTAGAAAGATAAAAGCTACACTGCAGATTAATGTGTTATAATGTGATAAGGTTTAATGTTGGAATGTTTTAATGTTAATTCAAATGTATTAAACTACAGATATTGTGAGACACGGGGTCTTGATGATGTATGTGCCCCCTCTGTTCCCTATTCTTATGTACAGCTTATTGGTTTGCAGTAATTAATATTACCAGATATATTATTTTCTGTGTTATTGAATAACTAATTACAATTGTTTTGTTTTTGTTTTCACACATGAGGCACGTGCTATAGTGCTGCCTAAATGTTATTTTTTTTAAAAATGTGAGATGTTTTACAGGTAATGGTTGCAGGTCATTTTAAAGATAAAATGTATTTTTGTCAGGAGAAAGTAATCTTTTTTGTTCCAGGCTGTTGTGTATTACAGGGGGTTAAACTAGTGCTCCCCCGATAGAGTGCCTAATCTTATTATGTTAATATGTAGTTTTGAACCCTGCTACATTACTTTCGCAGAGTCCAAATAGGAGGGAATGTTGAAGGGACTGATCAGGTAGTTTTAGTTTTTGTTTTTTGTTCTCCTTTTTACAGGCAATTTTATGACCCCTTCACAGCCAGAGGGAGCTATGCCAAGCACTGCCCTATCCCAGTGGCTGAGAAAGGGTTGAAGATTTCCCAATGGTGAAGGGACTGATCAGGTAGTTTTGTTTTGTGTTTTATTTTGTTTTGAATTAATGAATTTGGTTCTAGGAGATCTACAAAATGTGTATGAGTTTCAAGGAGTAACCCAGATTAAATGTGTATGACAGTAACTTATATTTTGAGGTTTTTCTGTGTAGATGGTTCCAGATCCCCCTCCAGCCAATTTACACAGGAGGTGAGGTGACGTCACTCACAGATGAGTCTTTACAGATTTAGATGGGGAGAAGGCAAAACAAAAAAAAAAATTGTTTGAATATTGTTTATTTTATGCCAGATTTCAGTAACATATTTTGTTTGTTTTTGTATTAATCAGGTATTTACAGGACCTGGTGGGTGGGATTTACAAGTGTTCTGGATCATCAGATAAATGTGGAACAATAAAACTCCACCCTTTTGAAATGTTCTATCTATATGTGACATGGGTTTCCAATGTAAATTTGTAATGTAGACATACTTTATCATATACAGCATGTGTAGAACAGGATACGAGGCACCAGGTAAATTACCCAGAAACCACTCTCACCTTCTTGTTCATCTCAAGGAGCGGAGCTGGAGGTGCTCGCTGAGGCTGTAACCTGGCAGAAGGTAAGACGGCCGACATTTACACTGACTCTAGGTACGCTTTTGGCATCGCCCACAATTATGGGCCCATTGGTAGTAGGAACTTTATTGGATCATTGGGTAAGCCAATTGAGAGAGCAAGAGAAAACAGAACTGACAACAAGGGTATATGCAGCCAGGTGTCAGTAAATTGGCTTGTCCCTGGATACAATAATGCCACCACTAGGTTTGTAGCAGCCGGCATGATGTGCGCATGGCATGACATAGGTAAAACAGCAAAGGTACCTGTGAAAAGTGCAGCCCGGCCAGATTAACAGTCCCAGCGACTGCAGAACATACAACTACCCGAGGTAGAAGTGTATGACACGGTGCTCGTGTGTGTAGATCTGTTCTCAGGGGGGGCTGAAGCCCGGCCTGTATTTTCCCCACTGCAGACGTTGTGTGTAAGTGACAGGGGAATAGTGTTATCCCAAGTATTGACCTGATGTTTGTACAATACGATATCAGCAGTTCTTCAGATGTTATTCCAAAGTTAGTTTGTTTAATAATTGTATTTAAGAAGTGTTGTGGGAATATTAAATACTGAAGTTAAGTTTTATGTAAAGTTCTGGACCAGCTTTAGCATTGGACTATTAGAGTCATGCGTCAGATAAAAGGTACAGAAGTGGAATATTCCCATTTGAAAATATTTTTAGTTATTTGTTTTTTGTCGTTGTTATTGTGAAAGGAAAATTCTGTGCAGTGTTTGTGTGTGTGTGTGTGTATATATATATATATATATATATATATATATATAAAGAAGAAAAATGAGTTTGCATGTATCATCTCTAGTTATTGCTCAATGTGAACGTTTGATGTAAAGATGTTATTTGTTAATGTTTTTCTTCAAATTAATTATTTGATTAAGATCAATTAATGTCTATACAATGAAAAAGCTTGTTCTCCATAGGACGAGTCCAACTGGGAGCGGAAGGCGTGAGAACCAGATTCTAACAGAATGTGGACGGATAAGGGAACGTGAACCGGTAAGACCCAAGGCACTCTTGATGGCTTTTGCATTGATGGTGTATGACCTCACATATGCCCCAAGACTGCAAGGATCGATTTGGTAAGATCTAATTGGTATGTCCCAGGCTTTACAGCTGTTGCTGCTAAATTCTGTTAGAGCTGTTTGATTTGCCTACAGAACAGTCCTGGTAGACCGGTGCCAACCTTATCATACCCGCCTCCCACAAAGAGAACAGACCTTGAGAGGCCTCCCCATGCAATACAAATTAGAGTAAGGAAAATTGGTTTGTGACATTTGTCAGATAAACATGTGGAATCTGTGTATATTTTGGTGAGCTGGAAATGTTCCAGGCAATCAGCTCAGATCAACGTACAAATCCTGCTGGAAAGCGTGACACCAAGTGCATATGAAATGTACCCAATAATTACACATCTTCTAGGTGCCCTGTCCATTGGAACAGAGAAGTTTTTCTTATATAAAAGGTGTTTGTTTGTTTGATTTAGTTTAAGGGCCTGACATTGTTATTGTATGTACTTAGAACAACTTTTATAGTACGTAGATGTTATCACCAGATTAGTAACAATTGACAAGGGTTGGGGTTCCCCAGAAAGTGCCAGTAAACATGAACTAAAAGATTTTTAATACGATGAACTCCATTACTGAGGTGCGGCAGGCACAGCCGGAGCCAGTACAACGCGTTTGTCATGAACTGACGGCAGTGTCACAATTCCAAGCAGCCGCCCAGACAAGATAAGAAGACAGATGAGCGGAGGGTTTGTGGGGTCACAATAACACCCCACTAATCCGCCTACGTGGGATCTCACACCAGGCTCACAGCATGAGGTGTTGTGTATAGCCCGGTGACGTAAACTAAAAGAGACGGTGTCTGACAGATGAAAAAGACCAAATCAAGTCCTGATGACATCAGCAAAGATCAAAGTAAGGACCAAAGACCTGAGTGAATCCATCAGCAGTATCAAGTGTTCTAATCAGAAGACAGGAGAAGAAGAGGACGATGATGTACATGACTTGTCAATACACTGGTGCGACCCCACACCCTAACCGGACATTGGTGATGGCATCATATTAGTTGTGGCCCTATTGATATATTGTTTGAGTTTCATAATCATAATATATATAATTTCTGTAATTTAATATGAGAAAAAGGGAGGTTTGTGAAGGATGATTTATTTGCTTATATTCTCTGTATGAAATTACATTGTGAATTATCAAGCAGGAGGCCGAATTACTAAGATATGTATTATGTGAAAGTGATGATAATGTTTAAATGATTTAGTTTCGTGCAGCAGCCATCTTGTCTGGAGTTCCCATCTTGGTTCTTTTGTAGTGAATAGAAAAGTCATTGTTCCTTTAATACAAGTAATGTTGATTTCGTATGTTTTATCTTTGACCTTGGTTCCCATGAGAAGATGGACAGGGAGTGAGATGGGGGGATGGCAAGTATGCGTGAGGGAAGGTCTCCCCCCATCTCCACGAGGACATTCTGTCCAAAAGAGAGATAAGATACCTGTAAACATAATGTGTGAAGAATTATAATGATGTATTTTATTGTATGCTTTTTACTGAATAACAAATATTGTTACATTGTCTCTGATTGGTTTACCTCAAGCCTACACCCCTTCTGAATTTCAGTTTAACAGTTTGAGTTTGGTAATAAATCCTTCAGATGAGAATTTTGAACATTTCAGCGTGTCTGTGTGTTTTCTTCTCGTCTCTCGATATATATCGGTGAAATATCCTAATTAGGATTCTGACTAATGGGGTCTGGCCTTGAGAGTCTGTTGGGACTCGTATAAATTTCAGTCTAATATATTTTGAGCGATGGATTTCCACGACACTGTGAATATAGGACATACAGTGAGGACAGTGAGGACAGTGTACAGAAAATATAGGACATACTGTGAGGACAGTATACTGGGAATATAGTACATATAGTGAGGACAGTATACAGGGAATATAGTACATATAGTGAGGACAGTATACAGGGAATATAGGTCATACAGTGAGGGCAATATACAGAGAATATAGGACATAAAGTGAAAACAATATACAGAGAATATAGTACATACAGTGAGGACAGTATACAGGGAATATAAGACATACAGTGAGGACAGGATACTGCCAATTTAGTACATATATTTGAGAACAGCATACTGGGACAATAGGACATACAGTGAGTACAGTATACAGGGAATATAGTACATATAGTGAGGACAGTATACAGGGAATATAGGACATATAGTGAGGACAGTATACAGGGAAACTGCGCCGCAAAACGCGTCAAACAACGGCCCAAAATGCCTCCCATTGATTTCAATGGGAGGCGGATGCATTCTTTTTTTCCCGCGAGCGGAAAAACCAGCTCACGGGAAAAAGAAGGGACATGCCCTATCTTTGGGCATATACGCCTCTGACCTCCCATTGATATCAATGGGAGGCAGAGAAAGCGTATTTCGTAGCGTTTTATGCCCGCGACGCTCAATGGCCGCAGGCAAAGAACGCCGTGAAAATCAGCGTTCAGGCAGAGGAAAATCTGCCTTAAAATTCCAAATGGAATTTTGAGACAGATTCGTCTCCTGCAAAAAACTCTGTGTGAACCCAGCCGTAGGCATCGCCTAACATCTGTCACAGGCATCCATCACCCATCGACGGATCAATTTAACATATACATGTCCTGCGCTCTCCGATTCCGGCAGTTTAACCCATTAAATGCCGCTGTCAATAGTGACAGCGGCATCTAATGTGTTTGACAGGGGGAGGGAGCTCCCTCTGTCACCCGATCGGCGCCCCCGCAAACAAATCGCGGGTCGCTGTCGGGTTTCCATGACAGTCGGGGGTCTAACAAAGACCCCCAGGTCTGTCTTCAGCAAATGCCTGTTAGGCGATGCCAGAGACATAACCTAACAGGTTGCCTGTCAGTTTTATACTGACAGGCAATAATGCTTTGGTATACGAAGTATACCAAAGCATTATATATGCGATCGGCAGATCACATAGTGAAGTCCCCTGGTGGGACTTAAAAAAAAATGTCAATCAGTTAAATAAAGTTTGTGAAAAAAAAAAAATGACAGTCAAAATCAAATAAAACGACTTTTTTTCCCAAAAAGTGGTTTTATTCAGTAAAAGTGTCAAAACAAATAACACATACACATATATGGTATCCCCGCGATCGTAACAACTTGACCAATAAAATTAACACATTAATTAAACCGCCGAATGAACGGTGTCCAAAAAACCCGCAATAAACAACGGCAAAATTCTCTCTTTTCTCCCATTCCCCCGATAAAAAATAAAATAATAGTTAATTTATAAGTCCTATGTACCCCAAAATAGCACTAATGAAAACTACACATTGGCCCACAAAAATCAAGCCCACATACGGCCACATCGACGGAAAAATAAAAAAAATGACGGCTCTTGGAATGCGGCGATGCAAAAACAAGTAATTTTTTTCTAAAAGGGTTTTTATTGTGCAAACGTAGGAAAACATATAAAACCTTTACATATTTGGTATCCCCGTAATCGTGCCGACCCATAGAATAAAGTTAACATGTTATTTACGCTGCATAGTAAACGGCGTAAATTTATAACGTGAAAATTAATGCTGGAATAGCTGCTTATTTTCAATTCTCTCCTAAAATAAGTTAATAAAAGTTAATCAATATATTGTAAGCATCTAAAAATGGTACAATTACAAAATACAACTCGTCCCGCAAAAAACAAGCCCTTATACGGCTATGTCGACGGAATATAAAAAAAGTTACAACTCTTGGAATGCGACCGTGAAAAAACAAAAAATAATCCTTGGTCATTAACGTGCAAAATGGCCCGGTCATTAAGGGGTTAATGGCGAGTTGGTCTTAAAGGGACGGTAGCCTGCAAATTGAATTGTGGACTACGAACTAATGCTGTGGCACCATTTCCCTGTCGGCAGAGTAAATTGTCCAGAAAAGGATAGATCATAAGCTAATACTGATTACACCAAAAAGAATTGATGGCAGCTACACTTTAAAATGAGGCACGATAGAAGTGTTGTGCACAGCTGATAGCGTACGGGATATTCATCTGAAATGTCGGTTCCCGTTTGGGTAAAGGACCAAAGAGCTGTAATTAATATTGAGTTTGTGATTGGCGCCCTTCGGTAGGTGTGGGCGGCTGAGGGTAATGGTGGTTGAGACCAGTTGAACCGAAGAAGTACGTTTAACAGAGGTGAATGAAAAGGTTTACACCTTCAATGACTTATTTTTCCTTTGACTACATTTGAATAATAAAGAATATGCTTGATATCTACTTGCCAACTTTTGGAAATGGCTTTTAGTGATATTTTGTACTTTGGCGCGCAATGTTACAACAGTTCAGCTGCCAGAAAGACATTTGAGATATCACAGCATCTTACAGGACTAAAACATTTTTGGTGATGTCACAGCAGCTCAGCTGACAGAAACACATTTTTTATGTTATAGATGCTTACCTGACAGGAAGATATTTGTGATGTCACAGTAGCTTACCTAACTAAAACCCACTTGTGATGTCACAGCGGCTTATCTAATTCAAAGTTGTATCTGATGTCACTACAACTTGCCTGAGAGAAAGATATTTGTAAAGTGACAGGAGCTTACCTGACTGAAACTCACTTGTGAAGTTATAGCAGCGTTCCTAACAAAAAAGCATTGCTGAAGTCACAATAGGTTATTTGACTGAAACCCTCTTGTGATGTCACAGCAGCTTACCTGATGGAAACACTGACAAATGACACCGTCATAGCAGCTATTTGCACAAGCCACTAAGGGACGATCACTACATAAAGATGTACACTTACACTCCTTGAGTTAAACACTAGCTATATAAATACATATGTAGTGAGCTCCCCCTAGTGGCTGCTGTATACACCCAGAGATATACTGTATATCACAAGTCAGAAAACGGAGCTTCCCAGATATATTATGAAATTTATTGGCACAGAATTTTGGATCCAAAAACATAATGAAGGATGTTACCTTTAATAAAGGTGTAGTACACTTGCTGGAGCTCTCAGTGGGAAGTGGGACCCATTCTGAGTTTTGCTTTAGGGCCTTAGGATTTTTGCATATGATTCTGGTCACAAGTATATAACAACCAAGGTAGAAGGCTAGGGGCAGACATATTATTGGTATTGGGCCCATATACTGTTCAGCTGTCTGTGTCTGCCGCTGTAGCAGACATAGCAGCTTTTATAGAATCCAGCATCTAAGTGGTCATCTCCATATTATTAAAGGTGAGGAACAGTTGGGATTCACTGTGCATGATGGAGGGGTGCCAGAATTTTTTTTTTGTGCACCTATAGGGACCGAAAACCATACAAATCATAACTCTCAATTTCCTGGACACAGTTGCTGATGGTGATGATCATCTTTGCAGTGAGGCCTGTTCTGTTTCTCTCCTGCGCCCCATGGCTCCTTGTTACACCCCTGCTTAGGGAGCCACATTTTATACAGTAAGGTCCAGAATTATTTGGACAGTGACACAGTCTTCATGATTTGGGCTCTATTTGAAATGAAACAACTGAGATGCAATTGAAGTGTAGACTTTCAGGTTTAGTTCAAGAAGTTGAACAAAAACGTGAAACGTTTAGGAATTGCAACCATTTTTCTACACAACCTCCTCATTTCAGGGGCTCAAAAGTAATTGGACAAATTAACATTACCATAAATAACATTTTATTTTTTAATACTATGTAGCGAATCCTTTGCAGGCAATGACTGCCTGAAGTTTGGAACCCATGGACATGACCAAACGCTGGGTTTCCTCCTTTGTGATGCTTTGCCCGGCCTTTCCTGCAGCGTCTTCAGTTGTTGCTTGTTTGTGTGTCTTTCTGCCTTAAGTTTTGTCTTAAGCAAGTGAAATGCAGATCGATCGGGTTGTGATCTGGTGATTGACTTGGCCATTGCAGAATATTCAACTTCTTTGCCTTAAAAA
The DNA here is from genome assembly GCF_050947455.1 of Rhinoderma darwinii. Lineage (NCBI taxonomy): Eukaryota > Metazoa > Chordata > Amphibia > Anura > Rhinodermatidae > Rhinoderma > Rhinoderma darwinii. Next base: position 33,149,857 of record NC_134698.1, read on the forward strand.
ACTCCTGGGTTTCTTTCGCAATATGTTTTGGGTCATTGTCCATCTGTACTGTGAAGCGATGTCCTTGCTGCATTTGGTTGAATCTGAGCAGAAAGTAAATCCCTGAACACTTCAGAATTCATCCTGCTGCTTTTGTCTTCAGTCACATCATCAATAAACACTAGTGACCCAGTGCCTTTGGCAGACATGCATGCCCATGCCATCACACTGACTCCACCATGTTTTACAGAGGATGTTTTGAGCTTTGGATCATAAGCCGTTCCAAGCCTTCTCCATACTTTCTTCCTCCCATCATTCTGGTACAGGTTGATCTTAGTTTCATCTGTCCAAAGAATGCTGTTCCAGAACTGGTCGGCTTCTTTAGATGTTGTTTGGCAAAGTCTCATTTGGCCTTTCTATTTTTGCGGGTGATTAATGGTTTGCACCTTGTGGTGAACCCTCTGTATTTGCTCTCATGAAGTCTTCTCTTTATGGTAGACTTAAACTTAGATACTGATACACCTACTTCCAGGAGAGTGTTTTTCACTTGGGTAGATGTTCTGAAAGGGTTTTTCTTCACCATGGAAAGGATTCTGTGATCATCCACCACTGTCTTCTTTCGTGGACGTCCAGGCCTTTTGGAGTTCACGAGATCACCAGTGCGCTCTTTCTTTTCAAGAATGTACCAAACAGTTGATTTGGCCACTCCTAACATTTGTGCTATCTCTCTGATGGATTTCTTCATTTTTTTCAGCCTAACTATGGTCTGTTTCACTTGCATTGAGAGCTCCTTTGACCTCATGTTGTGGGTTCACAGCAACAGCTTCCAAATGCAAATGCCACACCTGGAGTCAACACCAGACCTTTTACCTGCTTGATTGATGATGGATTAACGAGGGAATAGCCCATTAAATAGCCATTGAGATAATTGTTCAATTACCTTTGGTCCCTTGAAAAAGAGGCAGCTACATATTAAAGAGCTGGAATTCCTAAACCATTCCTCAAATTAGGATGTGAATACTCTCAAATTAAAGATGAGAGTCTGCACTTTAAGCCCATATTGATTATATAATTGTATATTCAATATGTTTTGGTAAACCGATAAAATGCCAAAACTTGTGTCACTGTCCAAATAATTCCGGACCTAACTGTATAACGTAAGACTTGGAGAATTGGAGCTCCCGTAAAGCTTGGTTCTTTATCCGAGTGCAGTATTATTCTGTAAATCCAACATTAGTGGGATCTGACAGATCCCAGATTATCAGACATTCTGTACGATTAGGTGAAAAATAAACAAGTTTATAAAATGTCCTTGTAGAAGTAGAAATCCGTGAGTCTCATCATTGCTTCTCAATCCTAACTCTTCTGCTTCTTGTTTTCTCAGATTCCAGATTATTTTACAATTTGGAGTCAGTTTATCAGAATTTACGGAATACTGAATTCCAGATTAAAAGAACTTTACTCTTTTTTTGTATTACACACATAAACCAACACTCAATCACCGGTATAAAAAAAGACATAGACGTCAAGAATAAGTAGTAAACAGCGGAACCGTTTATTATAACAAATATCCACAAAAGCAGCAGAAACAGATACAAAGATTTTACAAATATTTTATAAAGGTCCAAAACATGTAGAGAATTGTTATATTTCATACATTACAGGGGTTGTCTGGCCCTACTACAACATTGTTATTTGGGGGGCACTCTTATTCAGGACCCTTATTAGTCAGCGGGAGCCCAGAGCAGCTACAAAAGATGTCTCTATAGATAGATTATAGTAACTCACATCAGTCCCTGTCCCCAGAAGGGCTCACAATCTAATTTCCTCATCTCACTCACACACCAGGGACCCTTTCACTTCCAGCACATTTATAACCTCCCCCTCTTTCCCGCCCCTCCCTCTCCGCCAGCCTATAGATAACCGCACACCCCTCTGGCAGAACATAGAACCCCCCCCCCCTTCTAGTCAAACATAGATAATTAATTCCATATTATCAGCCTATAACAGGCTCTATAACCAGGGGTGGGTGACTGTCCTGTCAATGGGGTCAGTTTACTCCCAGGACATTAAAATATGGAAACAGTAGGTTGTTTGGTCATTACAGTGAAGGGGTCATTTTTCTCTATAGCACTAAGGATTGGGGGCGAATCTTCTATAGATTCCAGCTAAATGTACAAATGATGGATGATCAGTGGTGCATGAAGCTCAAGGGTCAGCCATAAGTTACATATTTTAATATTACTGCTAGGTGGCAGGTGGTATGAACTGCGCCACCCCTGCCCCGGTTGTGACAAAACCTACATGGAGGGGGAAGGATGCACCATTTTATAAAAAAATCGACACCCCCACCCCATTGTGGCACCAAAAACTAGAAAGAACATAAAATTACTCTATTAATAAAAAATCCAATTTCTTTCTTATATCTGGATAAAGCTAATTTTTCAAATCCTAAATTGACCAATCCCTATCAAATCTACGCTAATTTCCTTCTTAACAGATCAACTTGATCACTACGGACATTGTATAAATAGGTCTATGAAGAAGAAATTTCAGAAAGATTTGTATAATTCTTCACTGATAGGAATATATTTGAGAATTTCTGTAATTTGCCTTTTCTGTTTATCAGATTCATATCATTTTGATTATTTTTATTGCTTTGTATCTTTGATTTGGATCTGAATAAGTAGCTTTGTTCCTTTCTCACAGTCAGGTAGCTGCTGTAAAGGCCCATTTACATGAGGAGATTATCAGGATAACGTACTTGATATAAAGCATTCTTATAAAAAAAAATGATTCTTTTTATCTGAATGTAAATATAACTGGGATAGAATTGTCCCTCATAAATGGGCCTTTACTGATCTGCTCTTTCACTCCATGACTAAAATTATATTCACTACTGGACTTCACATATGGGTTTAAGCTTATAGAAATATATAACAAATCATAAGGGGCTTTTCTCACTATATGAATATGTATCATCATAGGGGAAGGAGTAGGATCCAGCGCTCAATCTGTTTTTTATAATGGATTTTCTTTTCCAAGTTTATTGGCAAGATGCTAAAAGGAAGTCCAGTTGTGGAAAGTCCTGGGTTTGGTAAGTAGTAAGGTGATATCCTCGGGCCTACGCGTTTCGGACGACTGCCTCGTCCTTAAACTTGGCTGTAGTGGTTTTGAATAGCGCGCGCTGTCAGTTTTTGTATTCAGTTAGGAGGGTCAGCTGATTACTTTCTGCGTGTCACTGTTGGTAACGTGTTGGAACGCAAGCCGGAAGTCGTTGTCTGATCCTGAGTTAGAATCGGTGGAGCTTGCATATAAGTATTGTTTCATTTGATATAAGATTATTCTTTATATAGGTACATTTTTGCGTATTTAAAGCTCATAAATAAAGTTGTTGATTGTCAATATATTCTGACGTTTCAGTTTTTTCATTTTAGGAGTATCAGACAGCAACGATAGCCGACCTTGTGAGTCATCCATGCCTGGTATGTCTCCTATGAAACATCATATGATGTTTCATAGGAGACATACCAGGCATGGATGACTCACAAGGTCGGCTATCGTTGCTGTCTGATACTCCTAAAATGAAAAAACTGAAACGTCAGAATATATTGACAATCAACAACTTTATTTATGAGCTTTAAATACGCAAAAATGTACCTATATAAAGAATAATCTTATATCAAATGAAACAATACTTATATGCAAGCTCCACCGATTCTAACTCAGGATCAGACAACGACTTCCGGCTTGCGTTCCAACACGTTACCAACAGTGACACGCAGAAAGTAATCAGCTGACCCTCCTAACTGAATACAAAAACTGACAGCGCGCGCTATTCAAAACCACTACAGCCAAGTTTAAGGACGAGGCAGTCGTCCGAAACGCGTAGGCCCGAGGATATCACCTTACTACTTACCAAACCCAGGACTTTCCACAACTGGACTTCCTTTTAGCATCTTGCCAATAAACTTGGAAAAGAAAATCCATTATAAAAAACAGATTGAGCGCTGGATCCTACTCCTTCCCCTATGTCTATCTACCGTGTGCCGACACGAGGATCCGTGTGCCGTCCACAACACACCGGAGTGTGTTAGGTGAGCTGGAGGTCTCCTCCACCCTTTCCAATATGTATCATCATCATCATTATCAGAAGTGCATGGTATTAAACACAAGCACAATTCTCAGCAGGAGAGAGGCAGCGGTGCCGCTGTGGGGGATACAGAGGTCACATTCACAACTGGGCCCTGACATCTTGTGGGCCTATAGTTCACCCAACATAAAGAAGCAGAATTATTAGCAGGAGGAGCGATGATTTCCATTCACATAGTTATATAGTTACATCGCTGGGAAAAGACACATGTACATCAAGTTCAACCAAAGCATCAGAGAGGATGTGGATGAAGGTAAGGGGTAGCGGTAAATTTTAGAACATTGTTTCCTCCTACTGATCAAGAGGAAGGAATAAAACAAACTCATATCTGCCCAAAAGGGAAACATTTCCATCCTGATCCTATGTGGTGATCAGACTGGATAATTGTTCATACAAGAATTCTATACATTTAAGTAAGCGTGGATTTTGTTTGCTGTAAGAAATTATCTTTGCCTTTTTTGAAGCCATCACCTGTCCCTGCTGTGACCAGCTCCTCAGGTGACTATTCCCCAGATTCACCGCTCTTACAGTAAAGAAGGCTTGTCGCATCTGGAGACTGAACCTTATTTTCTCGAGATGGAGGGAGTTCCCCCTTGTCTTTTAAGGGGATTTTAAAGGGAACAGCTTTTCACCATAATTTTTTGTGCAGGCTATTTATTTACTGATATAGATTTATTATGTCACCCTTAGACATCTCCTCCCAAGACTAAAAGGCACAACTTCACACTTATCCACATGAAATCTCATTTGCCAAGTATATGCCCAAACACTCATCAGGAGGTGATGTGCAGGCAAGCTGTGGACTGCATACTGCTACTGAAGCTGGCAACTCTGCACTTACTTTGTACGCCGCTTTGGCTGGCGGCTCCAGCAGCGGCACATGTAAGACCTCTTACAGAACAGCATTGTAGAACGCATCTAAACCCTGGAGGGTGCCGACTACAAACAAGGAACTCTTCTCCTGTTTTAGGGGTGGCTGCAGGAGGAAAACTTTTACTACTGGAAGGGGTGTAATTGAACCTTTCTTTTTTACCTAATAAGTATTGAGAACCAGTGCAACAAAGAAACTTCTCCCTTCCAAAACGTAAGTTACAACTTTAAGGGAGGTTTGACTTTCTTGCTTTAAATCAGTTTACTTTCAGAATTCTCTGATGGGTGGTGGAGGGGTTAAGAAGAAGAACAATTGGGGATTTAACTAAAATAACTGATCCCACACAGAAAGTAAGTTTACAGGAGAGCACAATTTCACAGATGGCGGAAGTAATGGTGGCCTCTAGTACGGACACTCTGCAGATACTGCCAGCGCTAATAAAAAAAAAAACTATGGAGGTCGTGATGCAAAGGATAATGTCTGAGAAGCAAACAAATGAAAATGGATTTTAAAGAAGTAAAAGATGATTTGATCAGTTTGAACACTAGATCTAACCAATTGGAATATCAGACTACATGCATTACTCACAACCTTAATATCCTTCTAGGCCGTAATCTATTCATGGAGGAAGAGATAAAGCTATATAATAATAATAATAAATTTCTGGACCTAGAGAATAGGTCTTGTAAGATAACATCCGTCTATTTGGAATACCAGAAAGTAATAAAAATGATCAGCTTGAACGATATATTTGGGAATTAACTTTGCAGTCCTACCAGAGGCAAGTTTTTTGGAATAGACCTTTGAACGCACTCACAAAGTGTGGAGATTTCCAGGTGCCCCGGAGTAATCACATATCTGTATGTGTGTAATGTGTATATATGTATGTGTGTAATGTGGATATATATATATGTGTGTAATGTGGATATATGTAAGTGTGTAATGTGTATATATGTGCAAGTGTGTAATGTGGATATATGTAATGTGGATATGTGTGTGTGTGTGTGTGTGTGTGTGTGTGTAATGTGGATATATGTATGTGTATAATGTTGATATATGTATGTGTGTAATGTGTATATATGTATGTGTACGTATGTAAAGTGTTTAAAGTTTATATACTTTTGTCAATGTCTGTGTAATGTGTATATGTGTGTAATGTGTATGTATATATATATATATATATATATGTATGTATCTATGTGTAACATGTATGTGTGTATGTGTATGTAATATGTATACATATGTATGTGTATAGTGTGTATATACGTGTCTATGTGTGTAATGTATATATATGTATGTATCTATGTGCAACGTGTATGTGTGTAATGTTTGTATATAATGTGTATATATGTATGTACAATGTGTACATATCTATGTTTATGTGAGTAATGATGGATACGTCTCCTGTAGCCCCTGGGCACAGCGCTACTTTAAGCGCTGAGCCCAGTGAAGCCCCCGATGTCACTGTGCATATAGGGACATTGACGTCAAGGGCTTTAAAATGAATGTAAGGCGCTCTGGCCAGAGACTCTTTACTCTAACTGGAACCCCTTAAGCTTAACACCCTAACCCCATAATTCTAATCATAACTCTTACCCAAAGCCACTAACCTTTGAACCCTAACCCCCTAACCCAATTGCTAAGCCCCAAACCCTACTCTATCGCCTCACCCTAACCTCAAACCCCAACACCCTAAGCCGCTAATCCAAACCCTAACCCCAACCCCCTAACACTAACCTAAACTTAACCCCAACCACTAATACTAGCCCCCAAACCCTAACCCATAACGTTAACTCCCTAAATTTCTAACTCTAACCTGCTAACCCCCTAACACCTTACTCCAACACTACCCCTAACCTTCACCCTATTCCTAACCCCCTAAACCTAACACCCCAACCCCCTGAACCAAAAACCATAACACTCTAACCCTAATTCCCTAGCCCTAACCCCATAACTCAAACCCCTAACCCCTTAACACTCACACCCTAACCCTTACCCTCTAACCCTATTCTTAACCCTAACCCACAACCCTATCGCCTAACCCTAACCTCAACCCATAACTTCCTAAACCACTAACCCAAACACTAACCTAAACATAACCCCCTAAACCCAACCCATTAGACCTTGACGCCAAACCTAACCATATCCCCTAATACTGAACCCCAACCCAAACCCATGTTAACCCCCTAACTTTCTAACCCTAACCTGCTAAACCTAACCGCAACCCCCTAACCTTAACCCTATAACTAACCCTCTAAAACTCTAACACCCTAATCCGCTAGCCCCGCAGCCAAAAACCTAACTTCAACCCTACACTAAAGCCATAACCCCCTAAACTTAAGTCCAACCCCAACACTCTCAGCCTAACCCTATTCCTAACCCCCAACCCCCTATCCACAACCCTACCCCCTAACCACTTACCCTCACCCTATTCCTAACCCCTAACCCTAACCTCAAAACCTTAAAGAGGCTCTGTCACCACATTATAAGTGCCCTATCTCCTACATAAGGAGATGGGCGCTATAATGTAGGTGACAGTAATGCTTTTTATTTAAAAAAACTATCTATTTTTACCACTTTATTAGCGATTTTGGTTCATGCTAATGAGTTTCTTAATACCCAAGTGGGCGTGTTTTTACTTTCGACCAAGTGGGCGTTGTACAGAGGAGTGTATGACGCTGACTAATCAGAGTCATGCACTCCTCTCCATTTATTTACACAGCAGCATCGCGTTCTTACTAGAACACGATATGCAGCCACATACACAGACATTAACGTTAATCAAGTGTCCTGATAATGAATATACATGACCTCAAGCCTGGACGTCATGTGTATTCAGAATCCTGACACTTCTGAATCTTTTCTGTGAGATTTCCAGCAAGGGAAACAAAATCTCGTTTACCTCGTAATCTCGCGAGATTACGTGTTGCTTGCTGGAATCTCACAGAAAAGGTTCAGAAGTGTCAGGATTCTGAATACACATGACGTCTAGTAAGAACGCGATGCTGCTGTGTAAATAAATGGAGAGGAGTGCATGACTGATTGGTCAGCGTCATACACTCCTCTGTACAACGCCCACTTGGTCGAAAGTAAAAACATGCCCACTTGGGCAATAAGAAACTCATTAGCATAAACCAAAATTGCTAATAAGTGGTAAAAATAGATCGTTTTTTTAAATAAAAAGCATTACTGTCACCTACATTATAGCGCCGATCTCCTTATGTAGGAGATAGGGCACTTATAATGTGGTGACAGAGCCTCTTTAACTCTAACCCCAACCTTTACCCCAACACTACCCTCACCCTATTCATAACCTCCTACCCTATTTGTAACCCCTAACAATCTAAACCCTTCTCCCAATTCCTAACCCCAACACTAAAACCCTAACACTATTCTAAACCCCCAAACCTAACTTCTAAATCCTAGCCCTTAACCCCAACTATTACCCCAACCCTACCCCCCTCATCCTAACCCCAAACGCTAAGACTCTAACCCCCTAATCCTATTCCTACCCCATTATGGCTCTGGCTTGTGATTTCGCTCCTGGAAAAGCCTTAACCCCCAACTCTCTAACCCTAATTCTATCCCAAACTCTAACCCTAAACCCCAACCCTATTCCTAACTCTAACCCCCAAACCTAACCTCTTAACCCTAACCATATCCCCTAACCCTATTTCTAACCCCAACCCCCTTTCCACAACCCTAACCACTTACTCTCAACTTATTCCCAACCCCAAATCTGAAAGCCATAACCCCAACCCTACACCCTAACACTATTCCTAAACCCATAATACTAACCCCAACCCCTAACCCTTTTCCTAACCAATTATGGCTCTGGCCGGGGATTTTGCTCCCGGAAAAGCCCTAACACACTAAAACCTATCCCTAACCCTAATTCTAACCCAAACTCTAACCATAAATCCCTAACTACAACCCTAACAACCCAACCCTAACCTCTAAACCCTAACCATTTTCCTAACCCCCTAACCGTATCCCCTAACTCTAACCCGTTAATCCAAACTCCAACCCCTTAACCCTCTAACCCCAATCCTTTAGTTTCAACCCTATTCCTAACTCCCAATCCTAACCTCTAAACCCATTCCCCCTAACACCAACCCTATTCCTAAAACCAATCCTAGCCCACTTACCCTCGCTCTAAACCTAACACCCCAACCACCTAAAGCAAAAACCCTAACACTCTAACTCTAATCCCCTAGCCCTAACCCCATAACCAAACCCTTAACCCTAGCACCCTAATTCTAACTAATTCTAACTCTTACCCTAACCCTATTCTTAACACTAACCCCCAACCCTATTGCCTAACCCTAACCTCAATTCCTAACTCCCTAAGCCGCTAACCCAGACTCTAACACTAATACAAACATAACCCCCTAAACCCAACCCCTAACACCTTAACCCCATATCTAACCCTATCCCCTAATACTAAACCCCTAACCCAAACCCATAATGTTAACTCCCTAACTTTCTAACCCTAACTTCAACCCTACCCCCTAAACTTTACCCTATAACTAACCCCCTAAACTAAAAACTCTAACACTCTAACCCTAATCCCCATCCCTAACCACTAACCTCTAAACCCTACTCCTATTCCTAACCCCCTAACTCTAACCCGTTAATCCAAACTCCAACCCCCTAACCCCTATCCCTTTTGCCTTAACCCTATTCCTAACCCCGAACCCTAACCCCAGCCTCTAAACCCTATCCCCTAACACAAACCCTATTCCTAAAACCAAACCTACGCCTAACCATTTACCCTCACACTATTCCTAACCCCCTAAACCTAACACCCCCAACCCCCTAAACCACAAACCCTAAAACTAATCCCATAACCCCTTAACCCTAGCCACCTAACCCACCTAATTCTAACCCTATCTTTTACCCTAAGCCTCCAAACCTTATCCCTAACCCCAACCCTATCGCCTAAACTCAACGCCTAACTCCCTGAACCACTAACCCTAACCCCCAAACACGAATCCAAAATTATACCCCTAACCGCAACCCTATCCCCTAATACTAACACCCTAACCCAAACCTGCTAACAATAACCGCAACCCCCTAACCCTAACTCCATCCCTACCCCCTAACCATCACCCTAAAACCATAGCCCCCTAAACCTAAGCCCAACCATAACACTCTCACCCTAACCCTATTCCTAACACCTAACCTCTAACACAAACCCTATCCCCTAATCCCCAAACCCTAACTCCTTAACCCTAGCACCCTAACCCTCAACCCCTAACCCTGTGACCTTAAACATATTCCTAACTCTAAGCCCCAACACTAACCTATAAACCCAATCCCTGACCCCAACCCACTATCCAGAACCCTAGCCCCTAATCACTTACCCTCACCCTATTCCTAACCCCCAATTCTAATCTCAAAACCCTAACTCTAACTCCCTAACCCTTACCCAACCCTACTCAACCTCACCTTAACCCTATTCATAACCCCTAGCCCTAACCGCCTAACCTATTCCTAAACCCTACCACTCTAACCCCTTCTCCTCATTCCTAACCCCAACACTATTTAAAACCTAACCTCTAAACCAGGGGTCTCAAACTCGGCCGGGTAAGTGGGCCACATATAAAAAAAAAATGGGAAGTTGACGGGCCGCATTACTTTCAAATTTGATACAATACAAAATTATTGTTAATCAATTAGTTATTTGAACTACTGTAACACTATATTACTGTAATAATAATAATACATTACTATAATAATACTAGATTACTATAATAATAATACTACATTACTATAATAATACCCCTAGGTTTAAAATTTAAGATATTTCTCCACATGCTTATTTCAACAATCTAGTTTTCCAGTTTAGGTGTCACTAAATGCAGTCCGGCGGCTCAGTTAGCAGTGTTTGGCAGACACAAACGTCAAGATTGGGCAGCCCCTTTTTAGATGCTGCCGCATTGCCCTCTGTGGATGCTGCCGCAGTGCCTTCTGTCGATGCTGCCGAAGTGCCCTCTGTCGATGCTCCCGCAGTGTCCTCTGTGGATGCTGCCGCAGTGTCTTCTGTGGATGCTGCCGTAGTGTCCTCTGTGGATGCTGCCGCAGTGCCCTCTGTGGATGCTGCCGCAGTGCCCTCTGTGGATGCTGCCACAGAGTCCTCTGTAGATGCTGCCGCAGAGTCCTCTGTAGATGCTGCCACAGAGTCCTCTGTAGATGCTGCCACAGTGCCCTCTGTAGATAATGCAACACACCCCTAGTTAATGCCACAGTGCCCTCTGTAGATAATGCAACACACCCCTAGTTAATGCCACAGTGCCCTCTGTAGATGCTGCCACAGTGCCATCCATAGATGCTGCCACAGTTCCCTCCGCAGATGCTGCCACAGTGCCCTCCGCAGATGCTGCCACAGTGTCCTCCGCAGATGCTGCCACAGTGCCCTCCGCAGATGCTGTCACAGAGCCCTCCGCAGATGCTGCCACAGTGCACTTCGCAGATGCTGCCACAGTACCCTCCGTAGATGCTGCCACAGTCATGTCAGGGGCTTGCCCAGAGCTGGAGAACCTGAGCAGAGCCGCTTCTAGCACCCTGCCTGGGATTCCAGCTCTGCTCCTGACATCACTGTCCATATATGGACAGAGATGTCAGGGGCAACCCCAGAGCTGGAGTCCCGGGCAGAGCGCTAGCAGGCTCTTCCTGGGACTCCAGCTGTGCTCCTGACATCACTGGGACTCCTGCTCTGGGGAAGCACCTGACATCATTGTTGATGTATGGACAGCGATGTCAGAGGGTTCCCCAGAGTCCCAAAGCAGAGCCTGTACTAGCGCTCTGCCCGGGACTCCAGCTCTGGGGAAGCCCCAGACATCATGTGTCCAAACATGGACAACGATGTCAGGGAATTCAAGAGTCTCGGAGCAGAGCCTGTACTAGCGGCTCTGGGTCCCGCGGGCCGCAGATGACAGCCCCAGGGGCCACATGCGGCCCGCGGGCTTGAGACCCCTGCTCTAAACCCTAGCCCCTAACTCCCTAACCCCAACCCTATACCCTCATCCTAACCCTATTCCTAATCCTAACCCCAAATACTAACACCCAGACCCCCTAACTTTATTCCTAACCTATTATGACTCTGGCTGAGCATTTCGCTCCTGGAAAAGCCCTTACCCCCAACTCCCTAACCCTATCTCTAATTCTATCCAAATCTATAAACCTAAACCCCTAACCCTATCCCCTAACTAACACCCTAACCCCAACCATAAACCTAACCCCAACGCTCTAACCCTTACCCCCTACCCGAAGTCCTAACCCCCCCAACCCTAACCACTAACCCCTAGTCTCTAACCCTACCCCCTAATCCCAAAATCTTAACCCTAACACCTTAACCCATACCCCCTAATACTATTACCCTAACCCCAGCCCCATAACACCCTAACCCTTTAACTTTAACCCTATTCCAAACCCCCAACCCAAAACCCCTAAACTCTAGTCCCTATCCCCTAACGCCAACCCTTTTCCTAACGCTCAAAACCAAACCCTACCCCCATAGCCTCACCCTATTCTTAACCCCAACCCTGACCCCCTCACCCAAGAGCTTTACAGCAAGGGCTCTGTCCAGGGACTCCTTTCTTGAGAAAGACCTTGGAGTCACTGTTCATATATGGAGAGTGACATTAAGGGATTTGTAATGTGGGAAACCCCGGCCAGAGCGTAGGCAACACTCTGGCCGGGGATTCCGCTCCAAGAGGGGGACCCTGATGTCACTGTCCATATATAAACAGTAACGTTAGGGGCTTTAAGATGCCGGGATCCTCAACGAGAGCTTCAGCAATGCCCTGGCAGGAGATTTCACTCCTGGAATAGCTCTAATCCTATCCTCTAACTCTAACCATAGCCCCTAACCCCATAACCCTATTTCTAACCACTAACCTCCAAACCCTATCCCCTAATCACCAAACACTAATCCCTTAACCCTAGCCCCCTAATCCTCATTTCCCGAAACCTAACCCTTTAACCTTAACCCTATTCCTAACTCTACCCTCTAAACCCTAACCCTATCCCCTGACTCTATTCCTAAACCCTAATCCTAACTCCAATCCCCTATCCACAACCTACCCCCTAACCACTTACCCTCACCATATTCCTAACCCAGGCCCTATTCCTAACCCCAACCTCAAAACCCTAACTCCCTAACCCTACACCATCACCTTAACCCTATTCACAACCCCTAGCCTTTACCCCTACCCTATTACTAACCCCCACACCCCATTCCTAACCCCAACCCTATTCCTAACCCCTCAACCTAACCTCTAAACCCTAGCCCCTAACTACCTAACCACAACACTTACCCCAACCCTACCCCCTCAACCTAACCGTATTCTGAACCCCCTAACCATATTCCTAAGCCATTATGGCTCTGGCCAGGGATTTCACTCTTGGAAAAGCCCTTACCCCTAATTCCCTAACCCACTAACCGTATCCATAATTCTAACCCAATCTCTAACCCTAAACTCCTAACCCCAACCCTAACAACCCAACCCTAACCCACTCACCCAAGCACTTTACAGCATGCACCCTGGCCAGGTACTTCTGTCTTGAGAAAGACCTTGACATCACTGTTCATATATGGAGAGTTACATGAAGGGATTTGTAATGCGAGACTACCCGGCCAGAGGGTAGGCAACACTCTGGCTGCGGATTCCGCTCCTAGTGGGAGCCCCTGAGGTTACTGTCCACATAAAAAAAAAAGTTAGGGGCTTTAAGATGCCGGAATCCCCAACCAGAGCGTCAGCAACGCCCTGGCCGTGGATTTCGCTTCTGGAAAATCTCTAACCCCTAACTCTAGCCCCTAACCCCACAAAGCTAACCTCTAAACCCTAACACCTATCCCTATCCCCTAATGCTAACCCCCTAATTCTAACCCACCCTAAATCCTAACCCTCTAACCTAACCCTAACCTTCTAACCCTATTCCTAACCCCAACCATATCCCCTAACTTTAACCCAAACCCTAGACCCCCTCTAACCCTAAGAACTAAACCTAACCCCCTACACCCCAACCCTAATACTCTAACCCTTAACTCTATTCCTACTCCTAACCCACTCTATACCCTAACCCCTAATCCTAACCCAAACCCCTAAACAATAACACCCTAACTCCAACCCCTTAACCCTAGCACCCTAACACTCAACCCCCTAACTTTAACTCTATTACTAACTCTAACCCCCAACCCTAACCTCTAAACCGTAACCATATCGCCTAATTCTATTCCTAATCCCAAACTCTTAGCCACAACCCTACCCCCTAACGACTTTCCCTCACCTTATTGATAACCCCAAACCTATTCCTCACCCTCAACTCTAACATCAAAACACTAACTCCCTAACCTAAACGCCTAACCCCAACCCTACCCCCTCAAAATCCTAACACTATTCTTAATCCCAAAACCTAAACTCTAACCCTAGACCCTAACTCCAGCACTTACCTCAATCCTAACCCCCTCACCCTAACCCTATTACTAAACCCATAATACTAACCCCAACCCCTAACCCTATTCCTAACCAATTATGGCTCTGGCCGGGAACTTTGCTCCCGGAAAAGCCCTAACCCACTAACCCTAGTTCTAACCATAACTCTAACCCTAAACCCCTAACTACAACCCTAACAACACAACCCTAACCCCCATCCCTAACCACTAACCTTTAAACCCTAACCCTATCGCCTAACCTCAACCCCTAATTCCTTAAGCCAATCACCCAAACCCTATTCCCCTAACACTAACCCAAATGTATCCCCCTAACCCCAACCCCTAACACCTTCACTCCAACCCTATCCACTAATACTAACCCCCTAATACAAACCCTAACCAATAACGTTAAATCCTTAACTTTCTAAACCTAACCTGCTAACCCTAACCGCAACCCCTAACGCTAACTCCAACCCTACCCCCTAACCTTCGCCCTAAAACCATAACCCCCTAAACCTAAGCCCAACCATAACACTCTCACCCTACCCCCTAATCCCCGAACCCTAACCTCTTAACCCTAGCACCCTAACCCTCAACCCCCTAACCCTTTGACCTTAAACATATTCCTAACTCTAACCCCCGACCCTAACCTATAAACCCTATGCCTAACCCCAACCGCCTATCCAAAACCCTACCCCTAACCACTTACTCTCACCCTATTCCTAACCCCCAATCCTAACCTAAAAACCCTAACTCCTTAACCCCAACCCCTTCATAACCCCTAGCCCTAACCCCCTACCCTATTCCTAAACCCTAACCCCTTCTCCTCATTCCTAACCCGAACCCCCAAACCTAACCTCTAAACCCTAGCCCCTAACTCCCTAAATTCAACCTCATCCTTTCACCCTGACCCTATTCCTAACCTCCTAATCCTAACCCCAAATGCTAACACCCTAACCATATTCCTAACCCATTATGGCTCTAGCTGGGGATATCGCTCCTGGAAGAGCCCTAACCCCTAACTCCCTAACCCAAATTCCATTCCGAATTCTAATCCAAACTCTAACCCTAAACCACTAGCCTCTAAACCAGGGGTGGGCAAACTTTTTGACTCGCGGGCCACAATGGGTTCTAAAATTTGACAGAGGGGCCGGGCCAGGAGCATTTGGAGGGAGTGTTTGGGCCGGATATACTAAAGCATTAAATGTAGTGTGTGCAAACCTCATAGCACAGTAAGAACACTACAACCCAATTTATTAACTGTCTTTCAAATGTGAAAAATAGCCCTTATCAGTTAATAAATTTGTCTCAAGGAATATGCAAGATATGGCATTTACATACTATTTCGCAGATACTGGGAGGAGGAAATGTAAATAGATTAAAATAACATACGCACTGTGATTTATCAAGAAAAAAGTTCTGTTGACTCTGTAAATTAGCTGCCAACCTCTGAGCAGTAGCCGCCCGTTCTTGTGTTGACTGCTTGCTAGCATAGTTTGCATGCTTCGTGGCAAAGTGACGGCTGATATTGTACTCTTTGAAAACCGAAGGGCTTAATGGTGACGTGAAACGAAGTGAAAATTAAAGTGAAATAAAGAGAAATACGCGCCACATTAACCCCTTAATGACCGGGCCATTTTGCACGTTAATGACCAAGGATTATTTTTTGTTTTTTCATGGTCGCATTCCAAGAGTCGTAACTTTTTTTTTATTACGTCGACATAGCCGTATAAGGGCTTGTTTTTTGCGGGACGAGTTGTCTTTTGTAATTGCACCATTTTTAGTTGCTTACAATATATTGATTAACTTTTATTAACTTTATTTTAGGAGAGAATTGAAAATAAGCAGCTATTCCAGCATTAATTTTCACGTTATAAATTTATGCCCTTTACTATGCAGCATAAATAACATGTTACCTTTATTCTACGGGTCGGCATGATTACGAGGATACCAAATATGTAAAGGTTTTATATGTTTTCCTATGTTTGCACAATAAAAACCCTTTTAGAAAAAAATTACTTGTTTTTGCATCGCCGCGTTCCAAGAGCCGTCATTTTTTTATTTTTCCGTCGATGTGACCGTATGTGGGCTTGATTTTTGCGGGCCAATGCGTAGTTTTCATTAGTACTATTTTGGGGTACATAGGACTTATAGATTAACTTTTATTTTATTTTTTATGGGGGGAATGGGAGAAAAGAGAGAATTTTGCCGTTGTTTTTTGCGGGTTTTTTGGACGCCGTACATCCGGCGGTTTCATTAATGTGTTCATTTTATTGGTCAAGTTGTTATGATCGCGGGGATACCATATATGTGTATGTGTTATTTGTTTTGACACTTTTACTGAATAAAACCACTTTTTGGGCAAAAAAAGTAGTTTTATTTGATTTTGACTGTAATTATTTTATTTTTTTTCAACAAACTTTATTTAACTGATTGACATTTTTTTTTTAAGTCCCACCAGGGGACTTCACTATGCGATGTGCCGATCGCATATATAATGCTTTGGTATACTTAGTATACC
The DNA here is from genome assembly GCF_050947455.1 of Rhinoderma darwinii. Classification (NCBI taxonomy): domain Eukaryota; kingdom Metazoa; phylum Chordata; class Amphibia; order Anura; family Rhinodermatidae; genus Rhinoderma; species Rhinoderma darwinii. The sequence goes on from NC_134698.1 coordinate 33,166,820, forward strand.
AAAGCATTATTGCCTGTCAGTGTAAAACTGACAGGCAACCTGTTAGGTCATGCCTCCGGCATCGCCAAACAGGCAGTTGCGGAAGACAGACCTGGGGGTCTTTGTTAGACCCCCGGCTGTCATGGAAACCCGACGGCGACCCGCGATTTGTTTGCGGGGGCGCCGATCGGGTGACAGAGGGAGCTCCCTCCCTCTGTCAAACACATTAGATGCCGCTGTCACTATTGACAGCGGCATTTAATGGGTTAAACTGCCGGAATCGGAGCGCGCTTCGATTCCGGCAGTTGCAGCAGGAGCCAGGCTGTGTATAACAGCCGTGCTCCTGCCGCTGATCGCGTGGGTACACTGGCAGTACCCGCGCCATCACAGGACGGATATATCCGTCCTCCTGCGCGAACTAGCAGCTGCTGAGGACGGATATATCCGTCCTTCGGCGTTAAGGAGTTAACAACGGTCAATGTGTTTTGAGTGCGCCATCTATTGGGAAAACGTGGGCATTGCAGGGAAAGGGGAAAAAAAAGGAGGTTTTTACTATGATTTGGACAAGTTCGGCGGGCCGGATTAAAAAGCCTAACGGGCCGTATGTGGCCCGCGGGCCGTAGTTTGCCCATGTCTGCTCTAAACCCTAACCCTATTCCTAACACCCTAAACCTATGCCCAAACTCTCACCCACTAACCCAAAACCTAACCCCAACATCTTAACTATAAACCTAACCCTATCCCCTAAACCTAATCCCCTAACCTCAACCCCTTAGCCCTAGCATCCTAACCCATACCCCAACGCCCTAACACTCTAATCCTAACGCCTAACCCCCTAACCTTTAAACCTATTCCTAACCCCGACCCTAAACTCTATCCGCTAACACCAACCCTTTTCCTAACCCCCTAATCTATTCTTAACCTCAACCATAACCCTTTACAGCAAGGACTGTCTTGAGGAAGATCTTGACATCCCTGTTCATATATGGAGAGTGACATTAATGGATTTCTAATGCGAGCATCCCCGGCCAGAGCGTAGTCAACACTCTGGCCGGGGATTCCTCTCCAAGAGGGAGCCCCTGATGTCACTGTCCATATATAAACAGTAACATTAGGGGCTTTAAGATGCCAGAATCCCCAACCAGAGCGTCAGGAAAAGCCCTAATCCTATCACTTAACTCTAACCTTAGCCCCTAACCCCATAACCCAAACTCTAACACCCCAATCCTAACCCCACAACCCTAACCACTAACCTCTAAACCCTAACACCTAACCATATCCCCTAAACCCTAGCGCCCTAACCCCATAATTCTTACCCTAAATCCTAACCCTGATCTTCTAACCCTAACCACTAACCCTATTCCTAACCCCCAACCCTATCACCTAACGTTAACTCAAACCCTAGCCCCCCTACCACTAAAAACTAAATCTAATGCCAACACCCTAACTCTTAACCCTATTCCTACCCCTAATCCCCAACCCTAACTGCTAACCTCTCAACCCTAACCCTTATCCCAACCCCCTAACACTGTAAGCCTAACCTCTAACTCCCTAACCATATTCCTAATCCCCAACCCTAGCCCCTAACCTCTAACCTCTAAATCCTAACACCAACCCTATTCCTAACGCAGTCCCCCTAACCCCAACCCCTTACATTCACTCCATAACCTTATGCCTTACCCTAAGCCCCAATTTTAACCCATAACCTCTAAACCCTAACCCCAACTCTACCCCCTCACTCTAACCCTATTCCTAACCCATAACATTTAACCCTATTCGTAACCACCTAATCCTAACCCCAAGACCCTAACCTTAACCAAAACCCTTAACACCTTAAACTCTAACCTTTTAACCCTAACCCCCTAACCCTATTCCTCACCTGCTAACCCGTAAATCTAACCCATTAACCAAAACCCTAACCCCCTAATCTTAACAATGAACCCCAACCCCAGCACACTAACACCAACCCTAACACTCTAACCCTTAACGTTATTCCTAAACCTAACCCCTAACCCCCATCCCTAGCAACTAACCTCTAAACCCTAACCCTATCCCCTAATCCTTTAACACTAGCACCCTAACTCCAATTCCCTAACCCCCACCCCTTAACCCTAACACCCTACCCATTTAACCTTAACCATATTCCTAACCCTAACCCGCAACCATAGCCCCTAACATCTAAACCCTATACAAAGGAAAAAAGGAAAGGATCCAGCGATGTATAATAGAAGTGGGGAAACTCGGTTTCTACTTTTATTGGATGTGAGCAATAAAAAGCGAACACAAGAGGAGTAACAAGGTGGTTAGGATGGCAAATAGATAGAAGCCTACGCGTTTCGAGCACTATCCGTGCTCTTATTCATGGCTAATTCAAGTGAGCTGCTGCAAGCCGTAGATGTAGATATATCCTCGGATAAATGAAAGGCAGTGCCCAGACAATGACAACGCCCCTAGATCATGATGATTTCAGGTGGGAGATTGATCTCCCATGGCAAGATTGGAAGTAGATGGAATAAAACTGGGTGTACGTGAGACTGGGCAATATACAATACACAGAATAATTAATAAATGATGGTAACGTAGTGGTCTCAGATAACAGGACCAACAGAGTTGTAACATAGAAAAGGTTGCAAAGATTTGGATGCAACGCAACGATCTCCAGAAATAATAGGATTGCAGGGCATCACCAATGAATAACAATGAATGTTTGGAAGGCAGGGAAAGAGAAACACAAAAATAAAAAAATACATTAGATCAAGGAAGAAAAAATGCTTGACATGGAAAAGCGAAAATGGTAGGTTAACAATGGTAATTACAGATAGCAAGATACATATAACATAACAACCTATATAGATATGATTATGATGATAGGACAAGACAAACTAATTGATGTAATGAAGAAATAATAATAATAATAATGAGATGTAGCGATGTCTACCAGTTACAAATGTAAAAGGCTGAAAACGGAATGTCATTAAATATATCCAAAATTGATACTGTATCTAAATCCAAAGCAACACTAGCATAAGCTGTAAAATAGTAGAATAGTAACTAAACACAATAATCGTTATAATAGAAGATTAGTAGTGATATAAAAATGTAACAAGCAAATGACATGTAAACATAAAAACGGAGTATCTTTGTTATGACAGCGAACTAGAAGGCTAGATCGGTCTAATAAAGCACAGGAGTGAATAATACAAGGTTGCTATTAAAAACTATGCATAGATACGTATGCAATAGCACTGATGTATGATTGGGCAACAGTAGTGATGACTATATATGCATTATTTTGCAGAAAAAAGAGAGAAGGTCTAGAACGGAACAGTCGCTACTAAACCTTTCTTTATGCCCTATCCAAGACACACAAAGGTATCATTCCCTCACCCATGCGCCCCATCGTCTCTGGCATTGGGTCACTCACTGAAAAATTATCTGGTTTAGGAATACGATGAATCCTATCTATAGTCATATCCAAGGTCGTTTTTTGAGGTAATACCATAGCCATGAGATCCGTTAGATATGGAGAGAGTTGCTCCGGGGTCACCGATTCCGGTATACCCCTAATTCTCACAGCTGAGCTGTGACGTGGTGGCATTATATACATCCATACCCCACTCTACAGCCACTCAAGCTCTAGAACATCATTTATCAAAGTATAGCTCATATGATGAGACATTACAGCTTTACATGTCAGATGTACTCCAATTCCTTATGACCCATAACTTTTTCCACTACGAGGGTTGTTTTTTCCTTCAAAATAGAGGGGTCTCCATGGGCGCCAAGTTTTCCCCTTCTATAGCAAATCTGGTCATGGCGTGGTGGGAGGAAACTGCTCTATTCTCTGTTCTCAACCCGTTTTTTCAACAGGTACACTGGTATGGCAGATACATCAATGACCAAATGATCATCTGGGAGGGAGATGACTCTGCCATACCCGAATTCCTTGAATACATCAACATTAATTCTTGCAATTTAAAATTTACCCATACTTTCCACCAAACCACCATTAACTATTTGGATCTAACATTGTCGGGTACTGCGGGTAAAATTATTCAGACCGAGATTTTACACAAACCCATTTCTGGCAACACCATCCTCCATGCTTTCAGTAGCCACCCCAAGCATACCATTTCGGCAATACCTGTGGGTGAGCTAACCAGGGCGAAAAGAAATTGTACAAGTAACCAAAGTTTCATACTGGAGCAACAAAAAAATCTGCAAAAAATTATCTAACAGGGGGTATAAGAAATGGACCCTTAATAGAGCGCAAGCTATAGTCAGCTCCAAAGACAGGAAGGACCTATTAGCCATAGATAATGGCAAGATAGATAGTGACCCCTCAGGAGCTCTGAGAGTATCATAACCCACACTTGTCCTACAATTCAGCAATCAGTTCAACGAAATACGAGATATGGTGTACCGCTATATTCCCATACTTTTTGAGGATGCTAAACTTGAATCAATACTTAAGAACGGCTGTCGCATAGTTTCCCGCAGGGCACCAACTTTGGGGAACATTCTTTCCCCCTCATTTCTGCCACCTCATAAAACAATTCCAACTTGGTTACATTACACAGGCTTTTTCAGGTGTGGGTCCCATCCCTGAAAGGTATGCACAGTCAGCAAAACTACTAAGAAGTTCTCAGATTCCAATGGTGCAAACAATTTTTCAATAAAAACTCACATTAACTGCAACAGTGACCACGTAGTTTACATTATCGAATGTTCTCAATGTAACCTAAAATATGTGGGTTGCACCACAAGGAAACTCAAGGTCAGGATTTTAGAACACCTAAGCTATATTAGAAACCCGGCCATCGTTAATATTTCAAATGTCAGCAGACATTTTATAACCTGCCATAATAGAAATATCATTTTTCTCAAAATATACGGTATTGAAAAAATAATTAGGACCAATAGAGGAGGTGATCTTAAACATAGATTACTGACACGTGAAGCATTCTGGATCTATCATCTCAACACAAGATTTCCCTCGGGTCTTAATCTTAGTCAAGAACTGAGGTTTCATTATTGACATTTAAATATCATCTCTAACCATTATCTATATATAATTAAAGAATATTTAAAAAAAAAAAAAAACATAAGTCAGATACAAATGATACCTTCCAAACTAGTACTAACGTACTGTTTAGGGCTAACATTACCTTTTCAGTAAGTTTTTGTCTGTGCTGTTCCCATTCTGCTGACCTGGTCCTGTTCACACCTGTTGCTTCTTCGTGACTGCTTTTGATTCATTTATTCTATCTGCAAAATAAAGCATACATAGTCATTATCACTATCATTATTATTGCGACTTACACACTACTGTCTGCGTATATTAATCTTTAAACTTTGTTCGGCTGTTGCTCTTTAGTTGCGACTGTTCCGTTCTAGACCCTCTCTCTTTTTTCTGCAAAATAATGCATATATAGTCATCACTACTGTTGCCCAATCATACATCAGTGCTATTGCATACATATCTATGCATAGTTTTTAAAAGCAACCTTGTATTATTCACTCCTGTGCTTTATTAGACCGATCTAGCCTTCTAGTTCTCTGTCATAACAAAGATACTCCGTTTTTATGTTTACATGTCATTTGCTTGTTACATTTTTATATCAGTACTAATCTTCTATTATAACGATTATTGTGTTTAGTTACTATTCTATTTTACAGTTTATGCTAGTGTTGCTTTGGATTTAGATACAGTATCAATTTTGGATATATTTAATGACATTCCGTTTTCAGCCTTTTACATTTGTAACTGTTAGGGGGGATTCACACGAGCGTGTATTCGGTCCGTGCGGGCCGCGTGGTTTTCACGCGGCACGCATGGACCAATACAAGTCTATGGGGCAGTACAGACAGTCCGTGCTTTTTGCGCAGCGTTTGTCTGCTGCGCAAAAAGCGCGACAGGTTCAATAACTCTGCGTATTTCGCGCATCACGCACCCATTGAAGTCAATGGGTGCGTGAAAATCACGCGCACCACACGGAAGCACTTCCGTGGGACGAGCGTGATTCGCGCAACAGCAGTGAAAAGGATGAATGAAAACCGAAAAGCACCACGTGCTTTTCTGTTTCCGAACATCCAAACGGAGTGTCTTTGCGATGAGCGAAGCCGGACAAGCGTACTGAACTTCACCGGGTTCGGCCAAACTCGTTTTGGCCGATCCCGGCAAAAAAATTATCGGTACGCGACGTCAGGAGATAGTCACTGTCCATGGTGCTGAAAGAGTTAAACTGTTTCAGCACCATGGACAGTGACTTGCGATCCCAAAATACATTAACCTGTAAAAAAAAAACGAAGTTCTAACTTACCGATTACTCCTGTCTCCTTCCTGCAGTCCGACCTCCCGGGATGACACTTCAGTTCAAGTGACAGCTCCAGCCAATCACAGGCCAAGCACAGGCTGCAGCCAATCACAGGCTGCAGCGGTCACTTGGACTGCTGCGTCATCCAGGGAGGTGGGGCCCGATGTCAAGAGAGGCGCGTCACCAAGGACGCGTCACCAAGGACGCGTCACCAAGGCAACGGCCGGGAAGTTTTCGGTAAGTAGGAACTTTATCTTTTTTTTTTACAGGTTTTTCGCTGTTGTGTTCGGCATTCACTGTCGAGGGTGCTGAAAGATTTAGCTCTTTCAGCACCTTGGACAGTGACGGGCGTTGACAAGCCTCATCTCTATGATGCCGGCTGCGCGAAAATCACGCAGCCGCGCATCAGACACGCATGACACACGCAGCTGTCAAATGGTTTTTGCGCTCGCAAAACGCTGCGTTGTTTGCGCGCGCAAAAACGCAACGTTCGTGTGAATCTGCCCTTAGACATCGCTACATCTCATTATTATTTCTTCATTACATCAATTAGTTTGTCATGTCCTATCATCATAATCATATCTATAAAGGTTGTTATGTTATATGTATATTGCCATCTGTTATTACCATTGTTAACCTACCATTTTCGCTTTTCCATGTCAAGCATTTTTTCTTCCTTGATCTAATGTATTTTTTTCTTTTTGTGTTTCTCTTTCCCTGCCTTCCAAACATTCATTGGTGATGCCCTGCAAGCCTATTTTTTCTGGAGATCGTTGCGTTGCATCCAAATCTTTGCAACCTTTTCTATGTTACAACTCTGTTGGTCCTGTTATCTGAGACCACTACGTTACCATCATTTATAAATTATTCTGTGTATTGTATATTGCCCAGTCTCACGTACACCCAGTTTTATTCCATCTACTTCCAATCTTGCTATGGGAGATCAATCTCCCACCTGAAACCATCATGATCTAGGGGCGTTGTCATTGTCTGGGCACTGCCTTTCATTTATCCCAGGATAGATCTACATCTACGGCTTGCAGCAGCTCACTTGAATTAGCCATGAATAAGAGCACGGATAGTGCTCGAAACGCGTAGGCTTCTATCTATTTGCCATCCTAACCACCTTGTTACTCCTCTTGTGTTCATTATTTTTTGCTCACATCCAATAAAAGTGGAAACCGAGTTTCTCCACTTCTATTATACATCGCTGGATCCTTTCCTTTTTTCCATTGTATTGCCTGCCGTGTGCCGTCGCGGTGATCGGGGCGAGATCCGAATACAAGAACGTGGAGCTGGTGGTTTCCTCCCACCCTCTCTTTCCTCCTTACAATTTCTATCTAAACCCTATCCCTAACACAAACCCTAATCCCCAAAACCCAACCCCTTAACCCTAGCCCCCTAACCCCAACCCCTTTTACCTTAACCCTGAGTCTAATCCTAACCCCAACCCCCTATCCACAACCCCTAACACACTAACTTCCTAACCCACTAATTTAAAACCTAACCCCAACGTAGGAAACACTCTGGCTGGGGATTACACTCCTAGAGGAAGCCCCTGACGTCAGTGTCCATACATGTACTGTAACGTTAGGGGCTTTAAGATGCTGGAATTCTTAACCAGAGCATCAGCAATGCTCAGGCCGGGGATTTTACTCCTGGAAAAGCTCTAACCCTAACACCCTAACCCTAAATGTAGCCCCTAACCAAGAACTTTACAGCAAGTACTCTGGCCGGGGACTCCTGTTTTGAGAAAGACTTTGGCATCCCTGTTGATATATGGAGAGTAACGTTAAGGGCTCTGTAATGCGCGAATCCTTTGACAGAGCGTCGGCAACACTCTGGCCGGGTATTCCACTCCTAGGGTGGGCGCCTGAAGTCAATCTCCATAAATGGACAGTGTCGTCAGGGGCTTTAAAGAGGCTCTGTCACCAGATTTTGCAACCCCTATCTGCTATTGCAGCAGATAGGCGCTGCAATGTAGATTACAGTAACGTTTTTATTTTTAAAAAACGAGCATTTTTGGCCAAGTTATGACCATTTTTGTATTTATGCAAATGAGGCTTGCAAAAGTACAACTGGGCGTGTTGAAAAGTAAAAGTACAACTGGGCGTGTATTATGTGCGTACATCGGGGCGTGTTTACTACTTTTACTAGCTGGGCGTTCTGATGAGAAGTATCATGCACTTCTCTTCAGAACACCCAGCTTCTGGCAGTGCAGATCTGTGACGTCACTCACAGGTCCTGCATCGTGTCGGCCACATCGGCACCAGAGGCTACAGTTGATTCTGCAGCAGCATCAGCGTTTGCAGGTAAGTAGCTACATCGATTTACCTGCAAACGCCGATGCTGCTGCAGAATCATCTGTAGCCTCTGGTGCCGATGTGTCCTCGCTCGTCTGACACGATGCAGGACCTGGGGAAGTGACGTCACAGCGTGATCTCTCGAGAAAACGCTGTGTCTGCACTGCCAGAAGCTGGGCGTTCTGAAGAGAAGTGGATGATACTTCTCGTCAGAAAGCCCAGCTAGTAAAAGTAGTAAACACGCCCCGATGTACGCACATAATACACGCCCAGTTGTACTTTTACTTTTCAACACGCCCAGTTGTACTTTTGCAAGCCTCATTTGCATAAATACAAAAATGGTCATAACTTGGTCAAAAATGCTCGTTTTTTAAAAATAAAAACGTTACTGTAATCTACATTGCAGCGCCTATCTGCTGCAATAGCAGATAGGGGTTGCAAAATCTGGTGACAGAGCCTCTTTAAGATGCCGGATTCCTCAGCAAGAGCGTCGACAACACTATGGCTGGGGATTCTGCTCCTGGAAAAACCCTAACACTAACCTTAAATCTAGCCCTCTTACCCTAACCTTCTAACTCTAACCCCAATCCTAAACCCCTAGACCTAACACCCTAACCCTATTCCTAACCTCTAACCCAAACCCCTTAACCCTAGCACCCTAAGCCCCTAACCTTAACCCTAAGCCCCTAACCTTAACTATATTTCTAACCCCAACCCTATTCCTAACCCCCTAACTATAACCCCAACCCTAACCTCCTAACTCTAACCTCCTCACCCTAACCCCAACCCAAACCCTCTATCCCCTAATCGAGAGCTTTACAGCACGCGCTCTGGCCGTGGACTCCTGGCTTGAGAAAGAACTTGACGTCACTATTCATATATGGAGAGTGGCGTCAAGTGCTTTGTAATGCGAGAATCCCAGGCAATGCTCTGGCTGGGGATTCTGCTTCTGGAAAAGCTGTAACCCTAAACCTAACCCCTAAACCACTAACCCTATAACCCCCTAACACTAACCCTCTAACCCTAACCTCAAAAGCCCTAAATCTCTAACGCCCTAAACCCTTACCCTCTAACCCCTAACTCCAACCCTAACCCTCTAAGCTCCAAACCCTCTTACTCCCTAACCTTAACCCCAACTCCCTAAACCCCTAACCAAGTTCTTTACAGAAAGCGCTCTACCCGGGTACGCCTGCAACAAATGCAAACTAGAACGAGTGCAAACTAGAACGAGCGCCTATGACTTACGAGTCAAAAGCTAGCCTCAGAAACAGCCAAAGACGGCAAAGAAGGTGCTTCTGTATCGTCTGCCAGGAGCAGAAACGAATGAAAACTAGAACAGCGCCTATGACTTACGAGTCAAAAGCTAGCCTCACAACAAATTGCCTACAGGCACGAAACCCTATTTCCCAACTACCATAAAAGTAAAATAAATTCTTTATTGTGCTATATATAGCAAAAAGACAGACCACACATAGAGATTTTAAAATTATCACTGCTCGGTACCGGATATAAGTGTAAGGGGTTACTGAATATGCAGCGGTATAAGACACCTAACGACCGGCGTGAGGACCGCTATTTCTGGCAGTCAATTGGTTAAATTTGTCCAACAGTAGGTCCGGCATAAAGCAGGAATTAAAATATAGAAAGCCCCCCGACATGTTTTGCTACTACTGTAGCGTCCTCAGGGGTACACGGGGCTAATGGCGGCACGCCGAAAGAACTCTTCCTCATGTAAACATTTCCGATGACATACATCGGAGGTGTGTCAGTACGGCTGGCCAGTCAGAACAGGTAAGATTGGACTGACCCCCAGAAAGAATGGATTGGCGAATAGAGAAGAACATAAGATGAGCCAATAAGAGGCGCACATACAGTGTAAGAAAATATGTATTTGATCCCTTGCTGATTTTGTAAGTTTGCCCACTGTCAAAGACATGAAAAGTCTAGAATTTTTAGGCTAGGTTAATTTTACCAGTGAGAGATAGATTATATTAAAAAAACAAAACGAAAATCACATTGTCAAAATTATATATATTTATTTGCATTGTGCACAGAGAAATAAGTATTTGATCCCTTTAGCAAACAAGACTTAATACTTGGTGGCAAAACCCTTTTTGGCAAGCACAGCAGTCAGACTTTTTTGTAGTCGATGATGAGGTTTGCACACATGTTAGATGGAATTTTGGCCCACTCCTCTTTGCAGATCATCTGTAAATCATTAAGATTTCGAGGCTGTCGCTTGGCAACTCGGATCTTCAGCTCCCTCCATAAGTTTTCGATGGGATTAAGGTCTGGAGACTGGCCAGGCCACTCCATGACCTTAATGTGCTTCTTTTTGAGCAACTCCTTTGTTGCCTTGGCTGTATGTTTCGGGTCATTGTCGTGCTGAAAGACCCAGCCACGAGCCATTTTTAATGTCCTGGTGGAGGGAAGGAGGTTGTCACTCAGGATTTGACGGTACATGGCTCCATCCATTCTCCCATTGATGCTGTGAAGTAGTCCTGTGCTCTTAGCAGAGAAACACCCCTAAAAAAATAATGTTTCCACCTCCATGCTTGACAGTGGGGACGGTCTTCCTTGTGTCATAGGCAGCATTTCTCTTCCTCCAAACACGGCGAGTTGAGTTAATGCCAAAGAGCTCAATTTTAGTCTCATCTGACCACAGCACATTCTGCCAATCACTCTCAGAATCATCCAGATGTTCATTTGCAAACTTCAGACGGGCCTGTACATGTGCCTTCTTGAGCAGGGGGACCTTGCGGGCACTGCAGGATTTTAATCCATTACGGCGTAATGTGTTACCAATGGTTTTCTTGGTGACTGTGGTCCCAGCTGCCTTGAGATCATTAACAAGTTCCCCCCGTGTAGTTTTCGGCTGAGCTCTCACCTTCCTCAGGATCAAGGATACCCCACGAGGTGAGATTTTGCATGGAGCCCCAGATCGATGTCGATTGACAGTCATTTTGTATGTATTCCATTTTCTTACTATTGCACCAACAGTTGTCTCCTTCTCACCCAGCGTCTTACTTATGGTTTTGTAGCCCATTCCAGCCTTGTGCAGGTGTATGATCTTGTCCCTGACATCCTTAGAAAGCTCTTTGGTCTTGCCCATGTTGTAGAGGTTAGAGTCAGACTGGTTAATTGAGTCTGTGGACAGGAGTCTTTTATACAGGTGACCATTTAAGACAGCTGTCTTTAATGCAGGCACCAAGTTGATTTGGAGCGTGTAACTGGTCTGGAGGAGGCTGAACTCTTAATGGTTGATAGGGGATCAAATACTTATTTCTCTGTGCACAATGCAAATAAATATATATAATTTTGACTATGTGATTTTCTTTTTTTTCTTTTTATATAATCTATCTCTCACTGGTAAAATTAACCTAGCCTAAAAATTCTAGACTGTTCATGTCTTTGACAGTGGGCAAACTTACAAAATCAGCAAGGGATCAAATACTTATTTCCTTCACTGTATGACAAGTAAGGACATAGTGTAAATTGTCCATAAATCGTCAGCGCATGCTCAGTGAATATATTGGAATCAGCGAAAATCACGCATGCGCAGACAAGCAATAACAGGACTTAAACTGATTTCTGTAAGAAGCAAAAAATCAGAAGTCAGCGCAGGCGCTTCTGTAAAAAATAGGACTTAGTGTGATAACAGTCGATTATTGCGAGGTGCCAGAGGTAAGTATTATAAGATGATTGAGTCTGTTTAAATAAAAAACATAATAGGAGCCACATTAGAGGGAAAGTGTAGAGCGTGTGTGTCGGCATGCAATATGAAAGATACTCAATCAAGAGACATGCACATGATCTACTCTATAGAGGCACAAGTGGGTCCTAAGAAACTATAGAATGTATAGAAACGTTTGATTAGATGGTAATCAATCGACAGACATGGGGTACGGAACATATGGAAGACAGGGAGCCGCCATACTTGTGTGGTCTAGAGTCATAAAATTGACTATTTCTAATGTAGAAGAAAACTTCTACATAATTTAAAGGTATATTTATTTAATTTTTATATATATATATTTTTGGGTATATAGAGCAGGTGCAGGGTTAATTCATCCAACAGCCTGTGTTCACAGACGTGGAATTAGACCCAAAATACACACCAGAGAAAAAGATTTTTATTGGGATCAAAGAAAGGCAGTGAAGGCGAATCCTACATTTAGATCCAAAGGAGTCATGGTACACCGTGCCTCTTCTTGCAAAAGTCTCCCATCTAGATTACCAGCCCTAGGGCCCAATTTTATTTGGCCTATTGGAATTCCTTTCTTGAGGGCAGGTGGATAACTTTCCCAGCGTAGGAAACTATTGGTAGCCGTTGCCTTTCGAAAAATGCCAGTTTGGACACTGCCACCAGGGTCCAAGGAGATCTTGAGGTCGAGAAAATTGATCACATGATCATGTATCTCATGTGTGAACCTCATACCGATAGAATTAAAATTGAGTATAGACATGAAATCAGTGAATATAGTGGCATCCCCATCCCAAAGAATGAGAATGTCATCAATATATCTCCCCCAAAATAAAATGTGAGATGTGAAAAAAAGTAAGTCATCAGAAAAAAAAATTGTGTCTTCCCACCACCCCAAAAATAAGTTAGCGTAAGTGTGTGCACAGACAGTGCCCATGGCCGTGCCCTTTGTTTGATGATAATATTTTTTATCAAAAATGAAAAAATTATGTGTAAGCAAAAAACGTAAGAGTGATAACACAGATTCATTGTGTAACTGAAATTGGGTGCCTTTTGTGCTCAGAAAATGTTGGACTGCAGTAAGGCCCAAATCATGCTGGATATTGGTATATAATGATTCCACGTCTATACTAGCTATCATGGTAGTAGAAGTGACATTGATCTCCTGGATCCTGGTGACAGTGTCCTTTGTCTCTTCCTTATCCTCTTACCTAAAGGACACTAAGGGTGACAATATTTCATCCACATAAAGGCTAATTCCCTGTGTCAAGACACAATAGGCCTGCCAGGGAGAGGGCGAATGGCCTTATGAATCTTTGGCAGGGCATAAAATGTTGCCAAAGTCGGAGTAGGATTGCATAAACGTTTAAATTCGTCCATAGTAATTAAGTTATTCCTCCTAGCCTCAGTAAGAAGAATATATAATTCGAATAGGAAACCATCCGTGGGGCTACCCTTCAGAATGACATAGGTGGTATTGTCATCGAGTAATCTATGGACCATGCTGACATAGTCATGACGGTCCATGATCACAATATTGCCTCCTATTGAGGGTTTTAGGACCAAATAATCGTTCTTGCACAGATCATCCAGTGCCATTCTCTCATTGTCACTAAGGTTGCCGAAAATCCTCGATCTATCACCTCTGAGTTTCTTCAGATCGTTACAGACCATCTTGACAAAAATGTTGATGTGGCTGTACTGAGAGAAGGGGGGAGTAAGCTTGGACTTAGGTCGTAGAGATGAAAAAGGACCAACAACCCCAGTGGCTCCAAATTCATTTTCATGAAGTAGGCTTTCGAGGTCCCTAAGTGTGTTGGATTCTTCGCGATTTTGACAAGTTCTATCTATAATGCCCTTGAAGTGTTTATGTAGGGCTAATTTTCCAGCAAAAAGATTGATGTCTTTTGCCCAAATGAACTCGTCAAAAGCAGGGGTAGGGGTGTATGAGAGTCCCTTACGTAATACGGCTTCCTGGTGAAAGTCCAGTTGACAAGAAGACAGATTAAATATCGGCATCTCCTCGTCCCTTACGGCATGCATACTGGATGTTATTGTTTTACACCCCAATGTAGATCGGGTGGTCCTAAAAAAGGAAAGGTGGTAAGGGGACCCATAGGTGTATTGACAGTACTGTTCCCTCCATTTTGAATTGTGTTTGGGCCAAGGGGATGAGAGATAGCCAGTGTGTTCAAAATATTTGGCATAGATATAGGAACAGAGATAGAAGAGGTAGATTAGGAATTGGAGGTAGTGGGTGGATAAATCTTAGTGCTGTTGGAGAAATCTGTTGTTACTTGTTTGGGTGCAGCTGGTATTCTTTTGGATAGACCAGGTCTATTATTTCTAATCTTACGTTTGGTACCCAACCTAAGACGATCAGTAGTCTGTCTAGATTCCTCCATGCCTGAGGTGTCTGACTCAGAAAAGTCAGTGAAACCAGTGGTACGTTTGAGAGTGGGGTATGAGCGTGTTCTATACGTATAAATCTGTCCTATATCAAAATCTCTCCGGTCACTAATATATTTTCGGTGTTTGCGCTCTTTAATTTCTCAATGCTTTTCTGCAGTTTATTTTCTGAGATATTGAATTCAGGGCAGGAGTGGAACACCTGTATATCCGCTATTTCCTTTTCTAATTGAACACCAATTTTACTGCAATTCTGTTTTTCAAACTCCAGCAACTAGTGGAGCATGCGCAGGGAACTGTCAGTCAGAAGTTCTTCCCAACCTTTAATAATGGCGGTATTGTCCCGATATGAGTTGGGTGTAATATTAATGCGTAAGCCTCTGTATACTATTTTTTATTGTATATATGTTTCAAGACTGGCTATTTCCCAGCACGATCGTACATACTTTTGATACGTTTTTTGAAGATCCCTGAACGCTGTGTGAATGTCAAACTGGTGTAGGGGAATATTATAAATGAATGCAAACGAGAACAGCGCCTATGACTTACGAGTCAAAAGCTAGCCTCAGAATCAGCCAAAGACGACAAAGAAGGTGCTTCTGAACCGTCTGCCAGGCGCAGAAATCAATGCAAACTAGAACAGCGCCTATGACTTACAAGTCAAAAGCTAGCCTCAGAACATCTTAACTATAAACCTAACCCTATCCCCTAAGCCTAATCTCCTTACCCCAACCCCTTAGCCCTAGCATCCTAACCCATACCCTAACCTTTAAACCTATTCCTAACCCCGACTCTAAACTCTAAACCAAACCCTACCCCCTTACTGTATTCTTAACCTCAACCATAACCCTTTACAGCAAATGGCTCTCTCCAGGGCCTCCTGGGACTGTCTTGAGGAAGACCTCGACATCCCTGTTCATATATGGAGAGTGACATTAAGGGATTTGTAATGCGAGCATCCCCGGCCAGAGCGTAGTCAACACTCTGGCCGGGGATTTCTCTCCAAGAGGCAGCCCCTGATGTCACTGTCCATATATAAACAGTAACATTAGGGGATTGCAACCAGAGCGTCAGGAAAAGCCCTAATCCTATCCCTTAACGCTAACCATAGCCCCTAATCCAACCTCTAACACCCCAACCCTAACCCCCACAACTCTAACCTCTAACCCTAACCCCATTATTCTTAACCTAAATGCTAACCCTATTCCTAACCCCCAACCCTATCCCCTAACGTTAACTCAAACCCTAGCCCCCCTACATCAAAAAACAAAATCTAATGCCAACACCCTAACTCTTAACCCTATTCCTTCCCCTAATCCCCAACCCTAACTAACCTCTAAACCCTAACCTAACCCCCTAATCCCTTTAAAACAGCACCCAATCCCAACCACCTAACACTGTAAACCTAACCTCTAACTCCCTAACCATATTCCTAATCCCTAGCCCCTAACTTCTAAATCCTAACACCAACCCTGTTCGTAACGCAGTCCCCCTAACCCCAACCCTTACACTCACTCTGTTTCTAACTCCATAATCCAATGCCTTACCCTAACCCCCAACTTTAAACACATAACATTTAAACCCTAACCCCAACTCTACCCCCTCACTCTAACCCTATTCCTAACCCTAAGACCCTAATCTTAACACCTTAAACTCTAACCTTCTAACGCCCTATCCCTGACCCCCTAACCCGAACCCATTAACCAAAACCCTAACAACGAACCCCAACCCCAGCACCCTAACCCTTATTATTCCTAAACTTAACCCCCAACCCTAACAACTAACCTCTAAACCTTTAACACTAGCACCCTAACTCCAACTCCCTAACCCCCACCCCTTAACCCTAACACCCTACCCATTTAACCTTAACCATATTCCTAACCCGCAACCATAGCCCCTAACCTCTAAATCCTATCCCTTAACCCCAAACCTATAACTAACCCCAACCCACTACCCTGACCCTATTCCTAACCCTTTTCCAACCTTAACCCCTAACCTCTAAATCCTAACCCTACCCCCTCATTCTAACCCTGTTCCTAAACCCCAACTCCTAACATTCTAATTTCCTAACACGCTAACCCAACACCTAACCCCAATCCTACCACAACCCCCTAAGCCCAACCCTTGCCCTAACCCCCTAACCCTATTTCTAACACTAACCTCTAAACCCTAACACAAACTCCAAACCCCCAAAACCTATCCCCTTAACCCTAGCACCCTAACTCTAATCCTAACCCCAACCCCCTATCGACAACCCCTAAACCAACAACTTCCTAATCCACTAACTTAAAACCTAACCCCAACATAGAAAACACTCTGGCTGGGGATTACTCTCCTAGAGGAAGCCCCTGACGTCAGTGTCCATATATGTACTGTAACGGTAGGGGCTATAAGATGCTGGAATGCCCAACCAGAGCATCAGCAATGCTCAGGCCGGGGATTTCGCTCCTGGAAAAGCTCTAACCCTAACCCCTAAAAAACAACTTTACAGCAAGTACTCTGGCCGGGGACTCCTGTTTTGAGAAAGACTTTGGCATCCCTGTTGATATATGGAGTAACGTTTAGGGCTCTGTAATGCGCGAATCCCTTGACAGAGCGTCGGCACCACTCTGGCCGGGGAGTCCACTCCTAGAGTGGGCACCTGAAGTCAATGTCCATAAATGGACAGTGACGGCAGGGGCGTTAAGATGCCTCAGCAAGAGTGTCAACAACACTATGGCTGGGGATTCTGCTCCTGGAAAAACCCTAACACTAACATTAAATCTAGCCCTCTTACCCTAACCTAACTCTAACCCCAATCCTAAACCCCAAGACCTAACACCCTAACCCTATTTCTGACCCTAACCACTAAATCCTAACCCTAGAACCAAAACCCCTTAACCCTAGCACCCCAACCTTAACCCTATTCCTAACCCCCTAACCTTAACCCTATTCCTAACCCCCTAACCTTAACCCTGTTCCTAACCCCAACCCTATTCCTAACCCCCTAACTATAACCCCAACCCTCCATCCCCTAATCGAGAGCTTCACAGCAAGCGCTCTGGCCGTGGACTCTTGGCTTGAGAAAGAACTTGACGTCACTATTCATATATGGAGAGTGGTGTCAAGTGCTTTGTAATGCGAGAATCCCAGGCAATGCTCTGGCCAGGGATTCCACTCTTGAAAAAGCCCTATCCCATAAACCCTAACCCCCTAACCAAGTGCTTTACAGCAAACGGTCAGGTCAAGGACTCCTGTCTTGAGAAAGACCTTGATGTCACTGTTCATTTATATGGAGTGTGATGGTAAGTGCCATGTAATGCAAGCCCCTGACGTCACTGTCCATATATAAACAGTGATGGTGGGGACTTTAAGATGCAGGAATTCTCAGCCAGAGCATCGGAAATGCTCTAACCAAGTTCTTTACAGAAAGCGCTCTAGCCGGGTACGCCCGTCTCGAAAAAGACCTTGATGTCAATGTTCATATATGGAGGGATGTAAGGGCTTTGTAATGAGATACTCCCCGGCCAGAGCAACGCCAAAGCTTTGGACAGGCATTTCGCTTCTAGAGGAAGACCCTGACGTCACTGTACATATATGGACAGTGACTTAGGGCTTTAAGGTGCTGAAATCCCCCAGCCAGGGGGTGGGCAATGGTCTGGCCAGGGATTCCGCTCCTGGAATAGCCAAGACAGTGGCATTTTCTGAGACAAAATAAAAATTTACTGAAGGAATAGAATTTGATAAAATAATAATTACTCGCTTGATATATCCACCTCTGCTTCAGAGGTTTAGCAGGCATGTGTCTGCTGTCATGCAGTGATGACATGATAACTACCTACACGATTGCTATAGCCAGCCACTGGCCTCAGCATTGATGCAGCGGTCACATGTGTGAAGCTGAAATGTTATCACTGCAGGACAGCTAAAATGAGTGGCAAAATCACCGGAGCGGCAGGGATATACCAGGTGAGTAATGTTTCCTCATGTGTAATGTGGATATATGTATGTGTTTCATTTGTATATATGTAAATGCATCCGTGTGTGTGCGCGTTATTATATATATATATATATATATATATATATATATATATATATATATATAAAAATCTTGCAGCACTCCAAATGTGAAAAAATAGTGGTGTATATGTGTGTGTGTGTGTGTGTGTGTGTGTGTGTGTGTGTGTGTGTGTATATATATATATATATATATATATATATATATATATATATATATAAAAAAATACACACACGCACAGCAAAAAGCAGCAGCACTCTGGAAATAAATGCATAGGTGCCAAGGACAAAGCAGTATACAAAAATAGAAATCTTGCAGCACTCCAGATGTGAAAAAAATTGTGGTTTATTCAGCCAACAGATGTTTCTGTACAATAGGACCTTTATCAAGCATGGTGACACACTGAGTGATAACAGTTTATATAGAGCAAGAAAGCATTTACATAATTGATCTCATTAAAATACAAATAAAGTGCATAGTGCAAAAAATACATTGTATCTATGTGTTTATGCGGTATCAAATACAATCAAAAAGTTGATACATAAAGTGAAAGTGCATATACATATATATTAAACAATACAGCATAACAAATAATCAAAATTACATGATTATAACATAATCACATATACAACAGTTGTCAGAACTAATCATGATAGTTCCTCTCACCAATCAGAGCTTCAGGACCTTCTAAATGCAAATCACCCTCAGGTTGTGTGTATCCCGATGATCTTTCCACAATACGTAGTATTCAAAATATGTGGGTGTGTATATGTGTTGCTGACATCCGGTTGAGAGACCGGAAGTCTTACGTCGCTATGCAACAGGATGCTTCAAGAGCGTAATGACGACAACGTGTTCTCCGCCCCGTGCACCTCGCTTGCAGAGAATCCACCGTTGTCAGGCAACAACCAATCACTGAACTCTGTCTCATTAAAGAGGTAAGAATTGTAGCGCAATTATTGATGGTATAATGTGTAGTCCCAACCAAGAAAAAGATCATAACTTAATCTAAAATATGCTCATAGGGACAATCAGTGTTGATATAGCGATACATAAAGACATATCTAACCATTCATATATGTTGACTGACAAAGAGCACCTAAAAAGGTCCACGAGCGGGTATACTAGATCCCTGGCCACACTTTCGTGGTCAAAGGATTCCAGTCCCCAGGATCTATAGGATTAATCCAATTACATTTTCATGCATATGGGAAGTCCAAAAGATCGCAAACGTGTATCGGACCTATATATATCGATGCAGTAACAAATCCAAAATACTGATATTTATATTAATAAAAAGGTTTGTACCTGGGTAATCAACCCAATATCACCTAACTGATTGTCACCATTAGAGACAAGAAATAAGCAATATATGAACAAAATTATCTTTATTGTATAGGTTGGGACTAAACAAACCTACAGCAACCAATTTGGCGTATACATTTAAAAGAATGATGATGCTATTATTGGTGTACATAACGGAATGGTCCTGAAGTTCTGCTGGGGTCTAGAATGATACAAAACAAAATGTATTAATATCAAGAAAATACTTATAAAAAGTAATATAATTAAAACATGTCACCGAAAAAAATGACCAATGAGGACCTATATACAAGAATTCATGGGGAAGAAAGGGGGACAAAGTGTTACATCGTAATCCTATCTACATTGAACTCTACATTGAGTCCATTATGTCTCAATGTATTCAGTGAATATCCATCTCAGTTCCCTTTTATGTAATGCCATATGTCTGTCACCACCATTGTGTAGTGGTGGGATGTGATCGAGGATCATGAACTTTAGGTCTCTCTCAGTGTGTCCTTTCTCAGAAAAGTGTTGCGCAACAGACAAATCCATTTTTCTCTTCCTAATTGAAAATCTGTGATTATTTAGACGAGTTTTAAAAGTACAGGTAATTTCACCTACATATACTAATTGACAAGGGCACCATAGCGCATAGACAACCCAATCAGAATCACAAGTAAATGTATGTCTGATATTGTAAGTTTTCAGTTTGAGGATGTGTAAAGCAGGGGTCTCAAGCACGCGGCCCGCATGCGGCCCCTGGGGCTATCATCTGCGGCCCGCGGGACACAGAGCCGCTAGTATCGGCTCTGCTCCGAGACTCTGGAATTCCCCGACATCGCTGTCCACATATGAACAGCGATGTCTGGGGCTTCCCCAGAGCCGGAGTCCCGAGCAGAGCGCTGGTGTCGGCTCTGCTCCGGGACTCTGTGGAATTCCCTGACATCGCTGCCCATATGTGGACAGTGTGTCAGGATCTTCCCCAGAGCTGAGTCCCGGGCAGAGATCTATTATCGGCTCTGCTCCGGGACTCTGGGGAAGCCTCTGACATCGCTGTCCATACATCGACAATGTCAGGGGCTTCCCCAGAGCAGGAGTCCCAGTGATGTCAGGAGCAGAGCTGGAATCCCAGGCAGAGTGCCAGAAGCGGCTCTGCTCCGGGACGCCAGCTCTAGGCAAGCTGCGGAGGGCACACTGCGGCAGCATCTGCGGAGGGCACACTGCGGCAGCATCTGCGGAGGGCACACTGCGGCAGCATCTGCATTTAGCGACACTTAAACTGGAAAGCTGGATTGTTGAAATAAGCACGTGGCGAAATATCTCAAATTTTAAACCTAGCGGTATTATAGTAATTCAAATAACTCAGTGTGTCACCATGCTTGATAAAGGTCTTATTGTTTGACAGAAACATCGCTGTTTGTTGGCTGAATAAACAACTATTTCTTCACATTTGGAGTGCTGCAAGATTTCTATTTTTGAATACTGCTTTGTCCTTGGATCGGGACGACTTGCTTGGCACCTATACATTTATTTCCAGAGGGGGGGGGGACACACACACACACACACACACACACTTTTACTTTATTCTATGGCTCGATAAGATTATGGCAACACCATATGTATATAGTTTTAGGTTTTGCACAATACAATAACGAGCAAGAGAACTTAATGGTAATCAGTTTTTCTTGCGCTCATGGCAGCACCCCCTAGAGGATTTTCCCACATACTTTCTTTAATCCTCCTCCACTGGACAGGAAACAAACCTTGATTTTCCCTATTGACCTATGACAGCACCCCTCGAGGTTAGACTAGATAATCTAGGCTGGGTCCGCCACTGCCTGCAAAACTTTCCTCCCAAAGGACAGATCCTCAGTTCTAAAAGTCTATAGTGCTTAAAGAAAGTATGCGGAGAACTCCTCCAGGGGGTGTTGTCATAGGGTGATAGGGAAATGGCTGGTTTTTGATGTGGGCATTTTTAAACGCTAAACCCCAGCTGAATAATGACATGCTGCTGCTTTAGTGGCTACAAAACTAGACAGGTTCCATTTTATTCTATCTTCTATATTGACATGTGGCTCGTCAGATGTTTGTCCAAATACTGTTGTGAATCACGCAATAACTAGAAGTCCAGCCATTTCTCGGCACGCTCAAGGGATAATTGAAACCGCTCCAAATCGCTCTGAAAAGCTTCCTGCTCCCGGAGAAACAGATTCCGGCTTTCCTCTGCCTCGTTCCACTTTGCCGTCATAGTCTGGTAAAAGAAAAAACATTTCATGCGAGACATTAATCTGACCAACCAAAGAGAAGGTAACCTAGGAATGAATAGAGCAAAAGGGGACACTTGTAATTCTGTCAGTCTGCTATACCGAACATGAACAGGCTTGAAGGAGAAAAAGGGCCCTGTCCTCGAGGTCTAATCGGTCTTCAATACTAAGTTTTACTAAAGGGGCGTTTATCTAATCTTCATCGCAGATCTTATATGGCCGGGTTCACATGTAGCGTAAATACTGCCGATTTTCCACAACCGATTTCATCGCGGAAAATACACAGCGTATTACTGTAGCAGCAAAGTGGAGTAGATCCGTACAAATCTAATCCACACGCTGCGTAAAAAATAAAGCAGTTTAAAAAAAAACAACTCACTGCTGGGCAATTTATAATCTGCAGCATGTGAATTTATGTTGCGGAACCGTTGCAGGTTATTCCCATTGAATTCAATGGGGAGGTAAAAGCCGCAACAAATAGCAGATGTTGCTATGTTTGCAGTGAAAAGCTGCGATTCCGCAGGAGGAGGAAAATAAAAATAAAGTTGCTGCAGTGGTCACATGGGATGAAGTGTCATCCCAGGAGGCTGGGCTGCAGGACGTCAGGGATGCGTCGTTACGGTCAAGACAAGGGTAAGAATGAAAGTTTGTTTTCTAGCGCTGCTTTCCGCAGTGGAAATTCCACCCGAAAAACTGCACCACAATGTGGTGGAGTTTTTCGCACGGAATGTGCTGCGGGTTCTATATCGGATACACTGCGTAGTTTTATGAAGCATATCCAGCACGTGTGAACCCGGCCTATCTGCCTCTTAAATACAATCTTGCATTTACTTTTAAAACGCAGGTTATACACAGGGATGTTGTGGGAGTATCCAGGTGTATTACCCCCCCCACATTCTCATGTGTGATTATTAGGGCGGATTTACCTGAGCGTGTGCATTTTGCGCGCGCAAACCAGTTTTGCGTGCGCAAAAGGCACTTAACAGCTCAGTGTGTCAGCTGCGTATGATGCATGCTTTTCGCGCAGCCGCCATCATTATGACACTTTGTTTGTATGTTTGTAAACAGAAAAGCACGTGGTGTAAATGACAGCTTACAGCCTAATCGCGCGAGACTACACCTGCAGTGCTGTAAATCAACCACAAACAAGTGTCAGGACTCGGAATACACATCCCGTCCTGGCTGGAGGTAATGTCTATTGATTGTCAGGACACTTGAGTAACGTTAGTGTGTATGTGGCTGCACATAGTGATCTAGTAAGATCACTATGTGTAGAATAAATGAATGGAGATAAGCTCCACAACGCCCACTTGGTCAAAAAGTAAACCGCCAAGTTGGGCATTAAGAAAGTCATTAGCATAAAGCTAAAATAAGTCATAACTCCGTCAAAGATGATCGTTTTTCTAAATAAAAACGCTGCTGTAATCTACGTTACAGCGTCGATCACATTATGTAGAAGATAGGGTACTTCTAATGTGGAGACAAAGCTTCCTTAAAGGGATGGTGTCGCAAAAAAAAATTTTTTGGGGGATGTTTTTGCTTTTAGTAAAACACAAATAAATAAATGTATTTACATTTCTCTCTTTTACTTCACTATGGGGGCTGCCATTTTTTTTTGCATCAGAAATGGAATATGGCACATACATCCCCATAGAGCATGCGAATGGGAGCCGTTCCATTCACTATAGTGTACTCAGTCTGTGTGGGAACGGCGCATGCGCCGCTCCCACACAGTCCAAAAAGGAAAGTCTTCGGCAGAGCGACATCCGGTGCCATTTTCATGTGGACCGGAAGCCGCGGCCGGACAGCAAGATAACTTCCGGCCGCGGCTTCCGGACATATGTTCCAGGCAGCGAAGACGCGAGGAGTAGGATCGGAGGCAGCAGGTAAGTCATTTTTGTGTCCGTGATGTGTGTATTATGTTCGTGTTATACTGTCTGATTACCACTGTATCTAATCCTCATACACGGTGTGCTGCCATTTTCTGAGCGAATGCACAGTGTAGGAGGATTAGAAGATTCAACCACCTCCTTTTCCTGGCAAACCACGCGTAATCTCGCGAGATTACGAGGTAAACGAGATTTCGTTTCCCTTGCTGGAAATCACAGAAAAGACTCAGAAGTGTCAGGATTCTGAATACACATGACGTCCAGGCTGGATGTTATGTGTATTCATTATCAGGACACTTGTGTATGTCGCTGCACATCGTTCTAGTAAGAACGTGATGCTGCTGTGTAAATGAATGGAGAGGAGTGCATGATGCTGATTGGTCACTGGTTCGTCAGCATCATACACTTCTATTCACAATGCCCAGTTAGTAAAACAAGTAAACACGCCCAGTTAAAAACACAATACACGCCCAGTTGTCTATTTAAAACCTAATTTGCATATACATATATATAAAAATAAAATAGCTCATAACTTGGCCAAAAATGAACGTTTAAAAAAAAAAAAATAAATAAAAAAAAAAAAAACCTTACTGTTATCTACATTGCAGCGCCGATCACATGCAATAGGAGATAGGGATTTGAGAATCTGGTGACAGAGCCTCTTTAAGAGCCAGCTCCAAAACTAAGGAGACTGCAAACACAAGCTGTAGGGCCATGTCTGCACGATCAGGGAAAAAAAAACAACAAAACCAAAAAACATTTAATAGTTCTAGCAACGTCTGCAACCCCCTGGTGTATTATAAAGGTTAGATAAATCTAGTACTATAAGATATTCACAATCAACTTAGTACATACCTGAATTAGTCTCTTTTGTTCTTTGGTTGCTACAGTAAAAACCTTGAGTTCTGTTAACAGATTCTCTGTAAAAGCCTAAATGATTAAGAACCGTATTATCAATAGCCTTTATTTATAAAGAGACAACATAGGAGGCAACTTTTAGGCCTCATGAACATGACCACATTGGTTTTGCGGTCTGCAAAACCTGGGTCCATTGCGATCCATCGGATTGCAAAAGACCCTTGTGCATCTGTGTAACATCAGGACTCACAGATCCAAAATTCACCAGTATTTGTGAATCTGCAAAGTCGGACCGTGTAAATCACGGTCATGTGCATGGGTCCTTAGAAAAGGAGTCCACAATAATGTGGATAAATTGCAGCCACAAAACATGGTCATGTGCATGCGGCCTTAGGGCACGTTCAGACGTGGCGGAATTGCTGTGGTAGTCCGCTGTGGATGGTCCGCAGTGGAATTCTACAGCGGCCGTTTTTTACATTTGTTTCAATACATTTTTAGGCAAGTTAGTTCAGACATTGCGGAAAACTCCGCTGCGAACCATAGGCTGCAGTGCAGAATTTTCAGTCCGCAGCATGCACTGACTGTTGCGGAGAAGAAGCGGAATGTCACTGCGGATTTCAGCCTTTGCAATGCAAAAATTGAAATCTGTGGCAAGTCCGCTGTGTTTCCAGCAACGTCTGAACTACTCGTCAAATATTCAAATGTTGCTGCAGATTCGTTGCGTAATTGCCCCAAATCCGCACCAACATTTGCAGCGGAAAAACTTATGGTTTGTGCCCCGTACCGATCTGCTACTCTGGCTGCCTGCAGATGTCCATGCCGAATTTTACTGCTGCAGAAATACAGAAACCGCTGCAAAAAGTATGTTGCGGATTATGGGTGCAGAATTTCATCAAAGACTTCAATGCTATTTGAAAGGCTGCATTGAAATATGCAAAACAAATAAGCAGAAAATCTGCCACAAAGTCCTCAAAAGTAATTTTGCTGCAGAATTATTACTGTGTAATATTCTACACCATGTGTGCCTGGACCCTTAAGGTATATAGTAACAAATACCCCAGAACTCACAAGAAAATATATTGCAAGTTTGAATAGATTTATTTTTTCACAAAGCCGTATATCATATTCCAAATGTAATCAGCGTTTTTATATGAATACATGAGTTGAAGGGACTTAATGACGTTTCGGCCAATCCACTGCCTTTATCACACTCGCTTAAAATGTAGTAAAGAATCGTATATGGACGTCTACCAGGGATTATATACATTGGGACTTCAATAACCCTTTTGCACCACACCGTCAACCTAGGTGTGCATCCCATATATATTTTTTCTAGTGCACCCTTAACCCCTTTAGGACACAGCCTGTTTTGGCCTTGTGGACACAGATGATTTTTTCAAATCTGACATGTGTCACTTTATGTGGTAATAACTCCGGAACGCTTTTACCTACCCAAGCGATTCTGAGACTCTTTTCTCGTGACATGTTGTACTTTGTTAGTGAAAAAATTTGGTAAATTCAATATTTATTTGTGAAAAACGTCAAATTTTAGCAAAAATGTGCAAAAATTACCATTTTCCTAAATTTAAATGTGTTTGCTTGTAAAACAGATAGTAATACCACACAAAATAGTTACTAGTAAACATCCCCCATATGTCTACTTTATGTTTGCATCATTTTTTTTCACGTACTTTTATTTTTCTAGGACGTTACAAGGCTTAGAACTTTAGCAGCAATTTCTCATATTTTCAAGAAAATGTCAATAGGCCATTTTTTCAGGGACTAGTTCAGTAGTGGCTTTGAGGGCCTTATATATTAGAAAGTCCCCATAAATCACCCCATTTTGAAAACTGCACCCCTCAAAGTATTCAAAACCACATTCAGAAAGTATTTTTAACCTTTAGGCGTTTCACAGGAATTAAAGCAAAAAAAATCTGTAACAGAAGGTTTTACCAGAGAAACGCAACTCAATATTTATTAGCCAGATTCTGCAGATTTTAGAAATATCCCATATGTGGCCTTAGTGTGCTAATGGACTGAAGCACCGGCCTCAGATGCAAAGGAGCAGCTAGTGGATTTTGGGCCTCCTTTTTTTTAGAATATATTTTTTTAGGCACCTTGTCAGGTTTGAGGAGGTCTTGTGGTACCTAAACAGTCGAAACCCCCCCAAAAGTGACCCCATTTTGGAAACTACACCCCTCAAGGCATTTTTCTAGGGGTATAGTGAGCATTTTGACCCCACAGGGTCTTTTTTAGAGCTAAGGTGACCAAAAAACAACAATTTCGGCGCTTTAAATTCTTTATTTCTTACAGCGTTCACCGTGCACAATAAATTACGTTTTACTTTATTCTGCCGGTCGATACGATTACACCGATACCAGGTCTTGTTTTTTGCGGGACTGGTTGTAGTTTTTATTGGTACCATTTTGGGGTAAATGCGACTTTTTGATCAGTTTTTATTCTATATCTTGGGAGGGGTGGTGACCAAAAAATAGCGATGCTGACAGTTTTCCGTTTATTTTGTTTGCATCGTTCACCGTGCGGAAAAATGAACATTATAGTTTCATAGTTTGGGTCGTTACGAACACGGTGATACCAAATATGTGTACCTTTTTTTTTTTTTTTAATGTTTTCATTTTTTCCCTATAATAAAGGACTTATTATAGGAAAACAAAAACTTATTTTTACCCTTTTATAAAACATTTTTATTAACTTTTTTACACTTTCTTTTTTTGACCTGCAGCTCTGATCGCTGCTAGAATACATTACACTACCTAGGTAGTGTAATGTATTCCAACTGTCAGTGTGACGTCACAGTCACTCTGACAGTTAGTCTACGAGGTTATGATACTCATAGGCTTCCATACATGGCAGACCCAGAGGCCGTTGCCTGGTTTCCGGATGCCATCACAAGCATCAGCAGCCCCCACGATTGAATGGGGGCTGTTGATGTGCTACAAACCCCCTACATGCGGAGATTACAAATCGAGCCCCGCATGTAACGGGTTAATTGCCGAAATCAGCGGCTATGAGCCGCTGATCGGCAACACTGGAGTGTCAGCTGTCGGGGACAGCTGATCTCCAAATTCCCGATGCAGTGTCGCCGACAGTGTGCATCGGGAACGACACAGTGACTTCCTGTCACTCTGACAGGAAGCCTATCAGGAGCAGCCGAAGGTTGGTCCTGATGGGCTTCCGTCCATGGCAGACACGGAAGCCATTGTTTGGCTTCCGTGTTTGCCATACTATCGGCAAACCCCGCGATTTCGGACCGGGGTCTGCCGATATGTTAGAAACCCCCAAAATTTGGCGATTGCACCCGCAATTAAGTGGTTAATTCGCCAAAACCAGCGGCAAAGGAC
Organism: Rhinoderma darwinii; assembly: GCF_050947455.1. Classification (NCBI taxonomy): domain Eukaryota; kingdom Metazoa; phylum Chordata; class Amphibia; order Anura; family Rhinodermatidae; genus Rhinoderma; species Rhinoderma darwinii. The sequence goes on from NC_134698.1 coordinate 33,195,206, forward strand.
CGCTGGTCGGCAAGAGTGGAGTGTCAGCTGTCGGCGACAGCTGACCTCCCGGTTCCCGGTGCACACTCTCGCCGACAGTGTGCACCGGGACCCACTCAGTAACTGTACGTCCTTGTGCGCTAAGACACTGTAAAGAAGTCGCTGCCAGACCCCTTTGGCAACAGCTTATCTCCTGCGGCAACAAAAATACTGTGACATCTAAAAAAGTGGCTGCCCAATCTGGAAATTTTGGGGTCTGCCAAACGCTGCCAAGTGAGCAGCCAGACTGCATTTAGCGACACTTAAACTGGTTTGTTAATTTAATTAATAATTAAAAATTAATTTCCGGTAAGTTTATACCTAGCCATGGCAACGTAGCAGGGCGTTATGGCAACGTAGCAGGATAATAGTTTATATAACCAATGAACCATTTAGTATTGTATAAAATTTGAAAGTAATGCCGCCCGTCAACTTCAAATATTTTATATGTGCGGCCCATTTACTCGGCCGAGTTCGAGACCCCTGCTGTAGTCAGTGTTTATATGTGGCTGCAGGTATTCATGATAAGTAGCTCCACACAACATTTTTAAATAACCTGTCAGACATTTGAAATGTTTTGGGCTATGTTTTTGCCCTGCCACTGCCTGCTTAGAAGTGAATTATAGGTATAAGGGAAGAGCTATCTAGCCAAGACAAAAAAATAAACCAGTTCTGAATGCCCATTCTTAACCCCTTCCCGACATTTGCCGTATAGGTACGTCTTGGAAAGCATTGACTTCCCGCATCTTGACGTACCCATACGCCCGAATGTTTGGGACCGGCTCAGAAGCTGAGCCGGTGCCTTCCATCACCGGATCTCAGCTGTATCTTACAGCTGACATCCGGCTGTAACGGCGGGGACCGAAATTAGCTTCGATCCCCGCCATTAACCCCTTAAGTGCAGCGCCCAAACGCGATCGCTGCACTTAAGGTGTTTGCAGCACATCGGAACCCCAGCAATGAAATTGCCGGGGTTCCGGTGGCTGCAATGGCAACCGGAGGCCTAATACTGGCCTCCCGGTCTGCCTAGCACCGAAGCCGGTCAAGATCCGCCCGGCGGTGGAGCCTGATTGGCTTCCGTAGCTGCCGGCAAGATGGCGCCGGGTCAGGAGCTGATCCGGCGTCATCAGCGGTGGAAGTCAGCTGTACTGTACAGCTGACATCCACCTGTAACGGCAGGAACCGGAGCTAGCTCTGATCCCTGCCATTAACCCCTTCGATGCAGCAATCGAAAGCGATTGCTGCATCGTAGCGGTTACTAACAGATCGCCAGCCCTGACAGGCAATCAGGACTGGCGACTGCTGTTATGGCAACAGGAGACACAATGGTCTCCTGCTCTGCCATTACGGAAGCCGATTTAGGCCCCGCCGGGAGGCGAAGCCTAAATCGGCTTGCTGTCAGTGAATGACTGACAGATCTAATACATTGCACTACGTAGGTAGTGCAATGTATTAGAAAATAAAAAATCCGACCGTTGGACCTTCAAGTCCCCTAGTGGAACTTGAGAAAAAGTGTAAAAAAAGTATAAAAAAAAAAGTGCAAAAAATAAGTTTGAAAACAATAAAAGTTTCAAGTAATCAAATAAAACGCAATCCCCCTTTTACTCTTATCAAGTCCTTTATTATTGAAAAATAATAAACCATATGTATTTGGTATCGCCACGACCGGCGGTATCAAAATATTATATTATTTATTGCACGCGGTGAACAGCGTAAAAAAAACCGTAAAAAACATTAGAGTTTCTGTTTTTTGGTCACTTTGCCCTACAAATATTAGAATAAAAAGTGATCAAAAAGTCGCACGTATCCAAAAATGGTACCTATAAAAACTATAGCTTGTCCCGCAAAAAAACAAGCCCTCATACACCGCCATCGACAAAAAAATTAAAAAGTTATGGTTCTCACAACTTGGCGACAGAAAAAACACATTCTTTTTAAGTTGTAACACATGAAAAAGTTCTATAAATTTGGTATCGCCGGAATCGTACTGACCCGCAGAATAAAGTTAACATGTAATTTATAACGCTTGGTGAACGCTGTAGAAAAAACCCGAAAAAAGCTGTGTCAGAACTGCGTTTTTTTGTTTACCTGGCATAACAAAAAATAGGATAAGAAGGTGATCAAAAAGTCGCATGTACCCCAAAATGGTACCAATAATAACTACAGCTCGTCCCGCAACAAACCAGCCCTCATACCACTACATCTATGAAAAATAAAATTAGTTATGGCACCAATAAGTCAAGAAATAAAAAAATATGCAGTTGTGCCCGAGGGGAACATTTCTTCTGTTTGAAGAGGCGATTTATCAAGGACCTAAAATTAGGGAACTAGGAAAGGGAGAGCCCAAACATATCCGTTGGAAGCGACGGTGCCCGTATTATACCAGGACAACACTTCCCAGCAAAATTCCCCAAACTGCAAAGGTGCGGAGTGTGGATCAAAAGGGGGATAATAAAGGACGCCATATATCAGTGCGACACCGGCCTGTGCAGAAAGGATTGCTTCACAGCGTAACACACATCTATGGATCATTTTATTGTTTTTTTTTACCCCATTATTATACCACCTGACTATGCCCCTTATATACTCCGCCCGGCTTACATATGCCCTACATTATAAACGGAAACACCAGTAAGACTCCAAACAAAACTACTACCAAGCAAAATCCACGCTCCAAAAGCCAAATGGCATTTCCTCCCATCTGAACCCTACAGCGTCCCCAAACAGCAGTTTCCTTCCACATATATGGCACCGTCATACCCGGGAGAACCCTTTTAACAATTTTTGGGGTGTGTGTCTCCAGTGGCATAAGCTGGGCACGACATATTTGCCACTGAATGGCATATCTAGAGAAAAATATAAATTTTGAATTTGCACCATCCACAGCACATTCATTTATGGAAAAGATCTGTGGGGTGAAAATGCTCACTACACCCCTTAATAAATGCCTTGAGGGGTGCAGTTTCCAAATGGGGTCACTTCTCAGGGGTTTATTTTTATTATTTCACATCAGAGCCTCTGCAGTTGTGAACCAATACTTTGTAAATCGCCAAATTAGGCCTCAATTTGACATGGTACGCTTTCACTCCTGAGCCTGGTCGACTGTCCAGGCAAGAGATTAGGGCCACATGTAGGGTGTTTCTAAAACCAGGAAACCCAGCATAATAATTAGAGAGCTGTCTTGTTATGGTGGCAGAAGCCGGGCACCACATATTGGCAAATCTACGGAAAAAAATCCCATTTTCACTCTGCAACATCGAGTGCACACCAATTTCTGCCAATCACCTGCAGGGTTAAAATGCTTACTACACCCCTAGGTAAATGCATTGAGGGGTATAGTTTCCAAAATTGGGTCACTTCTGGGGGGTTTCCACTGTTTTGGGCCCACAGGCGCCCAGAAACCAATCCAGCAACATCTGCACTCCAAATGGCGGTCCTTCCCTTCTGAGCCCTGCCGTGTGCCCAAACAGCAGTTTATGACCACATATGGGGTATTGCCGTACTCGGGAGAAATTGCTTTACAAATGTTGGGTTCTTTTTTTTCCTTTATTTGTTGAAAAAATTTGAGCTAAAGCTACGTCTTATTGAAGAAAAAGGATTGTTTTTATTTTCACTGCCCAATTCTAATAAAGTCTATGAAACATCTGTGGGGTCAAAATGCTCACTACACCCCTAGATGAATTCCTCAAGAGGTGTAGTTCCCTAAATGGTGTCACTTTTTGGGCGTTTTCATTGTTTTTTCCCCTCAGGGGCTTTGCAAATGTGACATGGCCTCCGCAAACCATTCCTGCTTAATGTGATCTCCAAAAGCCAAATCGCGCTCTTTCCTTTCTAAGCCCCGCCGTGTCTCCAAACAGCCGTTTATTACCACATGTGGGGCATTGTTTTACTCGGGAGAAATTGCTTTACAAATTTTGTGGTGCTTTTTCTCCTTCAGTCCTTGTGGAAATTATAAAAAATTAGCTAAACCTACATTTTCTTTGAAAAAAATTTAGATTGTCATTTTCAGGGCCTACTTCCAATAATTTTTGCAGAAAACCTGTGGGGGCCAAACACTCACTATACCCCTAGATAATTTCCTCAATGGGTGTAGTTTCCGAAATGGGGTCACTTGTGGGGGGTTTCCACTGTTTTGTCCCCTCAGGGGCTTTGTAAATGTGACATGGCCTCCGCAAACCATTCCTGCTAAATTTGAGCTCCAAAAGCCAAATAGCGCTCTTTCCCTTCTAAGCCCTGCCGTGTCTCCAAACAATTGTTTATTACCACATGTGGGGTATTGTTTTACTCGGGAGAAATTGCTTTACAAATTTTATGGTGCTTTTTCTCCTTTAGTCCTTGTGGAAATGAGAAAAAAAAAAAAAAAAAAAAAAAAAAAAAAAATCGCTAAACCTACATTTTCTTTGAAAAAAATGTCGATTTTAATTTTCACGGCCTACTTCCAATAATTTCTGTAAAAAACCTGTGTGGTCAAAATGCTCACTGTACCCCTAGATAATTTCCTTGAGGTGTGTAGTTTCCCAGATGGGGTCACTTTTGGGAGATTTCCACTGTTTTGGCACCGCAAGAGCCCTTCAAATCTGACATGATGCCTAAAATTTATGCTAACAAAAATAAGGCCCCAAAATCCACTAGGTGCTCCTTTGCTTCTGAGGCCGGTGCTTCAGTCCAGTAGCACGCTACAGCCACATGTGGGATATTTCCTAAAACTGCAGAAACTGGGCAACAAATATTGAGTTGCATTTCTCTGGTAAAACCTAAAATTGTATTAAAAATTTCTGCAAAAAAATATGAAATTTGTACATTTCACCTCTACTTTGCTTTAATTCCTGTGAAATGTGTAAAGGGTTAAGACATTTTCTAAATGCTGTTTTGAATACTTTGAGGGGTGAAGTTTTTAAAATGGGGTGACTTTTTGGGGGTTTCTAATATGTGAGGCCCTCAAAGCCACTTCACAACAGAACTGGCCCCTGTTAAAATGGCCTTTTGAAATTTTCTTGAAAATGTGAGAAATTGCTGCTAAAGTTCTAAGCCTTGTGAGGTCATAGAAAAATAAAAGGATGTTCAAAAAACGATACCAATCTAAAGTAGACATATGGGTGATTCTTAAAGAGGCTCTGTCACCAGATTTTGCAGCCCCTATCTGCTATTGCAGCAGATAGGCGCTGCAATGTTGATTACAGTAACGTTTTTATTTTTAAAAAACGAGCATTTTTGGCCAAGTTATGACCATTTTCGTATTTATGCAAATGAGGCTTGCAAAAGTACAACTGGGCGTGTTGAAAAGTAAAAGTACAACTGGGCGTGTATTATGTGCGTACATCGGGGCGTGTTTACTACTTTTACTAGCTGGGCATTCTGATGAGAAGTATCATCCACTTCTCTTCACAACGCCCAGCTTCTGGCAGTGCAGATCTGTGACGTCACTCACAGGTCCTGCATCGTGTCGGCACCAGAGGCTACAGTTGATTCTGCAGCAGCATCAGCATTTGCAGGTAAGTAGCTACATCGACTTACCTGCAAACGCCGATGCTGCTGCAGAATCATCTGTAGCCTCTGGTGCCGACACGATGCAGGACCTGTGAGTGACGTCACAGTGCTTCACTGCCAGAAGCTGGGCGTTGTGAAGAGAAGTGGATGACACTTCTATACACAACGCCCAGCTAGTAAAAGTAGTAAACACGCCCCGATGTACGCACATAATACACGCCCAGTTGTACTTTTACTTTTCAACACGCCCAGTTGTACTTTTGCAAGCCTCATTTGCATAAATACGAAAATGGTCATAACTTGGCCAAAAATGCTCGTTTTTTAAAAATAAAAACGTTACTGTAATCTACATTGCAGCGCCTATCTGCTGCAATAGCAGATAGGGGTTGCAAAATCTGGTGACAGAGCCTCTTTAATTAGCAACAATTTTGTGTGGTATAACTGCCTGTCTTACAAGCAGATACATTTAAATTGAGAAAAATGCTAATTTTTCGCAAAATTTTGGTGTTTTTCACAATTAAATACTGAACATATCGAGCAAATTTTGCCAGTAACTTAAAGTCCAATGTGTCACGAGAAAACAATCTCAGAATCGCTTGGATAGGTGAAAGCATTCCGGAGTTATTACCATAAAGTGAAACATGTCTGATTTGAAAAATGAGGCTCGGTCAGGAAGGTCAAAAGTGGCCAAAGAGGGAAGGGGTTAAATAACAGTTATTCCAATACAACATAAACACTGAGCATTTGGCATAAGTATTCCCCCCCCCCCCCCCCCGCTTCATTAAATATCTTCTGCTGGAGTTGTATCCTTAGGCCTCATTTACACGAGCGTGTGCGTTTTGCGCAGGCAAAAAAACGCAGCGTTTTGCGTGCGCAAAAGGCACTTGACAGCTCCGTGTGTCATCGGTGTATGATGCGCGGCTGCGTGATTTTCGCACAGCCGCCATCATAGAGATGAGGCTAGCTGACGTCAGTCACTGTCCATGGTGCTGAAAGAGTTAACTGATCGGCAGTAACTCTTTCAGCACCCTCGACAGTGAATTCCGATCACCATATCGAGTAACCTGTTTAAAAAAAAAAAAAAAAAAAAAAAAAAGGAGGTTCGTACTTACCGAGAACTTCCCGGCCGTTGCCTTGGTGACGCGTCCTTGGTGACGCGCCTCTCTTGACATCTGGCCCCACCTCCCTGGATGACGCGGCAGTCCATGTGACCGCTGCAGCCTGTGCTTGGCTGCAGCTGTCACTTGGACTGAATTGTCATCCCGGGAGGTCAGACTGGAGGAAGAAGCCGGGAGTTATCGGTAAGTCAGAACTTTTTTTTTACACGTTCACGTATATTAGGATCGAAAGTCACTGTCTAGGGTGCTGAAACAGTTTAACTCTTTCAGCACCCTGGACAGTGACTGTCTCCTGCCGGGTTCGGTCAAAACGAGTTCGGCCGAACCCGGTGAAGTTCGGTTCGGTCATCTCTAAGACACTCCGTTCGGATGTTTGTAAACAGAAAAGCACGTGGTGCTTTTCTGTATACATTCAGTTTGACAGCTCTTGCGCGAATCACGCAGTTCGCACGGAAGTGCTTCCGTGCGACCGTCGTGGTTTTCACGCACCCATTGACTTCAATGGGTGCGTGATGCGCGAAAACCGCAGATTTTTAGAACATGTCGTGAGTTTTTTTCAGCGCACTCACGCTGAGCAAAACTCACGGACTGTCTGCATGCCCCCATAGACTTGTATAGGTCCGTGCGACCCGCGTGAAAAGCACGCGAGTCTCACGGACGTATATCACGTTCGTGTAAATGAGGCCTAAGTCTTACTCACCTTGGTCTCTTTTACTTTGCTGGTCTCATCAGCAGCTGTGATATGTTCTCCTGAAACAAAAGAAAAAATAAAATAAAATATACAAAAAAAACAAAATAACAGCAAAAAAATCTAGAGCAGAAGTGCACAAGTTTTGAGTTTGAAATATAAGAGTATGTGCGCATGCACACAAGATCAAAAAGGTCTGAAAATAGAGCCGTTTTCAAGGAAAAACAGCTCTTGATTTTCAGACGTTTAACCCCTTAACGCTCAGCGACGTAATATTCCGTTGCGCTAACCGACCCGTTCGTGCTCAGCGACGGAATATTACATCGCGGGAGTAAGCCATGTCGGCCGCCTTCCCGACACATACAGGAGCTGTGACAGCTGCTGTCTCGTACAGCAGTTGCCGCAGCTCCTATAGCGGGGACCGATCGCTGTGTCCCCGCTGATTATCCCCTTAAAAGCCGCGTTCAATAGCGATCGCAGCTTTTTAGGGGTTAAGCTACAATCGCCAGCCTGCTACACGATAGCGGCCGGCGATGGTGACTATGGCAACCAGACACCCAACAATGGCGTCCGGCTATGACATCGACGGAAGCCTAGTGGGTCCTGACAAAGTCAGGACCCACTATGCTTGCCGTCAGTGAGTAGCTGACAGTTCTAATACACTGCACTACGCATGTAGTGCAGTGTATTAGAATAGCGATCATAGCCTCCTGCCCTCAAGTCCCCTAGTGGGACAAAGTAATAAGTAAAAAAAAAAAAAGAAAAAAGTTAAAAGGAAGGTGTAAAAAGAAGAAAATAAAAATCCCCCTTTTTCCCTGATCAGTCCTTTATTAATAAAAATAAACCAATAAACGATACATAATTGGTATCGCCGCGTCCGTATTCGGCCTGAACTACAAAATTATTTCGTTATTTATCCCACGTGGTGAACGCTGTAAAAGAAAATAATAAACCGTACCAGAATCACAATTGTTTGGTCACCTCACCTCCCAAAAAAATTGAATAAAAAGAGATCAAAGAGTCACATGTACCTAAAAATGGTCCTGATCGAAACTACAGTTCGTTACGCAAAAAATAAGTCCTCGCACTGCTTTATTGATGGAAAAAGAAAAAAAAAGTTCTGGCTCTTAGAATAAGGTAACACAAAAAGTAAATGATTTTTTACAAAAAGGATTTTATTATGCAAACGTCAAGACAAAAAAAAAGATAAACATATGGTATCGCTGTAATCATATCGCCCCGCAGAATAAAGTGAATATGTCATATATAGCGCATGGTGAACGCTGTAAAAAAAACAAACAAAAAAAACAATTAAAAAACAGCAATTCTACTATTGTTTTTTGTCACCACGCCACTTAAAAATAGAAGAAAAAAAACTGATCAAAAAGTCGCATGCACCCCATGAAAACTACAATGAATTCCTCAACGGGTCTAGTTTCCAAAATGGGGTCACTTTTTGGGGGTTTCCCCTGTTTTGGCACCACCAGACCTCTTCAAACCGGACATGGTGCCTAATAAAAAGGAGGCCTCAAAATCCTCTAGGTGCTCCTTTTGCTTCGGAGGCCGGTGCTTCAGTCCATTACCGCACTAGGGCCACATGTGGGATATTTCTCAAAACTGCAGAATCTGGGCAATAAGTATCGAGTTGTGTTTCTCTGGTAAAACCTCTACTTTGCTCTAAATTCCTGTGAAACACCTAAAGGGTTAACATACTTTCTAAATGCTGTTGTGAATACTTTGAGGGGTCTAGTTTCTAAAATGGGGTGTTTCATAGGGGTTTCTAATATATAGGCCCCTCAAAGCGACTTTAGAACTGAAACCCCCAAAAAAAATAAAAAAAAATTAGGCAATACTTCGCTTCTTACATTATACTGAATGAGCAGCGCCCACCCCGAGATGACCCCAGTTTTGACCGTTTATATAAACGAAGACCCCTATTAGACCGTTTCAGTAGCCGGTTTTCCCAAGCATACACCACCGAGAAGTGTATTTCTATTGACGAGTCCTTGGGACATTTTAAAGGGAGGGTTAAATTCCGCCAGTACCTGCCGAGTAAGAGGGCAAGGTATGGCTGAAGATGTATAAGCTGTGCGAGAGAGCATCAGGGTATACCTACAAATTTAGGATATATGAAGGGAAGGACACCAGTATTCAGCCCCCAGAATGCCGCCCCCCCCCCTTACTGGGAGTTAATGCAAAAATTGTGCGCGATTTGGTGCACCCACTGCTGGACCAGGGTCACCACCTCTACCTGGATAATTCTGCGGCATGCGGCACTGCTAGAAGAAGTCTGAGAGGCCTCCCTAAGAGACTGCTTGGGCAAACAAGAAGGGGCGAGAGCAGGGCACATTCTAGCAGCAACATATTGTGTGTCAAGTGCAAGACAAGAGAGATGTCCTTGTATTGACAAAAATACATGGCCACACCAGTACCCATGTACCAGGACGAGGTACCAGTACACAGACCCCCAAACCAAACTGCATCCTGGACTACAATAGGTACATGGGAGGGGTGGACTTGTCAGATCAAGTCCTGAAGCCCTACAGCGCCATGCGGCGTGGTATAAGAAGCTGGCCGTGCACATCATACAGAAGGCATTGTACAATGCGTACGTGCTACGTCGATGTACATGCCAGAGGGGAACTTTCCTGGAATTTCAAGAGGTGGTTATCAAGAAACTAATCTTTAGGGACCAAGAACTTTCCAGGAGAAGTTCCCCAAACTGGCAAGAAGGGAAAAGTCAAAAGAGGTGCAAAGTCTGCTATAAGAGGGGGATAAGGAAGGACACAAAATATCAAGGTGACACGTGTCCCAACAAACCAGAGCTCTGTATGAAAGTGTTTTAAAATGTATCATACATCCCTTGGTTTTTAATTTACCCCAGTTTTACTTACCCCGATACACTCCGCACATCTTATCCCCCTTATCTTTCCCTTCTGAGCCCTGCTGTGTGCCTAGGCCACATTGAGGGTATTGCCATACCCGTGAGAACCCACATTACAGTTTATGGGGTGTAGGTCTCCGGTCAAATTGCTCACTACACCACTAAATGAAGGGTGTCGTTTTTAAAACAGGGTCACTTCTTGCGGGTTTCAACTGTACTGGTACCTCAGGGGCTTCTGCATACATGACTTCGCATGAGGAAAATCCCCAGTAGGCCAAATGGTGGTCCTTTCCTTCTGAGCCCTCCCATGGGCCCAAACGGCAGTTTATCACCACAAATGGGGTATTGCAAAACTCAGGACAAATTGGGCAACAAAATGGGGTATTTTGTTCCCTGTGAAAATAAGAAATTTTGATCACAAATGACATCTTATTGGAAAAAATGACTTTTTAATTTCACAGCGCAATTCAAATAGGTGCTGTGAAAAAACTGTGCGGTCAAAATGAGAACAACCATACATGAATTCCTTGAGGGGTGTAGTTTCCAAAATGGGGTCACTAATGGGGGATTCCTACTGTTTTGGCACCTCAACACCTCTTCAAACCTGGCATGTTGCCTAAAATATATTCGAATAAAAAAAAGAGGCCTCAAAATGTACTAGGTGCTTCTTTGCTTCTGGGGCTTGTGTTTTAGTCCACGAGCACACTAGAGACACATGTGGGGCATTTATAAGAACGGCAGAATCTGGACAATACATATTTAGTAGTGTTTCTCTGGTAAAACCTTCTGTGTTACAGAAAAAACTTTTGGGAATAAAATTGAAATTCAGCAAGAAAAATGAAATTTGCTTTAATTCCTGTGAAATGCCTGAAGGGTTAAAAAAAAACCTTTCTAAAAGCGGTTTTGAATACTTTCAGGGGTCTAGTTTTCAAAATGGGGTGTTTTATGGGAGTTTCTAATACATAGGCCCCTCAAAGCCACTTCAGAACTGAACAGGTATCTTAAAAAAAAGGCTTTTGAAATTTTCTTAAAAATATGAGAAATTGCTGTTTATGTTCTAAGACTTGTAAAGTCCAAGAAAAATAAAAGAATGTTCAAAGGACTTCCGGTTCCGGCGCGCACATGATTAGACGCGAGTAAAGAGAGCTTCGTTAACCCGACAAAAAAAACGGGGTCCCGAGGCTTTGATACCCGACTTGAGGCTATTGGCCGACAACCCGACGTACAGGCTTCTCTCCGGCGTATCGAGAGATTCCTGGTGAAAACCGGGACCCCAGGATTAAACTCACAGGGCCTGCAGACTGACGACATGCTGCCGCTGGGGAAAAATGGCGCCTGAGCCGGCCAGGAACACGAGGAGCACGAGATCGCGCTCTACATCACAACCTCCTCTGGTGCAGCCAGCAATGGAAGAAGGTGAGCCCGATACTATGCTTCACAATATGGACATTTCATGTCGAGCTTTGGCCATAGAAGTAGCTAAACTCATAGCCCCAGATATTACAGCTTCTTTGGAGGCGACGGTGTCGAAATTACATCAAATACAGTCGGATGTCTCAGCTCAGGCGGAACGAATCACTGATTTGGAGCAACGTCTCAGTTTATCGGAGGATGAGTTAGCGGGAACACAGGAGGAGGTGAAGGTGACTGCTTCCAATCTCCAGCTGGTAGATAAAGTTGATGACCTGGAGAATCGCTCGAGAAGGAGCAATTTACGCATCATTGGGCTCCCAGAATCTATACCAGCAGGCCAGCTGCTAAAGTTGTGTGCTGTGGAATTGCCTCAGGCGCTGGGCTTGCCTGCCCCGCTGAGAGCGGAGAGAGCTCATAGAGTGGGACCAATGCGAAGTGTTACCCAAGATGGCGCTCCAGCAAGACCGCGACGAGTTATTGTGAAGTACCTGGACTATGTGGATAAAACAAACGTGTTACAGGCCTATTGAAGGTCCTCGGCACAAGTGAGAGTGCGAGGCAACAGAATCTTAAGGTTCTGAGATTACTCGGCAGATGTTACACGCAAGCGGCGTGCCTTCAGCACGGTGTGCGCTCTACTGGTCCAGAAACGCATTTGGTTCTCTTTGATGTTTCCCGCCATTCTTAAGATCTTCCAACCCGGTGGTGGTGTGGAATAGTTTTCATCTCCAGGGGAGGCGGCTAAATTTGTGGAAAGCTTGTCCCAAGACAACAATGGGAATCGCCAGACATACAGAGATGGATTGCCTCGCAGGGGACGTTCCAGAAACAGGAGTACCAGGAGGGGTCTTACCTCTTCTTCTCCGGACTGACGAGAGATGTCCAGATGGTGATGGAAGGAGACTCATGTTATTTTAAGTTCCACAATGTTTGAGGCACAATTGTTATACTTATCGGTGCATCGGAGGATGATGCTTACTGATCTTATTGGTAGGGGATTGCGCAGCTGAAGTGAGGCTTGAGGGAATTTCTGCATGGAGTCGGGTGGGAGTGTACGGTTTTGTCGATACTTTCCTGATATACAGGGGGTTCATGGTATACCAAGGGGTTTCTAGTGGTGGAATGTGCAGATATTCCACGCTAAAATGTGCAAAAAAAGAGAAGTCTGAAACTAGTAATGATCTGTTGTTGGGGTTTCAATCTTGTTTTATGTTTAGGGAGGGGGAGAAACTGTCTCGGTGGATGAGGTTTGCTTTGCCATTGCTGTGAGATGCCTAAAGTAATAACATGGAATGTGAAGGGACTGCAGTCCCCACATAAGCGCATGATGGTCCTTCGCCACCTGAAAAAGTTGAAAGCGGATATAGCAATTTTGCAGGAAACCCATCTGCTGGAACAAGATTACCAGAGAATGCGCAAGCTATGGGTGGGCACAGTAGTGGGTTCTCCAGCAGTCAATGGCAAGGCGGGCGTCTTACTCCTCATACACAAAAGAATTGATTGTTCTGTGGTTACTTCTGAGCAGGATGGAGGGGGCAGATATTTACATGTGATCTTAGATGGCGCAATGGGGAGAATGTGCTTGTACTGTATATATGCACCGAATGACAATCGGGTCTTCTTTAAATTCCTGGAAGGTAAACTTTTAGCGCATAAAGAACCTCAGATTCTTTTGGGAGGGGACCTTAGCTCGTTTTTATGCACAACGGAGGACAGGCGAAGGGGAGATGGTAGGGTACTGGTTGAAAGAACGCACGATAAAGTCTTGGCCCCATTACTGGCCTCCACAGGCATGGTAGATGTATGGAGAACACAATTCCCATTAGGTAGAGAATTCACTCACTTTTCCCATGCGCATACCGCATGGTCGCGTATTGACTACTTTGTGGCTTCTCCGGTGCTCCTCCCTAGGATCCTTAGTGCTCGAATAGAGGACTTGGTGATTTCAGACCATTCACCGGTTTCTCTGATCTTGGCAGATACATTTAAACGGGGATCGGATATCTTGTGGAAATGTCCTTCTTTCTTGGCAACTGATGAATCCTTTCAGGCATGTTTGAAGGGCTGGTTATTGGAATATAGTCAGGAAAATCAAGCCCATAAGGAGGACAGCCACTTGTTTTGGGACACAGCCAAGGCAGTGCTGAGGGGGAGGATCTCTTTTGTGGCGTCGCTTAAACGAAAAACCAACAAGCTTTATAACGAGTCTAGTAGAAATCTTTGCATGAAATATACAGCGTACTCGGCAAATCCCACATTAGCGCTTAGGGATGACTGGCTTACTGCTAAGGCAGAGTTTGAAATGTGGCTAGATAGAAAGGAAAGGTTCCAGAGAGCAAACAACTGCGCATTTCTTTAGGTATGGTAATAAAACAGGATCCCTGTTGGCCAAAATGGCGAAAGGGCAATTTCGCCCGACTCACATAGGGGGGTTGAGAGATGGAAACAGGGAAATACAGAAAGATCCAAAGATCGTCAATGATATACTGGGAGATTACTACACTGCGCTATATGCACAGGATACTTCGGGGAGGACTGAGGGAAGGGCGTTTCTGGACTCTTTAACGATACCATCTCTCTCGGACTCTGATAGAGAATCGTTAAATGCTTTGATCACGAAACAAGAGATAGTATCAACCATTAAATCATTGATGAATAATAAAGCGCTAGGACCAGACAGGTTTTCTAGTGACTTTTACAAGCTTATGAGGGAGGAGGTCACACCCATTTTATCGCCGGCGTATAATCATATGCTTTTAAATAAGGAATTCCTGAAATCGGGCAATGTAGCTACTATCAAGGTATTGTACAAGGAAGGGAAAGATCCGACTAACCCGGGCTCCTATCGCCCAATCTCTTTGATAAATCAGGATGTTAAAATATTGTCGAAGATATTGGCCGACAGGTTGGCCCCGTTTCTCCCGGATCTGATTGGGTCACACCAGGTGGGTTTTGTTAAAGGGAGATCGGCGGTCAAAAATATACGCACGGTTCTGGAGGTACAAGATGCAATAAAGACTACTAACATGGAGGGATACGATTCGCCAGCACTTTTAACATTAGACGCCGAAAAGGCCTTTGATAATGTTCACTGGGATTGGCTGGGGACAGTTCTAGACAGATTTGGGATACAGGGCTTGTTTAGGAATTACCTGGAAGCGTCATATTCAGAACCTCTAGCTAGGGTGTTCACCACAGGTTTTCTTTCAGCACCGATCCATTTACAGAAGGGAACAAGACAGGGCTGCCCCGTCTCCATTGCTGTTCGACTTCGCTTTGGAACCGCTGGCGAGACATCTTTTGTCCTCCAGTGATTTTGAAGGGATAATGGTTGGTAGTCAGGAGATTAAACTGACATGCTTTGCTGATGATCTTTTGCTATTTCTGAGATCGCCTGGGGATGATTGGGGGGGGGGGGGGGTGTTGGAGAAGCTACGGTACTTTGGATCATTCTCAGGCTATAAAGTCAATGCGCAAAAGAGTCAATTACTTTACTTGAAGGAATCAGGGGCAAGACCACCCTTACAGGGTACGGTGGAAATAGCCAGATCTTATATCACATACCTGGGGATTAAAATAGGCAAATTTCCCTCTTCCCTCTATAAACTAAATTATTCACCCTTGTTTGAAAAAATTCATAAGGAACTAAATCGATGGGCGACACTGCCGTTGTCATTGTTTGGGAGAGCTGCTCTTTTAAAAATGATAAGCTTTGCTCGTCTGCTATATCCAATGCAAACCATACCCATATTGATCAAGCACCTAGATAGCCAAAAATGACAGACAGCATTTCTACAATTCTTGTGGCAGAAGAAAAGAACTAGGATTGCATATAAAAAATTGGCACTGCCCAAAGTTGATGGTGGCATACAGTTACCACTTATTCGATATTACAATTTAGCGGCCATATGTAGGCACATAGGTGATTGGCTGCATAACACTAATTTGTACTCCAATGTTCAGCTGGAACAGGCTTGGGCTGGATCGGATTTGTTGACGGCACTGTTACACCTGCCCTATGCTCAGCTGCCTAATAATGTTAAAGGAACAGTGTCACCACAAAAAAAAATGTCATGTCAGTTTAATGTTAGTGTTTTATTAAAAACGTTTTTATTTGTGTGTTTGTGTGTTACTTTTCTCTATTTTTTCACTTTTTCTTCCCTATGGGGGCTGCCATTTTTTTTTCCATTTCTGTATGTGTCGATTAACGACACATACAGACATGGAATACGGCAGCCACAGTCCCATAGGGACTGCGAACGGGGCCCGTCCCATCCACTTCTGTGTACGCCGTCTGTGTGGGAACTGCGCATGCGCCGCTCCCACACAGTCCAATTTGAAATACGCGTCGTCCGGCGCCATTTTCCTGTGGACCGGAAGTCGCGGCCGGACAGTAAGATTACTACTTCCGGTCGCGGCGGCAGGAGCAGGTAAGAGATTTCTATGTATGTTCGTGTTAGTGTAGTAGGTTTACATACAGTAGTAAACACACACAGTGTGTTAGCTCAAAAAATGGCGACACACAGTGTAGGAGGTTAGACCGTTCAATCCCCTCGTTTATCCCGGCACTAGCCAGGATAAAGGAGGGGGGGATTCTCAGAGCTCACTAGAGCGAGTGCTTTTTTCCCAATTTTGCAGCAAAAAGCAATGTGGTTGCTTTACCACATGCAATGCTGCAATTTTGGGAATAGCTCCATCTAGTGACCAGCAATGGGAAATATTATAAATTAGAATCTAATTTATAATATTTCCTGACTCGTGAAAAAAATAAAAAAAATGTGAACAATGTTTAATCACCTACACACTAAATGTTTAATTTAAAAAAAAAACAATATTTTGCTGGCAACACATTCCCTTTAAGTCAAGTCTGTTGCTAAGGGATACAATAGGCGCCTGGAAGGCGGTGCGGAAGCTTTTTGGCCTTCCGTATGGTCTTTCTAAATTCTGCCCATTATGGGATAACCCCATGTTCCCACAGGGGAGCCAGAATAAATTACTTTCGCAGTGGAGATCTGAGGGGATCAATGTCCTGGGCCAACTCATGAATGTTGAAGAGGGAAGATAGTTTATGTGGCAGGAGTTCTCTAGTAAGTATAATTTGAGGGATAATCAGTATCTGCAATATGCTCAAGTAACAGAGTTATGTAAAACCAAAATCCGCAATATTGATGTAGTGGAGATGCGGGGAGCATTTGATGGGAAGGTGCCGCAGGGCGTTATGGGTAGAAGTTTTGCAAGTTTATATGGTAAGCTTCGGAATGTCCACCTAGACTCTTAGCACCTCCTGCTTTCGGACCTGGGAAGTGGAGCTGGAGGATCCAGAACTCTCAAGCAAAATTCGGGAAGGGTGGGAGAGGGTGAGGAAGGTCATGGTAAATGAGAAGTGGCGTGAGATGCACTTCCGGCTTACGCACAGAGCGACATATGCCTTTAATTTATCCTATAGGGACGCTCCAGCACACTATCTGCGTAGGTGTCCTAAATGTGACCTACACAAAGCTAATCTACTTCACGGGATGTGGTTATGCCCACAAATTCGGGTGTTTTGGAACCTTGCTCTACAATTTATTAAAGACATCGGGGGGGGGGGGGGGGGGGGGGGGGGGGGAAGAGAGGTGCACTATATCCCCTTGGATTGGATCCAGATGGGGGGGGACCACCTCTAATAGCCCAGAAAGGAATCCATATGGCATTATTGTCAAGAAGTGCATCTTGCGTCACTGGTTACAGGCATCGGTCCCGGAAATTGCGGAGGTTGTGACTACTCTTAAAACTTTATTGGGATATGATAAAACGGACCTAGAAAGACAAAGAAAGGTCTACAGAACAATTTTTTAAAACTTGGTGTATATTTATTGAAAAACATTATTCCACAGCGGAGATAGGGGTGTTCATGCGCACATTTCGACATACATCATGGTATAGTTCACAGAGTATCCAGGGCACGCTAGGCATGCTACTGGCTAGTTAAGAAACTGCTCACCGAGATGGAGAATTGGGGGGAGGGAAGGGGATGTTCGGCTTTGTTTTGCCTTGTAACTTAAGTAAAATGAAAAAATTATTTTGGAGTTAGAACACATTTTTATATGATGTACTTATTATTGTATGTCTGACACACACTTTATACCTGTAAGGGCTCATGCACACGACCGTAGCCGTGTGCACGGCCGTGATTTTCAGGTAGGGCGGCTGCGGACTGTCAGTCGCGGGCGGCCCGCAAATCGTACGACATGCACATGGCCGCCGTCATTGTTTTCAATGAGCCCGGACCGCAGAAGATGTCCGTAATAGGACATGCCCGTTCTTTCTGCGGTGCGGGTTCCCGGGCCATGCACGGACCGTAAAAACTACGGTCGTGTGCATGGCCCCATAGAAAAGAATGGGGCCGCAATTCTCCAGTGGATTTTCGGGGGAATTGCGGCCGCAAAAACACTCGTGTGCATGGGGCCTAACTGTTCTGACTTTGAATAAAAATATATTTTAAAAAAAATAAAAAAAAAAAGAATGTTCAAAAAACGATGCCAATCTAAAAGTAAACATATGGGAAAAGTGAACTAGTAACTATTTTGGGTGGTATAACCGTCTGTTTTACAAACCGTTACATTTAAATTCTGAAAAATTCTATTTTTTCAACATTTTCTCTAAATTTTGCAATTTTTCACCAACACTGAATATAATCGACCAAATGCTACCACGAACATGAAGCCCAATGTGTCACGAGAAAATAATCTCAGAATCGCTTGGCCAGGTTTAAGCATTCCGACGTTATTACCACATCAAGTGAAATATGTCAGATTTGAAAAATGGGCTCTGAGCCTTAAGGCCAAAACTAGGCTGCGTCCTTAAAAGGAACAGTGTCATCACAAATTATTTTTTTATATGTTAAAGATGTTAGTGCTTTATTAAAAACGTTTATATTCATTTGTGTGTTTGTGTTTTACTTTTTCTTATTTTTACACTTTTTCTGCCCTATGGGGGCTGCCATTTTTTGTTCCATTTCTGTGTGTGTCGATTAACGACACATACAGACATGGAATACGGCAGCCACAGTCCCATAGGGACTGCGAACGGCTCCCGTCCCATTGACTGCAGTGTTCGGCATCTGTGTGGGAACTGCGCATGCGCCGCTCCCACACAGTCCTATTCGAAATTGGCGCCGTCCGGCGCCATTTTCCTGTGGACCGGAAGTCGCGGCCGGACAGTAATATTACTACTTCCGGTCGCGGCTTCCGGATTTGTGCACTTGCACCAGCGGCAGCAAACGGAGCGGACGGGCCGGAGGGAGCCGCGGCGGCAGGAGCAGGTAAGAGATTTCAATGTATGTTCGTGTTTGTGTGTGTTTACTACTGTATGTAAACCTACTACACTGTGGGTTAGCTCAAAAAATGGCGACACACAGTGTAGGAGGTTACATCGTTCAAACCCCTCGTTTATCCCGGCACTAGCCAGGATAAAGGAGGGGGGGATGCTGAGAGCTCACTAGAGCGAGGGCTTTTAACCCAATGTTGCAATGCTGCAATTTTGGGAACAGCTCCATCTAGTGACCAAAAATGGGTAGTATTATAAATTAGAAATAATTTATAATATTTCCTGGACTCGTGCAAAAAAATAAAAAAAATTTGAACAATGTTTAATCACCCACACACTAAATGTTTAATTTTTTAAAAAAAAAACATGTTTTTCTGGCAACACATTCCCTTTAAGAGGTTAAGCCACTCGCGTTTTTTTTCGCTGAGTTTTTTACAGCAGTTTTTTGGAGCGGTTTTTCTATAGAGTCAATGCAAAACGGCTCCAAAAAAAAATAAAAAAGTCTCAAGAAGTGACATTCCCTTTTTTTTGCGCTGTAAATAACGGCCCGTCGGAACAGAACGCCGTTTTTCCCATTGAAATCAATGGGCAGATGTTTGAAAGCGTTCTGCTTCCGATTTTTCTGCTTCCGAGGGTGCGGCCCAAAAATAAGCCGTGTGAACATACCCCAAGAGTTGGTTACAATTACTTGGATATATGAAATATATTCTTTAAAAAAATAAAAATAAACATACAATGTATATTTAGGTCTTCTCAAAAAATGTCTAACAGAATAACCTGCACTGTGATTGGTTGCTGCAAGCAACAAGGCCAGTTTTTCTCTTAGACAATTTTGCTGGACGAGGCCTGTTGTCTTAAAATTCAGGGTCATAATGCGTGCACCCTAAATTATATTCTTCTGACTGCCCCATGGCCATAATCTAGGGGAAATCGATCCTGCAACAAAGAATGCATTGTCGATGACCAATCTGAAACCAGTCTTCGTGCAGAACGTATTGATTTTTTCTATCTATAACTTCAAAGGGGAATTCTGAAGATATTAATGGCATATCTATAGGATGGGAGTATGCTGGTTTGACTGTTTCGGTAAACCCTTCTATAATATAAATGAGTGCTGCAAGCATGCTTCTCCCCTCTACCACAAGTTGCTAGTGAGCAATGGGGACACAATACACTGGTTCATAACATTTTGACCCCACCCCCATCAAACATATGGCTATAAAAAGTATCTCCAGAATACCCCTTGAAATTCCTGTGATTTAACAAGAACACAGAATTTCCTTACATTACCTGGGTCAATGTTTCTGCTCTGTAGAATCATATTTTTTTCTAGACGCCCCTGTAGTTCTTTAAGCTCCTTCTTCAACGACTCTTGTTGCTCAGACATCTCTTGAATTGTATTCTGCAAAGTGGAATTCATGAACATTTTAGGTTAAATAATATTCCAATTTTAACGGACATGAAAACTGTAGAGAACAGCAACATTGTGACCCAGTAATCCTGCATACGGCCACTCTGGTATCTGGAACAAGGCGCCAGACTAAAGAAACTTCATTGTAGGACTCATTGGAGATGAAAGAACAATTTCTGAGGAGTAAATGCAAAGTATTAAAAAAACTAATTAACGTAATCCGTTAGGGACCACCAACACAACATTTCACGGCGGCCACTAACGGGCTTTATTCGGATGCATACCCCTTTTCACAGCGCTGCATCAGAATAAATAAGCTGCGCCGTGAGGAGTTAAAACTCCATGCTCCCTGCTACCTCCGGTAGCTGAGGGCTTGGAGCAGCGCAGCTCAAGCGGGCAAATCGAAACCTGCCCATTTAACGTCTACGATGCGGCGCTCAATAGCAAGCAACGCATCTAAGTGCTTTTGGAGGGGGGGGAGGCAGTAGGGGGCTCCCTCTCTAACCCCACATGCAATCGCTGGGTGCCAGTGGTTTCTAAGGCAGACGGGGGCCTAACAAAGGCCACCAGGTCTGCCATTAGTTGGTGTAAAACTGACAGGCACAGACATTGACAGGCAATAGTACACTGCAGTACAGAAGTGTTGCAGTGTATTATAAAAGCGATCAAACGATCACATAGTTAGGTCCCCAAAGAAAAGAAAATGTAAAAAAAAAAAAAAAAAAAACAGAACACTTTTCGCCCTTACAAAATGCTTTGAGAAAAAAAAACAAAAAAAAAAACACAAAAAGTTACACATATTTGGTATCAATGCATCCATAACGACCCCAGCTCTAAAGCTATGTTATTTAACCGGTTCGGCGAATGCTGTAGAAAAAAAATAAAAAAACAATGCCAGAATTGCAGTTTTCTGTGCAGCCTGCCTTAAAAAAAAAAAAAAAAATGTGTTAAGTGATCAAAAAGTCGCATGTACTCCAAAATGGTACTGATAAATATGAAGTCTTACCGCAAAAAAAACACCCAAAACCCTCATACAGCTGTGTGACGATCGCAGGTCACGTCACAAGGGGTGAACTACACTACTGAGTTTATTAATTTACCTCGCCCACCTACTCTAGATTACTGGATTATGCTAAATTACTCCCGTAGTTTCCAATACCCCAGTCATTTTATACCACAGTGTGCTACACCACCTATACTTATCTAGGCAATAGGGGCCTACGTCTCTATATTCCCTTACCACCAGTTACAACAACACAGGTTATCTAAATGGAACATAAAACACAGGTAACGTCCTTCACCTTCGGAAGATTAAGTTCTGTAAGACTACAAGGAAGAGACTTATAAATATTTCGAATTTAATACACAATAGTGCAGTACAAAAAATAGGTGTCAGATTAAAAGATGAAAAATACACATAGTTACAATGCATTCAGTTTATAAAAATAAAAGAAACAGAACAAAACCTTACTGATGTACAGCGGAGATATCCTGGCTGTGGGGACAGCTGAAAATATGGGCAGTCACTCCAACCGAGATATGGATCCCCAACAACTGACACGGACCCGCTCTTCTCCTGGCATTTTAAACCCATTTTTTTCCCCAGTCCACTGGCTGGTGATGTCACTGAGAGGAGGCTGTTCATATGATAATGAAGCATACTCCTCCCATTACACAGTTGTATTTCTATAGAGAAACATAAAAGTGGTCATGTGTCCTTGCAGTTATCCCATAGAAATATAATATTACCTGCATTCATCTGTGCAGACATTTACCAACCAGGGCATATCAAACACCACTGTAACGGGCTCATGTTTTTAGCCAGTAGCCAATTGCAGGTAGTTCCTCTGGGTGTAGGGATGTGAATTTGACATATATAGGAGGGCTATTTCCCCTGATCATAACTAGCTATGTGGGTCACTACAAATATCAATTATGATGGGGTTTGCCTTGATGCATCATATTTTCTTTAAGCGTAGGCCATTGTCACGTTTCACCTGGTCCACATAGCAGACACAGCACAGGTATCCATTTGCATAGCTTTAGATGTTTGGTCAGGATGTGTAGGCAATTACTTCTAACCCTGGGTGAGAATGTTATCGGATGCTAGATACAGGCCCTAGTGACAAATTCTTAATCAAAACATCTCGCACCTTGGCTTGGAAAGGGCCAATTACACATTTGCCTGACGGTGGACATCATTTGATGGCCAAAGATATGCATTTCTTAGGTAAAACAGAGGAATCTTCAGTGTCAGAAGGGGTTATGAACTGACCACTTAATAACCTACACTTAAAATTGCCTATAACACCACAAGCTGCATCGGTGGGAAAAAAAAAAAAATAAAAAAAAAAAAAGGTTACAGCTCTTCAAATATGGAGACAAATATTTTGGGAAAAACGTTTTTTTAGAGGGTAAAACGTAAGAAAACTATATAAATTTGGTATCGTTGCAATCGTAACGATCCGCTGAATAAAGTTATTTATACCAGACCGTAAACTGTAAATTAACCCCTTAGCGCACGAGGACGCACCGGTACGTCCTGCTTTAAGCCACAGGGACGTATCGGTGCGTCCTGGCTAAAAACTGTCATCCTGTCAAAGGACAAGGTGACAGAACTGTGCCGTCAACTGTTGTGCACTAAAATGGCGCATACCTGTGGAAATTTGCAATTTTCACTTTGGACCATCCACTGAGAATTCATTTCTAATAGAAAAAAAAAAACCTGTGTGGTCAAAATGCCTTGAGGGGTGCAGTTTACAAAATATGGGTCACTACTTGGGGGTTTGTTTTACTATTTGACCCCAGAGCCCAGCCATTGTGGGCTAATGCTGCGAAAATCACCAAAATAGGTCTCACATGCGCCTTTCACTCCTAAGCCCTGTCATATGTCCAGGCAAATGATAAATGCCTTGAGGTGTGTAGTTTACAAAATGTGGTCACTTCTCATGGTTTTACACACTACTCTGGTACCTAAGGGAGCTCTGCAAATTCGACATGGCGCCCAGCAAAATCTGTGCTCCAAA
This sequence comes from Rhinoderma darwinii, assembly GCF_050947455.1. Taxonomy (NCBI): domain Eukaryota; kingdom Metazoa; phylum Chordata; class Amphibia; order Anura; family Rhinodermatidae; genus Rhinoderma; species Rhinoderma darwinii. Next base: position 33,218,559 of record NC_134698.1, read on the forward strand.
AGCCACATGGCACTCCTTCCATTTTGAGCTCTGCCATGTGCCCAAACAGCAGTTTAGGGCCACACATGGAGTATTGCCGTACTCGGGAGAAATTGGGTAACAAATTAGGTGTTCTCTCCTATTAGCCCTTGTGGGAAAAAAAAAAATTGGGTGCAAAACTATATATTTTTGGGGAAAAAAATAATTTTTCATTTTCACTGCCTCATTCTAATACAATCTATGAAATACCTGTGGGATCAAAATGCTCAGTACACCACTAGATGATTACCTTGAGGGGTAAAGTTTCCAAAATGGAGTGACTTCTCAGGGGTTTCTACTGTACGGGTACCTCAGGGACTCTGCAAATGCAACATAGCGCTCAAAAAACAATCAACCAAAATCTACACGCCAAGTAGCACTCCTGCCATTCTAAGCCCTGCGGTGTATCCAAGAAGCAGTTTATAACCACATATGGGGTATTGCTGTACTCGGGAGAAATTGCTTTACAATTGTTGGGGCTCTTTTTCTCCTTTATTCCTTGTGAAAATGAAAACAATTCAACATTTTAGTGGAAAGAATGTAGATTTTCATTTTCACTGCAGAATCCCAATTCAGCAAAAAAAACTGTGGGGTCAAAATGCTCACTATACCGCTAGATAAAAATTCCACGAGGGGTATAGTTTCCCAAATGGTGTCACTTTTGCCAGGTTTGCACTATTTTGGCCCCTCAGTGGCTTTGCAAATGTGACATGGGGCCGCAAACCATTCCAGCAAAACTTGAGCTCCAAAAGTCAAATGGCGCTCCGTCCATTCTAACTTCCGCCATGTGTCCAAACAGCAGTTTATTACCACATATGGGGTATTGCTGTGGTCAGAAGAGTTTGCTTTACAAATATTGGGGTGTTTTTTCTCCTTTATCTGTTGTAAAAATGAAAAAAATCTGAGTTAAAACCACATTTTATTAGAAAAAAAAAATTCCGATTTTCAATTTCACGGCATAATTCCCATAAATTTAGCATTAACCGCGTAGGGTCAAAATGCTAACTATACCCCTAGAAAAATTCCTTGAGGGGTGTAGTTTCCAAAATGGGGTCACTTTTGGGGAGTTTCCACTGTTATGGTCCCTCCAGGGCTTTGCAAACACGACATGTCACCGAAAACCATTCCAGCAAAATCTGCGCTCCAAAATCCAAATGGCCCTCGTTCCCTTCTGAGCCCTGCCGTGGGTCCAAACAGCAGTTTATTACCAGATATGGGGAATTGCCGTAATCGGGAGACATTGCTTTCCAAATGTTGGGGTGCTTTTTCTCCTTTATTCCTTGTAAAAACTAAAACACCGTATGTTTTTTCAGAAAAAAAAAAAGTAGATTTTCATTTTCACAGACCAGTTCCAATAAATTTAGCAAAAAACCTGTGGGCTAAAAATGCTAACTATACCTCTTGAAAAATTCCTTGAGGGGTGTAGTTTCCAAAATGGGCTCACTTTTGGGGGGTTTCCACTGTTTTGGCACCACAAGACCTCTTCAAACCTGACATGGTGCCTAAAATATATTCTAAGAAAAAATAGAGGCCCCAAAATCCACTAGGTGCTCCTTTGCTTCTGAGGCCGGTATTTCAGTCCATTACCGCACTAGGGCCACATGTGGGATATTTCTAAAAATTGCAGAATCTGGGCAATAAATATGGAGTTGCATTTCTCTGGTAAAACCTTCTGTGTTACAAAAAAAACTATTACAAATGAATTTCGTAAAAAAAAAAATAAATAGAAATTTGTAAATTTCACCTCTACTTTGCTTTATTTCCTGTGAAATGCCTAAAGGGTTAAAATAATTTCTGAATGCGGTTTTGAATACTTTCAGGTGTGCAGTTTTTAAAATGGGGTGTTTTATAGGGGTTTCTAATATATAAGGCCCTCAAAGCCACTTCACAACTGAACTGGTCCCTGAAAAAATTGCCTTTTGAAACAAGAATTCCAAGGAGCAATCTTCTGGAGTACAAAAAGAAGGAAGACAACAGCAGGGTGCCCCTAGTGGTCATATACAACCCCCAAATGAACATCTTGAGGAAAATTGCTGCTGATCTCCAACCTATATTTAACAAAGACAATAAACTGAAGGAAATATTCCCAGATTTACCACTCCTTGCCTACAAACAGCCACCAAACCTAAGGAATCTCCTGGTCAGAAGTCCCTCTCACCACCATCAGAGACTGGCACTTTTCCTTGCAACAGTAGAAAATGCAAGACCTGTACCAACATCTTGTCATCTAACACCATCCAGATACCAAACACGCAGCAGGACTATAAAATCACTGGCACGTTCTCCTGTACATCCTCCAATGTAGTGTACATGATCCTGTGTACAAGGTGCATCAATAAAGGAATCTACATTGGAGAAACAATACAAAAACTACAAACCAGGATGAATCTTCACAGACATACAATAAAACAGGAGGTGGAGATACCCGTGGGAAAACATTTCTCTGGACCTGATCACAGTTTGGCAGATTTAAAGGTACTCATTCTGAAGGGTCATTTTAAAAACAACAGAGAAAGAAAAATATGGGAATTCAAGATGATGATAAAATTCCAGTCATTGACACAAGGCCTCAATCTAAGGCCTCATGCACACGACCGTATTTTTTCCCACCCGTAAATACGGGTCCGGTGTCACATGTATTCGACCCGTTTTGCACCAGTATTTACGGACCCGTGCCCGTAAATATGGGTCCGGTGTCACCCGTATTCCACCCGTATTTACGGGCACGTTTTTGGCGGCAAAATAGAACTGCACTAATCGGCAGCCCCTTCTCTCATCAGTGCAGGATAGAGAGAAGGGACAGCCCTTTCAGTAATAAAAGTTAAAGAAATTCATACTTACCCGGCCGTTGTCTTGGTGACGCGTCCCTCTCTTCACATCCAGCCCGACATCCCTGGATGCCGCGGCAGTCCATGTGACCGCTGCAGCCTGTGATTGACCTGTGATTGGCTGCAGCGGTCACATGGGTGAAACGTCATCCAGGGACCGCCAGGACGTCGGGCCGGATGTCGAGAGGGACGCGTCACCAAGGCAACGGCCGGGAGACCGGACTGGAGGAAGCAGGAAGTTCTCGGTAAGTATGAACGTCTTTTATTTTTATTTTTTACAGGTTGCTCTTTATTCTGATCGGTAGTCACTGTCCAGGGTGCTGAAAGAGTTACTGCCGATCAATTAACTCTTTCAGCTCCCTTGACAGTGACTATTTACTGACATCGCTTAGCAACGCTGCCGTAATGACGGGTGCACACATGTAGCCACCCGTCATTACGGGAGCTCCATAGACTTCTATGGACTGTCCGTGCCGTTATTACGGCCTGAAATAGGACATGTTCTTTCTTTTTTAACGGCACGGGCACCTTCCTGTAAGAAAACGGGAAGGTACCCGTGGCCAATAGAAGTCTATGAGCCCGTTATTACGGGTCGTAATTACGACCCGTAATAAACGGGAGTTTTTACGGTCGTGTGCATGAGGCCTAAGACCAGGATTTATGAGCCACTACATGGACACACGTCACGTCCCCCATCAGACTGACTCCAGATGCCTTAACTCCTAAGTCATCACCCCTATAACCTCAGTTTTATTGCCCCGGCTTATCTTAATGATGTATCACTTCATGTACTAATTGTCTTTGTGTAACATCTAAATGTTGTGCTTTTTTTTTTTTAAGTCATTCATTTGTAAACTGCCTGAAGGAGCCTCTGCGCTCTGAAAGCTTGCGTATAGAACTTTTATGGTTAGCCAATAAAGGTATCATACCTATTATACTTTTGTCTTTTTTGACACAAAAGTATTTAACATTTTAAATTTTATTGAAAATGCGAGAAATTGCAGCTAAAGTTCTAAGCCTTGTAACGTCCTAGAAAAATAAAAGAATATTCAAAAAACGATGCAAACAAAGTAGACATATGGGAAATGTTAACTAGTAAATATTTTGTGCGGTATTCTGATCTGTTTTACAAGCAGATACATTACAATTTAGAAAAATGCAGATTTTTGCAAATTTTCTCTAAATTTTGGTGTTTTTTACAAATAAATATTGAATTTAACGACATTTTTTTTCAGTATCATAAAGTACAATATGTCACGAGAAAATCTCAGAATCGCTTGGATAGGCAAAAGCATTCTGGAGTTATTACCACATAAAGCGACACGTCAAGATTTGCAAAAATCGGCTGTGTCCACAAGGCCAAAATAGGTTGTGTTTTTAAGGGGTTAAGGACACAAAAACCTTGCATTAGCTTCAATGGCAACGGGCGAAAAACATCATGAAAACCATATAAATAAATTTAAAAAATAAATAAATAAATAAAAAAGCGCAGGCAGGTCAAAATCTGCCTCAAAAGTCTTGAAGGAATTCTAAGGCAGATTTTCTTTCTGCCTGCAAAAAAAACTGTAAACAGGGCTTTAGATTTCTAGCAGATAGTTGTACAGTAGTGAAGGGAAGATTGCAAGAAGTTGGTAGTGGCAAGTGTAGGTAATGAGGGAAGGATGGGAACAATACTCTACTACAACAGAGGATGGGAGTAGTAGTGACATGTATATCTGCTGATACAATGCTCAATGGCAACAAGTGTGACTACTAGGGTATGGAACTAGAATTGACACATTAGGATGGTAGAGATTAGGGATGTCACGATACCAGAATTTGGACTTCGATACTGATACTTAGTGTAGTATTGAGATTTCGATACCAAAATGATACTTTGCCAACAGTAATAAAAAAATAAATAAAAAAAGTTCGAGTTTGTGATGTGAGGCGTAAGGTGTGATTAATTTTTTGTGTGCTTCACATTAAGAGTAATTAACCCCATCATGTTTCCCAGTTATAATGGGTTAATGTGTAAGTTACATGATGGGGTTAATTACTATTAATGTGAGGAACATGGAGGTTAAATTCATCATCGCACCTCGTGCCCCACAATAAGTGATAGAAAGCAGTTTTTATTTAATTTTTTTACAGCGTACACATCATAAATGACGCAGAGAAATTGTTGTGCAGGTTATTACGGCCGCACCAATACTGAATGTGTATATTTTATGTATTGCACCTTTTTTTACAATAAACATTAAAATAAGTGTCAAGTGTATTTTTTTATTTAATACTACTTTTAAGTTTTTACTTTTAAACATTAATGTACTGGTATATATCGATATACTGATAGTACACTGGCAGTTGTTAGGACATACCCAAGTATGCCCTAACAGGAAATATGGTAAGACAGCCCTGGGGTCCTTCAAGGGATTCCTGCGATGCGATTCCCCCGCTTCTCATTTTCTCCTGAATGCTGCAGTCCGCTCTGATCGCAGCATTCAGGAGAATAGCGGCGGAGATTAGGTTTCTCTGATCCCTGCCGTTATAGAGCGGGGCTGCGGCTGTGTGATACAGCCATTGCCCCGTTCCTGACATTAAGTGCGTGCGAGGTCAGCATGAGGAGAGGCGGCCGGTACTGCACTAATAAGCGGCGGCGCAGGCACTGAAGACAGAAAATGGGGGTGTTTTGTAGTGCGCCCGCCATGTTGTTTTTGCCGCCGCTCATTAGTGTAGCGCCGGCCGCATCACATCATCCTGACGGCGCGCACAAGTCAGGACTCAGGAGCGGGGCAATGGTTGTATTACACAGCCGCAGCCCCGCTCTCATACGTTCATGTATTACTATACTGAGTGTGTATCGAAATACATGACAGTATCGAACCGTTTGGGGATGCACAGTATCGAAGTTTCGATGCATCGTGCATCCCTAGTAGCGATATAGATTTTGCTAGCAGCAGTTGCAGAATGTCGTCATCAGTAGTGTAGCAAAAACATCTCTGGATAAGTGCAGATCCCCTAGAAACCGATGTCTGTAGTAGAACTGGAGCAGTTAGGGACACGTATCCCTGCTATAAGATAGATACGCATGTTGGGTGTTACAAGGGTTTGTAGAGACCACATACTTCTCCAACCAGGTTTAGCATGGGATGTCCAGATTAGCCAATCTTCACTAGAACATGTAGCGTTGGTCGAGAATAATGGAATGCTTTATGGAGGTTATAAAAAACAATCAAGAGAAACTCACCTGCGCATTGACCAGATTGTTGTGTAAACTGGCATTTTCGGCTTCCAATAACTGATTTTGGTCCTTCAGCTCAGATACCATTTTGTTGTGGTTAATGAGGCTACATAAACAAAAAAAATAAATAAATGCGTTTACTATTACAATACTACATGCCCTGTTAATAAACATTGTGTAGGCTTAAAACATCAGGTCCGACAAGGCTTTGTTTCCCCCCACTGAAGATAAATGTGCAAAGCGCAACCCTGAAGTCCCTGACACTTCATCCAACACTTGAGTAATAAGCGGCATGCAAGGACCCCAAATGTCCAGTAGTATCTTCTGAAATGCTTATACATTACCTCCAGCCAGGACGTGATGTGTATTCAGAATCCTGACCACTTCTGTAGTGTCTGTGATTTACAGCACATCGAGATCTCGCTGTGAATGACAGTTTACAGTGTAATCTCACGAACCTACGCCTGCTATGCCGTAAATCACAGAGATGCTACAGAAGTGGTCAGGAGAATGAATACACATGACATCCTGGCTGGAGGTAATGTATATTCATCAGGACACTGCAGTAATGTTAGTGTGAGTGTATGAGGCTGCAGATATGGATATAGCTATATCGCTATCTGCAGAGTAAATGAATGGAGAGAAGTGTATGACGCTGAGTGGTCACGGGTTCGTGAGCGTCATACACTTCTCTCCACAACGCCCACTTGATCATATAGTAAAACACGCCCAGTTGTCCATTGAGAAACTCATTAGCATAAAGCTAATATGTCATAACTCAGTCAAAAATTTTCTAAATAAAAACCACTTATCTACATTACAGCACCGATCACATTATGTACAAGATAGGGCACTTATAATGTGGTAACAGAGCCTCTTTAACATACACTTCGGGAGCTTTACCCGGTATATAAATTAACCCCTTAGAGGCTCTGTCACCAGATTATAAGTGCCCTATCTCCTACATAATGTGATCGGCGCTGTAATGTAGATAACAGCAGTGGTTTTTATTTTGGAAAAACTATTATTTTTTAACAAGTTATGAGCAATTTTAGATTTATGCTAATTACTTTCTAAATGACCAACTGGGCGTGTTTTTACTTTTTACCAACTGGGCGTTGTAAAGAGAAGTGTATGACGCTGACCAATCAGTGACCAATCGGTGTCCTGCACTTCTCATTGTTCCAGCCCAGCTTCTTTCACCGCACAATTACGCTGTGAACAATCACACTGTGTGTGCAGTGAAAGAAGCTGGGCTGGAACAATGAGAAGTGCAGGACACCGATTGGTCACTGATTGGTCAGCGTCATACACTTCTCTTTACAACGCCCAGTTGGTAAAAAGTAAAAACACGCTCAGTTTGTCATTAAGAAACTAATTAGCATAAATCTAAAATTGCTCATAACTTGCTCAAAAATTATCGTTTGTCAAAATAAAAACCCACTGTTATCTACATTACAGCGCCGATCAGTTTATCTAGGAGATAGGGCACTTATGATCTGGCGACAGAGCCTCTTTAACCGCTCAGTAACAACTTGACGGCAGGCGGTGCAGGTGCTTAGTCTACAGCAACGTCTTTTGGCGTTGCTGTAGAAGAGGACATGAACGCTCATCCTCTAAGCAAGAGCTGTAATTTACAGCTCCTGAAAGACAAGTCTCCTGAACACAGCTGGTATCGGAAAACATTCCGACCCCAGCTTTGATCGCCACGCTCCGTAACCACGGCATTTTTAAAGAGAACTGCCCTCATTCATCGCGTCACTGGAAACCCGGTGACATGATACAAGACCGGGGAATTCCTCTGCAGTCAGCCCTCGGGACCTAGAAAGGACCCCAGAGCTGTCTGTTCAGTATGCCTGTTGTTGGGGCACACGATGTGCTGCCCTAACAGCAGCCTATGCTATAGTAACAGCATAATGTATTAAAATTTTTACCGGCCATTTTCTGGAATCGATCCTGGTTATGGTCGGTAAAAACTGATCCTGGCCGAGGACTCCCCACACACAGCGCTACTTTGAGCATGTGGAAGCCCCTGACAACATCGTCCATATATGGACAGTGAAGTCAGGGCTTTCAACTACGGAGTTCCCAGCCAGAGCATCACAAGATCTCCAGCCGGGGACTCCTGTCTTAGGAAAGCCCTTGATGTCTTTAAAGAGGCTCTGTCACCACATTATAAGTGCCCTATCTTGTACATATGATCAGCGCTGTAATGTAGAGTACATCAGAGTTTTTTTATTTAGAAAAACAATCATTATGACCTATTTTCGCTTTATGCTAATGTTTCTTAATGGACAACTGGCAGTGTTTTACTTTTTGACCAAGTGGGCGTTGTGGAGAGAAGTGTATGACGCTGACCAATCAGCGTCATACACTTCTCCCCATTCATTTACACAGCAGATAGCGATATAGCTATATCGCTATGTGCAGCCACACACACAAAATATTGCATACAGTTTTTGGCACCTGCATATAAGAACATGGCTGAACTAGAGCCGATGCAAAGGAGGGCGACCAATGTAATTACTCTTCCCGCCGCAGCCATTTTTCCTTTTTCTCCTCCCCACCGTAACGTATTTTTTTGTCAATCCAGCCATAAGAGTTCCTCCATATTTTTTTGCGCTTTGTTTTTACAGAATTCACCGTGCAATTAAAGACATGTTATTTTTATTCCGCGGGTCAATACAATTACGGCAATAGTTCTCTTACAAGGGAAAAAAAAACGGAAAAAAAAACAAACTTTATTTTGCGTCGCCAGATTGTGAGCGCCATAACTTATTTTTCCGTTGATCGAGCGGTATGAGGGCTTATTTTTTGTCGGATGAGCTGTAGTTTTTAATAGTAATACTTTGAGGTACACGCAAGTTTTGGATCACTTATTACAATTGTTGTGGGAGATTAGGTGACCAAAAAAACAGCGATTCTGGAGTTTTATGGCATTCACCGTGCGTGTTATATCTTAATAGTTCACACTTTTACGGACTCGCCGATACCAATTATGTTTATTTATTTTTCCTCTTTTCAATGTATTAGGTGGGGAAGTGTTTTTTTTTTACCTTGGAGTTTAGTTTTTTGGGGAGAGGGTTTATGTGCAAAAAAAACTAAATAAAAAAAACAAAAAACACATTAACGCTTTACGTCATAGGGACGATCTAATTGCAATCTACAAATATATAAAATCGGACAGTACAGAGATCTAATGATCATTTTACACCTAGGCCTGTACCAAGGACAAGAGGACATCTCCTACGTCTAGAGGAAAAGAGGATCACAGATGAGGATTCTTTACAGTAAGAGCAGTGAGAGTATGGAACCCTCTGCCACAGGATGTTGTGATGGTTGATTTTTGAACACGTTCATCAAGGGCCTTGCTGCCTTCTTTGAAAAATATATTACAGGTTATGAGTACTAATTTCTGGAGATTTATTTTGATTTCCATATTAGGAGTCCGGGAGGAATTTTTGGGGGCAGTTGGCATCTGCCTCAGGGGTTTTTGCCTTCCTCTGGATCCACAAGGTAGGATTATAGGCGAGATGTGATGGGACCTGTGTCTTAACCTTATCGATTATGTACTATAGGTGGTGCAAGGACTTGATTAATAAGGCACTTAGTTCGATGGCCAGATTGGTCAATGAAATACACAAATAAATGCTTACGTGTAGAATATAATATATATATATATATGTAGGTGTTGCACCTTGAAAGTACATATTTAAAAAGAGGTCCACCAAGAATAAAATGCAAGTTCAGTAGTAAAACAGCTTCCACAGTGATATAAATATGTTACCAATAAATTACATTCATCAGCTTTCATAACTAATGTCAGCTACTCACCCCTGTGTAGGAGGACCACGTCTACTAGACACGAGAGACTTCTTTCTGTTTAAAAAAATAAAAAAATAGTACATATCTATTATTCTGAAGAGAACTGCAATAGCTCCTTACGACATACCCAACACTGCGTCCTGGTTTCTATCAACGGAAACTTGGACATAGATGTGAATAGAGCAAACATTCTACCATGAATATAGCCCAGCTTTTTGAACAATTCCAGTTAACCAAGCAACCTGAATGACAGAAGCTGTCAAATAGGAGTGCTCAAGCTCAGTCTCTAACTGTCCCTTCCATTACTATGACAAATTAATGCACAAGTGTGACCAACTGACAGAATAGAGACCCCTGTCCCAGTTAACTGTGGCAATCCCAGAGTTCAAATTACACCTATCCACATTATGACTGATAACACGGTCCTTCTCCACCTCTGGGATTTTCACCTATCTGGAGGAATGAGGACCATCTACCCACGTCCCCCCTGGTGAGCCAGCCACCCCATCCAGCAGAGGGTAAATGTGGATATGATTATACTATAAAATGTCTGAGATGGCAATATCTCTAACCAGGATTGGCCACAATGCAATGAACGATCTAACCATCAACAGGCAAGACCGAACTGGCAGACAGGTGACATAGTAACCGGGATAGGGACATAAAAAAAAAAACAGAACGTGCTGCGCAAAGTGGTGAATGATTGGCCCATCATGCATTGTTTCAGCGGACCACTATCCCCAAAAACAAAACCTAACATGACCAATCACTTTCGATAAATTTTGAAATGATTGGCGAAATGCTTGAAATTTACCATTGCAGGCAACTTTCATCTCATGTACTTTTCCTGAAGCCTGAGCACAGTTCCGGGATTAACTGTTAAGTTGGTGTATACACTCCAGATTTTCTGTAACGAATTTCAATGCAGAAATTCTCATTCACACCGGGTAAAAACAGAAAAAAAAAAAAAAGCAGAGGACCGTTCATAAATTGACCTGCGGTTTTTTAATCCGCAGCATGTCAATTTATGCTGCCAAACCGCTGCTCTTCCGTTGTGTGTTTTCCCCATCTAATTCAGTAGGGAGGTAATACCTGCAGCAAGGAGACATGCGTTGGAAATGCTATAATTCTGCTGAAAAAAAAACAAAATAGCTTTTACTTACTGCAGTGGTCACATGGGACTACAGCATCATCTCAGGAGGCCAGGGTGCACTCAGAACAGAGTGATGCGTTGCCATGACAATGCCCAAGTGGTAAGTATAAGCTTTTTTTTCTGCAGTATTCTGCCCAAAACAAAAAATTTGCACCACGATTTGGTGCAGTTTTTCGGGCGGCATTTCCTGCAGTTTCCATCAAGCCATGTGTCCCTCCCCTAAAGGCTCTAGTTCCGCTGAGAATACGGCATCACTTTAGACAAGACGTTACCCAGCCTCTAGCCGTCATCTAATCTGAGCTAAGGCAGGTTAAAGTGGGGGAATATTCCTGCAGCTCTCACTTCAGGGGGAGGAGATCTGTGATCCTCCTTTTCCTGTATGGCTTCAGATTAGCCCAGGCAGAGAGGGGGGGGGGGGGAATACCATGGCCCTTTCAATCTGTCTAGTATAGGGTTTAATAAAAAAAAAATCATAGTAAATCTGCACTGTGTGAACAAGACCAAACAGTCCACCTGTCATAGGCTCTATGAAAGCTGTGACACGCTTGTAAGTTTGCACATAACGAAAGCAAGACAAGATATCGATCCCTGGCAACTACCTCAGGGAAGTAATCACAATGTGATAACACAACTAGTAGATTTATTGTGTAGAGACAATGCAGTGACTTACCCATTACTTCCAGCCTTAAACACAACACATTTTGGGGTACCAGAAGAGAATGCAATGTTGGGATCCCTACTGTAGAGAGGAACAACAGGCTTCCGAGGACAGGGCTTTTTGGCAACAGGTAATGGAAGGTCTAACAAAATAAAGATATGAACATTTTATATTACTAAAACACAAACTGCAATAAAAAGGTCAGTAAAGATAATCACCTGGTAAAGAGAAAACATTATATAAAACCTAGAAGGAGACGACTTGCTGCATTGGAATATAAATTATTCAGTTGGAACATTATTTACTTCCAGCGGATACATTTCTGTCCTGGTCACGTGATCACACAGGGGCACGGCTCGTTACAAGGCAGCTCTGTGTAACTGTGGGGCTACATGCACACGTTGCACAATTGGATACGGACAATCTAAAACAGAAGCGCAGGTAAACAGGTAATCCCGCACTTAATGACCCTGCTCGTTTAACCCCTTAGATGCCGCAGTCAATAGTGAATGCAGCATCTAAGGCCTCATGCACACGACCGTAGTCATGTCCACGGCCGTGATTTTCGGGACAGCTGGCAGCGAACTGTCAGCCACGAGCCGCCCGCAAATCTCAGGCCATGCACATTATTTTCAATGAGCCCGGACCACAGAAACAGGGACGCAATAAGGCTTGCCCGTTCTTTATGCGGCGCGGGCTCCTCGGCCATGCACGGACTCTGGAAACCACGGTCGTGTGCATGGCCCCATAGGAATGAATGGGGCCACAATACTACCATGGATTTTCGGAGGAATTGCGGCCGCAAAAGCACGTTTGTGTGCATGGGGCCAAAGGGGTTCGAAAGAGGGGGACGACCCCTTTTGAAAGCTCATCGTCCCCTCCGCAACGTGATAACAGTTGAATGGCGTAAGAAAATAAATAGGCACTCAAGCAACGGAGGTGCAGATTTTACATTTTGACCTGAAATATGTGCATTTTTAATTAACTCGTCAGATACAATTCGTAGACAGAACGCAAGATAAATCGACATGCTGCAGATTTGACCACACAGCAGATCAGTTTAGGTGTGGAAAAATTCATGTAGATGAGATTACGTGAACTCACATTTACTTTGCTGGTACTGTAAATCCATATCGTGTGCATGTGGCCTAACGTTTCCAGCACCGGTGTGTCCATCACGAGACCATGGAGGAACTTAAAGGGGTTTTCCATCCAGTAAAAGTTGATGGCCTATTCTCAGGAAAGGCCATCAAGAGCTGATGGGTCAGGGTCTGAATCCCGGGACCCCAGCCGATCAGCTGTTTTGAAGGGGGCGCCGCTTCGTTCATTACTTTTTGCTCACTGTGAATTGTTGACACACATTTTGTGGCAATTCACCGGTACTACAGCCTTCTCCCATTCGCTTCAATAGGAGAAGGCGGCTGCAATAACTGAATCGCCGCTAAATGCATGTCAAAGATTCACAGTGAGCAAACAGAAATTAAGGGGAAGCAGCGCTCGCACGAGCGCTACACCCACTTCAAAACAGCTGATCGGCAGGGGTTCCAGGAGTCGGACCCCGAGCGATCAGCTGTTGATGGCCTGTCCTCAGGACAGGCCATCAATTTTTACTGGCTGGAAAACCTCAACTCATTGGAAGTAAACGACGAAGGTTCCTACTGAACAAAAAAAAAAAAAAAAAAAAAAACACATGTCCATCTCGATTTTCTTATTACTATTAAATAAATTGAAAAAAAAATACCAGGAGATAATTTAAAGAAGCACTCCCATGAAAACTTTTAGTTCTTTGCCTGTTTGTAATAGGCATCTTGTACACGTATAGATTTATTTTCTCACCGAGCTCATCTAGCTTTCAATACATAGGCTGCGTTCGGCTCCGCCATTTGGTCGCAGTAAGATGGCAGACCAATTCACTTTATGCCCCCATAAAGAAGTTAGGCTCCCAGGTTGTACCCCCATAGATTTAAGCCCCCCCCACTCCACCCAGCGAGTGCCACACAGCACCCCCCCCTCTCCGCCCAGCGAGTGCCACACAGCACCCCCCCTCTCCACCCAGCGAGTGCCACACAGCACCCCCCCCTCTCCACCCAGCGAGTGCCACCCAGCAGCCCCCCTCTCCACTCAGCACCCTCTCCACCCAGCGAGTGCCACACAGCACCCCCCCTCTCCACCCAGCGAGTGCCACACAGCACCCCCCCTCTCCACCCAGCGAGTGCCACACAGCACCCCCCCTCTCCACCCAGCGAGTGCCACACAGCACCCCCCCTCTCCACCCAGCGAGTGCCACACAGCGCACCCCCCCCCCTTGCCACACAGCGAGTGCCACACAGCAACCCCCCTCCACCCGGCAAGTATTACACAGCGCCCCCTGCTCCACCCAGCAAGTATCACACAGCGCCCCCCCCCCTCCACCCAGCAAGTATCACACAGTGCACCCCCCTCCACCCAGTTTAGTGTCTTTGGGGCTCCCGCTAGGAGTGGAATCCCCAACCAAAGCATTACCGACTCCCTGGCCGAGGTTTCCGCTTCAGGGGGAGCCAGTGACGTCACGGTCCATATATGGACAGTGATGTCAGGTTCAGCACCAGAACTATAGTCCTGGGCAGAGCACTACTAGCACTCTGCCTGGGACTCCTGCTCTTCTACTGACATCACTGTTCATATATGGGCCGTGATTGTCAGGGGCTTCGGCACGAATCTCCGTTTATATCCCCAATCATCCGTTTTTCAGAATGACAGACGGCCATTGCCTGGCAGCATATGAATCCATAAGCTACCAGCCAATAGAAGGCTAACTGATTAAGTACTGCCATGCCAGTACTACGGAGTATTAGGTCGGGCAGCCACAGGAGGAAGTGGGAGGAGACAGCATTGTTGCGTCCTGTTTCTCCTCTCAGAATGGATGGAATGGCAGCCAGCTACAGCGCAGGGGAGCAACAGTGGTAAACGAGCGACTCCATCTTAGTCACAGGTGACGATGCGACGGGGCGGCGTTTACTCCTGTAGCTCAGCCCGACGGTGAGATTATTAAATAGATTCAATGATTGTTTAAATACAGATTCGTCACAGGACTCGATTAACCGCCCAGCACTACCTTGAACTTTATAGCTATGTTCACATAGGGCAGATTGTACGTTTACGCAGCCTTAGTATCCACCTTGGACGCAGCAGGAAATTCCGGACCAAAAAGAAAAAAGGCCCAAATCATGGTGCAGTTTTTCGGAAGAAACGTCTGCTGTGGAAAAACAAAGTAAAAAAAATAAAATATCTATAGTTACCCATAGTCATGGGATGCCTCCCTCTGACATCCTGCAGCCTGGTCCCCTGGGATGACGTTTCATCCGATGCAGCCAATCACAGGCTGTAGTGGTCGCACCAGCCTCAACCCAGGAGGCCAGGCTGGACACAAGAGCAGAGTGTTCTGGGTAAGTATAAGAGTTTCTTAGTTCCGAGGAGAGACACACACAGAGACAGACACACAGACAGAGAGACTGACACAGATGTCTGCCCCCCCCCCCCTCCAGTACCGGTGGTGGACAACTGAAAGTGTAATGCTGATGTTTGTACGTTACATGCGTTAATCCATTTTGGTGCCAACGTCAACTACAGTGAACGAAATCGTGGAGCCTTGGATTTTGTTCTATTTAGCCAAAACGTATCCCACTGTATGGCATACAGTGGGATACGTCGCACGGGGAGTGGAGCTTTCGAAGGGCTGGAGTCTATTATTAGCACTCTGCCCAGGGACTCTGTGGCTTGAATAACAAGTGGTTTGTATATCAAGTGGAGTTCCAAAAACCAGATTGATTTACTGTGTTGTGTGTGACAAAGTGGGGGGCCATTGTATGTGATATATGTATTGATTGCTTGCTTGCTACAAAGTTTGCAAAAGTGACATTATTTAAAACCATTTTTCCTTTACAGCTTCCTTCCTGCTGAATAGCTGAGCAAGGGGGAGGGGTTAGCTGCTACCAGGTGCTATAAATCAGGCCTCACTACTCTGTAGAGCCTGCTCTGTGGCTTGAATAACACGTGGTTTGTATATCAAGTGTAGTTCCAAAAACCGGAGTTCAAAAGAGGAGTTAAAGCCCAAGTAAGTGCTCTTCCACTTCTTTATCTTTTTGATTAACACCTGTTCGCTGTTTTTTTGGTAACAGGGATAATGGACAGCAAGATTGGAGGTTTTCTTCAGTGCACAGTTTGCCATATGTATGAACGACTGGAGCCGGAGTTCCAGGGTGAATATCTCTGTGGCAGATGTGAGCATGTTGTTCACCTGGAAGCTCGTATTAGAGATCTGGAGGAGCAGAATGCAACACTGAGGATAGACAATTTTGAACGGAGCTTGCTGCTCACAGAGCATGCAGTTAGTGGGTTACAACTGGAGGGTGAAGACATGGGTGAGCAGGATCAGGTAAGTAGCTGGGTTAATGTAGTTAGAGGCAGTAGAAAGGGGTCAAAGACAAGGAAGGCCGATCCGGTTTCTGACATTCCAGGCAAAATTGCCAAGTTGGGTGATGATGCGAGGGTGTCAGTCTCAGAAATGGCAGCCCTAGTGGATACTGATCTCCCTAACAGCCGGGAGAACAGCCCAGCTAGTAGTCGGCGGGATGGTAATGCAGGTAAGCCAAGACAATTGATAGTCGTAGGGGATTCTATAATCAGGAAGACGGATAGAATAATTTGTCGCCAAGACCACCTCAACCGAATGGTTTGCTGTCTCCCTGGTGCCAGGGTTCGGCATGTGGTGGAACGGGTGGACAAATTGCTGGGAGGGGCTGGTGATGATCCAGCTGTCGTGGTCCATGTCGGTACCAACGACAGAATAAATGGTAGGTGGAGGAGCCTTAAAGGAACAGTGTCATCACAAATATTTTATTTATATGTTAAAGATGTAAGTGCCTTAATATAAACGTTTATTTTCATTTGTGTGTTTGTGTTTTACTGTTTCTTTTTTTCACACTTTTTTTTCCCTATGGGGGCTGCCATTTTTTGTTCCATTTCTGTGTGTGTCGATTAACGACACACACAGACATGGAATACGGCAGCCACAGTCCCATAGGGACTGCGAACGGCTCCCGTCCCATTGACTGCCGTGTACGGCGTCTGTGTGGGAACTGCGCATGCGCCGCTCCCACACAGTCCTATTCGAAATTGGCGCCGTCCGGCGCCATTTTCCTGTGGACCGGAAGTCGCGGCCGGACAGTAAGATTACTACTTCCGGTCGCGGCTTCCGGACAAGTGCACATGGAACAGCGGCAGCAAAGGGAGCGGACGGGCCGCGGCGGCAGGAGCAGGTAAGCGATTTCAATGTATGTTAGTGTTTGTGTGTGTTTACTACTGCATGTAAACCTACTACACTGTGGGTTACCTCAAAAAATGGCGACGCACAGTGTAGCAGGTTAAACCTTTCAAACCCCTCGTTTATCCCGTCACTAGCCAGGATAAAGGAGGGGGGGATGCTGAGCGCTCACTAGAGCGATAGCTTTTAACCCAATGTTGCAATGCTGCAATTTTGGGAACTAGCTCCAAACAGCTCCATCTAGTGACCAAAAATGGGTAGTATTATAAATTTGAAAAAATTTATAATATTTCCTGACTCGCGAAAAAAATAAAAAAAATTTGAACAATGTTTAATCACCCACACACTAAATGTTTAAATTTTAAAAAAAAAACATGTTTTTGGGGCGACACCATGCCTTTAAGAATAATTTTAAAGAACTAGGCTACAAGCTGAAGGGAAGGACCTCCAAAGTAGTATTCTCAGGAATACTGCCTGTGCCATGCGCATCACAGGAAAGACAGCGGGAGCTCAGGGAGTTAAATGCATGGCTGAAGTCTTGGTGTAGAGGAGAAGGATTTGGGTTCCTAGAGCACTGGGCTGACTTTTCATTGGGGTACAAACTGTATTCTGCAGATGATTTGCACCTAAATGGAAGGGGGTCCGCTGTGCTGGGGGAGAGAATTCTAGCTGGGGTGGCGGAGTATTTAAACTAGGGCTGAGGAGGGAGGTCAATGTAGAAAAAAAAAAAGGGGTAGCCAGGTTAGAGAGGGGTCAGACTATATTGGTGGGGGGAGAAACAGAATGTGGGGAGAGGACTAGACAACAAGATAAGGAGATCCTTTCGTTACAAAACATCAGTGTAAATAAAAAGGCCCGATTAATGTCAAATCACATTTCTGATAATAAAAGTGAAAAACTGACAGGCAAGTTAAAGTGTATGTTCACAAATGCCAGAAGTCTAGCAAGCAAAATGGGGGAGCTGGAGGCCTTGATACTGGAAGAAAATATAGATATAGTTGGTGTTGCTGAAACATGGCTGGACTCTTCACATGACTGGGCTGTAAATCTACAGGGTTTTACACTTTTTCGTAAGACAGGACAAATAGGAAAGGTGGTGGTGTATGTCTGTATGTGAGAAATGATATGAAGTCGAGTGTGAAAGAGACAATAGTGGGTGAATACTGTGAGGAGGTTGAAACCTTGTGGGTGGAACTAGAAAGGGAGGTAAACACTGAAAAAATTACTTTTGGTGTAATCTATAGACCCCCCAATATAACTGAGGAGATGGAAGTTCAGCTATATAAACAGATGGAGCGGGCTGCACAGGCGGGTACTGTAGTGATAATGGGAGATTTTAATTTCCGGGATATTAATTGGTGTCATGGTTCGGCTTCAACTGCAAAGGGGAGACATTTCCTCAACCTGTTGCAGGAAAATTTTATAGGCCAGTTTGTGGAAGACCCGACTAGAGGTGAAGCTCTGTTGGATCTGGTCATTTCTAATAATGCAGATCTTGTTGGGAATGTCAATGTTCGTGAAAACCTCGGTAACAGTGATCATAATATAGTTACATTTTACCTAAACTGTAAAAAACAAACGCAGACTGGGAGGGCAAAAACATTTAATTTTAAGAAAGCCAATTTCCCCAGGATGAGGGCGGCAATTCAGGATATAGACTGGGAAGAACTAATGTCAAATAATGGAACAAATGATAAATGGGAGATTTTCAAATCTACTTTGAGTTATTATAGTGCAAAATTTATTCCTATAGGTAACAAGTATAAACGACTCAAATTAAACCCCACATGGCTTACACCTTCTGTGAAAGGGGCAATACACGACAAAAAAAGGGCATTTAAAAAATACAAATCTGAGGGTACAGCTGTAGCCTTTGTAAAATATAAAGAGCTTAATAAAATCTGTAAAAATGTAATAAAATTAGCAAAAATACAAAATGAAAGGCAGGTGGCCAGGGATAGTAAAACAAATCCCAAAAAATTCTTCAAGCATATAAATGCAAAAAAGCCAAGGTCTGAACATGTAGGACCCCTAGATAATGGTAATGGGGAGTTGGTCACAGGGGATCAAGAGAAGGCAGAGTTACTAAATGGGTTCTTTAGCTCTGTATATACAACTGAAGAAGGAGCAGCTGATGTAGCCGATGCCAGTGCTGTTAATATATCAGTTGATATACTGAATTGGATGAATGTAGAGATGGTCCAAGCTAAATTAAATAAAATAAATGTGCACAAGGCCCCGGGACCAGATGGGTTACACCCTAGAATTCTTAAAGAGCTTAGTTCAGTTATTTCTGTCCCCCTTTTCATAATATTCAGAGAATCTCTAGTGACTGGTATAGTGCCAAGGGACTGGCGCAGGGCAAATGTGGTGCCTATTTTCAAAAAGGGCTCTAGGTCTTCCCCGGGTAATTATAGACCAGTAAGCTTAACATCCATCGTGGGGAAAATGTTTGAGGGGCTATTGAGGGACTATATACAGGATTATGTGACAATAAATAGCATTATAAGTGACAGCCAGCACGGTTTTACTAAGGACAGAAGTTGTCAAACCAACCTAATCTGTTTTTATGAAGAGGTGAGCAGAAGTCTAGACAGAGGGGCCGCTGTGGATTTAGTGTTTTTGGACTTTGCAAAGGCATTTGACACTGTCCCCCATAGACGCCTAATGGGTAAATTAAGGACTATAGGTTTAGAAAATATAGTTTGTAATTGGATTGAGAATTGGCTCAAGGACCGTATTCAGAGAGTTGTGGTCAATGATTCCTTCTCTGAATGGTCACCGGTTATAAGTGGTGTACCCCAGGGTTCAGTGCTGGGACCACTATTATTCATTAATGATATAGAGGATGGGATTAATAGCACGATTTCTATTTTTGCAGATGACACCAAGCTATGTAATATAGTTCAGACTATGGAAGATGTTCATGAATTGCAGGCAGATTTAAACAAACTAAGTGTTTGGGCGTCCACTTGGCAGATGAAGTTTAATGTAGATAAATGTAAAGTTATGCATCTGGGTACCAACAACCTGCATGCATCATATGTCCTAGGGGGAGCTACACTGGCGGATTCACTTGTTGAGAAGGATCTGGGTGTACTTGTAAATCATAAACTCAATAACAGCATGCAGTGTCAATCAGCTGCTTCAAAGGCCAGCAGGATATTGTCGTGTATTAAAAGAGGCATGGACTTGCGGGACAGGGATGTAATATTACCACTTTACAAAGCATTAGTGAGGCCTCATCTAGAATATGCAGTCCAGTTCTGGGCTCCAGTTCATAGAAAGGATGCCCTGGAGTTGGAAAAAATACAAAGAAGAGCAACGAAGCTAATAAGGGGCATGGAGAATTTAAGTTATGAGGAAAGATTGAAAGAATTAAACATATTTAGCCTTGAAAAAAGACGACTAAGGGGGGACATGATTAACTTATATAAATATATTAATGGCACATACAAAAAATATGGTGAAATCCTGTTCCTTGTAAAACCCCCTCAAAAAAACAAGGGGGCACTCCCTCCGTCTGGAGAAAAAAAGGTTCAAGCTGCAGAGGCGACAAGGCTTCTTTACAGTAAGAACGGTGAATTTATGGAATAGTCTACCGCAGGAGCTGGTCGCAGCAGGGACAGTAGATGGCTTTAAAAAAGGGTTAGATAATTTCCTAGAACAAAAAAATATTAGCTCCTATGTGTAGAAATTTTTCCTTCCCTTTTCCCTTCCCTTGGTTGAACTTGATGGACATGTGTCTTTTTTCAGCCGTACTAACTATGTAACTATGTAACTCTGGGGCAGTTCCTGATGTTCATATAGGTTAGACTTCTGCGTCTGGGTTCCGTCTGACTTTTCCATCAGGGGAACCCATGAACGGAAATCATACAAACAAATGGAGACCATAGCTTTTCATTTGCGTTACCATTAATTTCAATGGTAACGCAGCCATTGCAAATGGTTTCCGTTAGTCTCTGTTCTGTAAGGTTTCCGTTGTTTTGACTGAATCAATAGCGCAGTCGACTGCGCGGTTTTGATGCATCTTTTTTTTAACTGCACCTCAAACGCTACATGTGAATATACCCTTCCCCGCACAAAAACTATAACTAAAATTTTCCCTCACATAATATCTACAACAAAACCCCCCTACCCTACACAAATGTAATACAACGGTATCTTCACACGTCGAGGTCAAATCACGTGTATGCAACAGCTTTTGTAAAATTGCTTTATAACCATGTAATTTGCCATGGTTTTGCAAATATCTCTGCAAAAAAAACAAAACGTGATATCACCGTAACCTGTAAATATATGCTAAATAAGTTCCAACACATATGGCATTTACAGTCAAGTCCCCCCATCCCCAACGAAAACTATTTAACCCCTTAACGCTCCATGACCTACTATTAGGTCATGCTAACTAGAGCGTTCGCACTCAGTGACCTAATAGTAGGTCATGGAGTAAATGAGGCGCCATTTTCCGTCGGCACGTTCACGAGCTGTGACAGCTGCGGTTTTAGACAGCAGACTATCACAGCTTAATGTGCCGGGACCGATCGCGGAGGTCCCCCGCCGATTAACCCCTTAGAAGCCGCGTTCAATAGCGATTGCGGCTTCTTAAGGGTTAAGCCACAATAGACGGCCCGATCCATGATGGCGGGCGGTGGCTACTATGGCAACCAGAATCCTAACAATGGACTCTGGCTATGCCATCGACTGAAGCCTAGTGGGTCCTGACGAAGTGAGTAGCTGACAGCTCTAATACACTGAACTACGAATGGAGTGCAGTGTATTAGAATAGCGATCAGGGCCTCCTGCCCTCAAGTCCCCTAGTGGGACAAAGTAATAAAAAGAAAAAGTTGTGCAAAAAGTCTTAAAAGTAAAAATCCCCCTTTTCCCTGATCAGTCCTTTATTATTAATAAATATAAATAAACAAACTATACATAATTGGTATCGCCGCATCAGTAACGGCCTGAACTACAAAATGATGTTATTTATCCCGCGCGGTGAACGCCATAAAAGAAAATAAACCGTACCAGAATCACAACTGTTTGGTCACTTCACCTCAAAAAATGGAATAAAAATAGATGAAAAAGTTGCATGTACCTAAAAATGGTGCTGATCGAAACTACAGTTCGTTACGCAAAAAACAAGTCCTCGCACATCTTTACTGATGGAAAAAAAAAAAAAAGTTATGGCTCTTAGAATAAGGTAACACAAGAAGTAAATGATTTTTTACAAAATGTATTTTATCGTGCAAACGCCATAAGACATTTAAAAAAAAACAAACTTGAAACATATGGTATCGCCCGAATCGTATCGCCCCGCAGAATAAAGTCAAGTTGTCATTTATAGCGCACGGTGAACGCGGTAAAAAATAAAAAAACAATAGTAGAATTGCTGTGTTTTAGTCACCACGCCACTTAAAAATAGAATAAAAACCTGATCAAAAAGTCGCATGCACCCCATGAAAACTACAGTGAATTCCTTAAGGGGTCTAGTTTCAAAAAATAGGGTCACTTTAGGGGAGGGGTGGGGGGTTTCCACCGTTTTGGCACCACAAGACCTCGTCAAACCAGACATGGTGCCTAATAAATTAAATTAATTAAATTTCACCTCTACTTTGCTCTAAATTCCTGTGAAACACCTAAAGGGTTAATAAACTTTCTATATGCTGTTGTGAATACTTTGAGGGGTCTAGTTTCTAAAATGGGGTGTTTCATAGGGGTTTCTAATATATGGGCCCCTCAAAGCAACTTCAGAACTGAAACCTAAAAGAAAAATAAGAAAAAAAAAAAAAAGGAGGAAGAGGCAATTCTTCACTTCTTACATTATATTGATAAAGAACAGTGCCCACCCCGAGATGACCCCAGTTTTGATTGTATAAACGGAGACCCATATTAGACCGTTTCAGTGCCCGGTTTTCCCAAGCATACACTCCCGAGAAGTGTATTTCTATTGATGAGTCCTTGGTACATTTTAAAGGGATTCTTCAATTCCTGCCAGTTCCTGCCGGGTAAGAGGGCAAGGTATGGCTGAAGATGTATAAGCTGTGCGAGAGTGCATCAGGGTATACCTACAAATTTAGAATATATGAAGGGAAGGACAGCAGTATTCAGCCCCCAAAATGACCCCCCCCCCCCCCTTACTGTGAGTTAATGCAAAAATTGTGTGGGATTTGGTGCACCCACTGCTGGACCAGGGTTACCACCTCTACCTGGATAATTTTTAAACCAGCGTCCCACTCCAACTGCCTCGCTTCCAGAAGTCCTGCGGCATGCGGCACTGCTAGAAGAAATCTGAGAGGCCTCCCTAAGACTATGCTTGGGCAAACACTCAGAAGGGGTGAGAGCAGGTCACATTCTAGCAGCAACATATTGTGGGTCAAGTACAAGACAAGAGAGATACCACACCAGTACCCATGTACCTGTACAAGGTACCAGTACAGAGACCCCCAAACCAGACTGCATGCTGGACTACAATAGGTACATGGGAGGGGTGGACTTGTCAGATCAAGTCCTGAAGCCCTACAGCGCCATGCGGTGTGGTATAAGAAGATGGCCGTGCACATCATACAGATGGCATTATACTCATTGTACGTGCTACGTCGATGTACAGACCAGACGGGAACTTTCCTGGAATTTCAAGAGGTGGTTATCAAGAACCTAATCTTTAGGGACCGAGAAGGGGGGGGGGGGCACCCAGGACTTCTGGAAGCGAGGCCACACGCAACGTACCAGGGCAACAATTTCCAGGAGAAGTTCCCCAAACTGGCAAGAAGGGCAAAAGTCAAAAGAGGTGCAAAGTCTGCTATAAGAGGGGGATAAGGAAGGACACAATATATCAATGTAACACGTGTCCTGAAAAACCAGAGCTCGGTTAACTTTTTGAGATACACCTGCTCTGTATAATGTATCGTGCACCAAGACCTGAATCCTTCAGGTCAGCAGGATCAGCATGTCACTGGCAAGAAGGATCAAGCTGTTAGGCTGGGATCTCACAGGTCGGATATGCTGCATAAAAATCACGCAGCATGTTAGACCTGGAACCCACAGGACATTCCGCCTGGAGGAAAAAAATAAATAAAAAAAATTTAAGACGGAAATTCCACTGCGCAAAAAAGCGCCCATACGTATACTCTCCTCTAATGTCCGCTGCAGCCTCCCTGGAGAACGTTGCAGGCCATGTGACGCTTCAGCCTGCGATGGGCTGCAGCAGATGCAACGTCATCCCAGGAGGCCAGATTGTAGGAAAAAGAGTTTCAATTTTTGCAGCATAAACGTTGCAATTACGCCACAAACGTCGCAACACTTGACTGTTGCAGGTTTTACATTCCAATTGAATCCAATGGGGAAAATCCGCCACAGAATATCAAGGAAAACACAGCATTAAATTCCGCACCACAGGTCAATTTATTAACGTTTACGCTGTGTTTTTTTTCCCCACAGCGTGGGCATGATTTACTAAATCTCATAGTCTTTGCGGCTACTGTAAATGCTCTGGAATTTCCGCACGGAAATCAGTTGCGGAAATTCCGCAGCGTTTACACTACGTGGGGACCCGGCTTTACAGATCACATCTAAGTTATGAACAAAGATGTGATTGATTGATAACAGCTTGATCCGATGGCTGTCACTGAACCAGTCAGCCCCACTGGCATGACAGATTCAGGTCTCAGAACTAGATACAGCTGCTCTGTATACAGGATATAAAGCAGCTGTATCTCAAAAAGTTTAAATAATTTTTAATAAAACGTAATTGCAAAGTTGCACCAAACACAGACATTTATATTTAAAAAAATAAAATAAGCTTTTAAAAGCTTTACATAGACTTTAAACAGAATCCCCTCACCCCACATAACATTTAGGCCTCCACAAATGAGCATGTTTGGTCCGTGATATACGGACCGTATGACTGAAGCATTTCCTGGACCGAACACAGCGCAGGGAGGACTAGCATCATAGTTATGTACGACGCCAGGAGTCCCTGCGGGAAAACTGTCCTGAACTGTAATCATGTTTTCAGCACGGGACAGTATTCCCGCGGGGAGGCAGCGACTAACAGCGTCATAAATAGCTACGGTGCTCCTTGCACTGTGTGTGGTCCGGGAAATGCGGCCGACATGCAGACCGTATATCACGGACCGAGCACGGTCGTGTGAATTAGGCCTTAGGGTAAGTTCACACGTAGCGTAAATACTGTGGTTTTTCCGCAAATGGAGTACATTGCTTAAAATACGCACAAATACAGTAGCAGCAGAGCGGATGAGATAAGAGCAAATCTCATCCACACGCCGCAGAAAAAATGCTCAGAAATAGACCTGTGGTGCAGTTTTATTCCACAGCATGTCAATTGTATTTGCGGAATCGCTGCTTATTTGTTGCAGGTTTTCGCCATTGAATTCAATGGTGAGGTAAAACCCGCAAAATAGTAGCAGTTGTGCTTGGAGGCGGGTTCGAGCGATTGCGCCACGAAAAAAATAAAAGAAATACTATACTTACACAGAAGTCTGTTTCTTCCTCCCTCTAGCGTGGCCTCCTGGAATGACATGCCACCGCTGCAGCCAATCACAGGCTGTAGCGGCAGTCACATGGGACAAAACGTCATCCCAGGAGGCCGGTCTGCTAGCAGGCCGCCTGAATGCTGCAGTTTCCACAACGGACATTCCGGGCGAAAAAACTGCACCAGTTTGGTGTGGATATTCGCCAGGAATTCCCTGCGGCGCACAGGGCGGATACGCTGCGTGATTTTACACAGCATATCTGCCCCTAACAGTTAAGTTCCCCCCAATAAAAATGTATAATTAATCCCCTTCCCCTACACATAGCAGTCACAGCCAAGTCCCACCCTGTCCCACATATAGCATTTACAGTCAGGTCCCCCCGCCCCCACAAAAAAAAAAAAAACATTTTGCACAAAATCCCCTCCCCCACATATAGCATTTACAGTTCCCTCTTACCTGTCCTGAGCACTGTGGCAAAATCTTCATCAGCTGCCTGGTAGAAGTTGCAGGCAGGAGGAGGGATGTGTCACTGCTCCTCTCCAGCTCTTCGTCGTCCTGCCCCTGTTTAGAAGGAGCTGTCTGATGGGCGGATCCCTCCACACGAAGCTTCGATTTCCTGCTCATGCAGCATCTTCCTCTCAGGGCCCCAGTGTAAGTTACTTCAGAGTAAAGAATGGCCCGTTACATTGCAGGGCCCGTTCCTTTCTCCAAGTAAGGCTCTATTCACATGACTGGGTCCGAGTGTCGGCCGATAACGGACGTTTCTTCCAGCCATTTTGCATCCGTTTCGGACCATGTTCCCATTTTTAACGGCCGATTTTGTCCCATTTTGCATCAGTATTTTCCCCCTGTCTATTTTAAAATCGGATGAATTTCATTTGTCATTTTTTTGCCACACACTTCCCTCTGTAGATAGTGCCACAGCGCCCCCTTGCAGGCAGCGCCACACAGCACCCACTTGTACAGCCCCCATAGATGGCACCCCCCCCCCTACCTTCCTGTAGGGGACGGCTCCAGGAGAAGTCCCTGACTTCACTGGAATCCCAAATCCCCTGCCACTGCGTTCCTGAAGCTGTGGCCAGGGATTTAGGATTCTGCTCCTACAGGGAGAAAAAAAATACCCTGCTCCTCCTCGCATGGAGAGTGTGACAGAATACAAGGCCATCACTTGGAGCACATTCAAGTGATGGCCGTGTATTACCCGGCCCCATAGACTATCGGAGCCGGGCGGCCAGGAAAACGCCCGAAAATAGGGCATGTTCCATTTTTTGACAGCAGGGTTTGCAGGGCCGTCATAAAAAAAAAACAAAAAAAAAACGTCCGTGTGAACAGCCCCATTTGGGGGTCTATTGTTCCTAGTGCGGCCGTGTGACAGCAGTTTTTTGAACAGCTGGGAAACCCTACCGTGTGAATAGGGCCTAACGCATCATGGCCGGGCCCCTGACTCCAGTACTGCCCTGATGGCAGCCCTGCACACACACATACATTCTAATAACCTTATACAGCCTCAATTACAACTCCATCACTGATCATACTGCGGCTTATGTCATGTCCCATCATCCATGGGGAGCATCTACAGAGATTGGCGACTGCCTCCAAATACAAGTAATGACACACACTGCTGTTACTCCAGGATATTACTACCACTCCATAGTGACATGATATACATAGTACATACCTGGAGGGCTAGCCGCTTGAGCTCTAAAAACTGGCAGCTTCGATTTCTTCATCATCATAGCACGCTGCACCTGAGGAGACACACATAACACGCTTTACTGACGCCTCTGCGCGGGTGTAATACAGCGTTTTGTAGAACTCCAACCACCAGCATTACCTGCTAGCCGACTGACTGGAAACCAGGCAGAGATTTGCAGCACGACACACACCATTCAACTAAAAATATAAATTCAAAATGAGTTTCTCTCGTTCTTGTTTTTTTCCCGGGAGCCGTTTTTCAAAGTTTTGTGACGTCATTTCCGAACATGCGCAAATACAGAGGCGATTCAGAAGTGCGTCTGTAGAGCGCCTAGGTGTAATACGTGACAGGAATCTCTTGGATACAGCGCCATCTATAGGTGCATATAGGTGTATATATACGGGACCAGCAACTATTACCAGACTGACTGTTTTAGTAAGAGGGCACAGAGCTCCAAAGCCACATAAATTACTGCCAATGTCCCCATAAGTCGTTCTATCACCAGTGTCAGAAACACAATTTTACAAACTTTTTACTCCCGCTATATTCAACGTATACCTTTATATTTTTTATTATTATTAGAATCGTTAAATAAGTTGACAAATGCAAACTTACCACCTCTAAGGCCTAATTCACACAACCGTGCAGTATTTACGGTCAGTAGATACTGCCCGGACCGTGCTCACAGTAACAAGTATAGGAGCATGGTCTGTAAATGCGAAAATTAAGACGTCCTATTTTTTGCGGCTGATTTCTACGGCTTGGACACATACCCGTTAATATACGGGAAGGTGTCCGTGGCTAATAGAAACTAATAGGTCAGTATTTTATTCGTAATTACGGATAAAAACTACGGTTGCGTTCATTAGGCCTTATATGGTGGAAATACGGCTATAAAATTGGAAATCTGGAATCTGAACAAGTTTAGGGGGTACGGTCTGTGGTCTGTGTTTAGGGGTCTGAGGACTGTATTAATTTTGGGGTGTGATGAAGGGGATCATATGCACTATCTGTGATTCAAATGCCGTAAGTTGGGACTGTGCCCTATATAAATATAAATATGTGGGGCACATGTAAAAAATTTCTCACAGTGTAAGGGTATGTTCACACGGAGTGTTTTCAGACGTTTTTCGGGCCGTAAACGTCCCGAAAAACGACTGAAAAATCGGAAGAAGAATGCCTCCAAACATCTACCCATTGATTTCAATGGGAAAAATAGCGTTCTGTTCTGACAGAGCATTTGTTACGCGGCCGTTTTAAAAACCGGCGAGTAAAAAAACGGCCGCAAAAAAGAAGTGCATGTCACTTCTTCAGCCATTTTTGGAGCCGTTTTTCATTGACTATAGAAAAACAACTACAAAACTACCGTAAAAAACGCCGTCAAAAACGCGAGTTTTATTAAAAAAATGTCTGAAAATCAGGAGCTGTTTTCCCTTGAAAACAGCTCCGTATTTTCAAATGTTTTTGAGTTTAAGTGTGAACAGCTCCTGATTTTCAGACGTTTTTCAAGCCACTCGCGATTTTCGCAGCTTTTTTTACGGCCGTTTTTTAAGTTGTTTTTCTATAGAGTCAATGAAAAACGTCTCCAATAACGTCCCAAGAAGTGACATGCACTTCTTTTTTGCGGACATCTTTTTACGTGCCATTTTTGGAAAACGAGGCATAAAAAAACACCCCGTCGGAACAGAACGCTTCTGATTTTTCAGCCGTTTAAACGTCCCGAAAAACGGCTGAAAACACCACGTGTGAACATACTCTAATACTTATTTCTTTGTGCCTTGGAATCTTTCTCAAATCTACTCAAAAGTTGAGTGTATCAGTTTTGCCTGGAGAAATCCTTTCAATCATACTTGTCTAGTTTTCTGCCACCCATAGTCATAGTTGCCAACATTTCAATTTGTTTTCCAGGGACACTTTGGTTATGGGGACAGCATATGTGATGGGTGTGTCTTATCTGGTGGATGTGGCTAATGGGGCTTGGCTTTCTTTCCAGAATTTCTGTATACAAATAAACCAGGGCTGGGAAACGTCCGGCACCCGGGCCGTACAAGGCCCACAAGTTCATTTGCTCTGGCCCGACCTCACTCAGACCTTGCTGTCGCCGCATCGTTCGCTACTTGGCTCAAGTATGGCGGCGGCGGTCTGAATGAGGTCGGTGCCCGAGTGGGGACCAGTCCGGTCACCTGACCTGAGCCAGTGATGTGAGGCTAGGTGACCGGACTGGTCCACTCCCGGGCCGACACAGTCCAGTCTCCTGACTTCACGTCAGTGACGTGAGGTCATGTGGCTCGACTGGTCCACTCCCATCCCATCAGCATGCCCCGACCTCACTCTGACCGCCACTGCCGCCATGTAATTTCCTCCTTGGCCATGTCTGCCCTACTCGCATTTAGGAGCAGGAGAAGGGCGGCAGCGGCGGTCTGAGCGAGGTCGTTGCGTGCTGGCCCAAGAGTGGACCAGTGCTGTCACCTGACCTGAGTCAGTGAAGTGAGATCAGGTGACCGGACTGGTCTACTCCTGGGCTGGCACAGTCCAGTCACCTGACCTCACGTCAGTGACGGTCTGAGACAAGTATGGCGGTGGTCTGAGTGAGGCCAGTGCGTGCCGGCCTGGGAGTGTACCAGTCCAGTCACCTGATGTGAGGTCTGAACTGGTCCACTCCCGAGCCGGCACGCAATGACCTCCTCACTCAGACTGCCGCATACTCAGTACTTGGCTCCATCTGCCCTCCTCCTGCTCCTGACCTAAAATGTAGAAACTTAGCTGAGGCCTAAATGTAAACATTTAGCTGTAGACATAGTATAGGACCTGTCCTAAAAGCATGAAGTCAGGTGACTAAAGGTTTTCTTTTCTTCAAGGGCATTTATGATATATCCACCGGATATGTCATAAATGTCAGAAAGATGCGGTCCCACCTCTTGGACCCGCACCTATCTCTAGAACAGAGCCCCTAAACCCTGTTCTACCTCTCTGTGTTCCGCCTCATTTACGACCACGAAGAAGCTGAGCTATGCTGTTTCCGTAAGTCCCATAGATCTGAATAGTAGTTACAGAAACTGCCATTCACTACTATGGGAGTTACGAAAACAGCATAGTTCAGCGTGCCACGCTGTTTTCTTCATCATGGTCGGAAATCAGCCAGGACACAGTGAGTTAGAAGTCGGTTTAGGGGCCCCGTTCTAGAGATAGGTGCAGTTCTCAGAGGTGGGACCCGCATCTATCTGACATTTATGACATATCCTGTGGATATTCCAAAAGAAATAGTAGGACAACAGCACACGTCTCCAAATCTTCAAAGTGGTTTTATTGTCAAGACATCCACAAACGACAGGCAATGTTTCGACTCATAGTGAGTGAGGGGTCTTTGTCAAGCCTAACATCATGTCTAAAAACATCGTTTTAAATAGGTGAATACAAGTAATCACATGGTCCGTTTCAGCCAGTGAGAATCGTGAACCCGGTCTCCCAGGTGAAACATACAATAGTCTTAATGACAATCTTGAACTTGTTATATAATATTCCAAAAGTGTAAAAATGCATCATACAATACATCTTCAATCCATCCTTAATATCGATACATCAATCATTATTCTTATAGTGGAAAACGAAGGAGGGAAGTTCACCACACTCCAGGTTCCAGTTACGATCTCAGGACACCACCGCGCATGCTCCGCAATCAGTGCATCTCCGCGGCACAATGAAAACAAGCATTTAACCAAGAAAAATATCATAATCGAGTGACTATAGACGAGATAATATCCTCGATCACGCCTCTTATGGCGAGAATCCATCGATCCACATGGTGTAATTGCAACTATATATATATAAACAATTTAAAATGAAATCAATTCAGTTGTCAAGGACACCTTCACTAAGTGACGATAAGTCACATGTGACTAGGTGTCCGAAGAATCAATGAAAAAAGGGGAGAAAGGGCAGGTTATATCTGCCTCTAGCTAATAATATAGATCACAAAGTGATAAGATCTTCAAATAATCTACTGTGTTAAACCGCCTACATGAATTAGATCACTGAAGTGATCAAAAATATTTAAGGGAATGCTCGTAATATCTGTCCGATGATAAACATCAGACAATTATACCGCAAAAGAAACACAAGACTATAAATTGATTATCGATCGTCATTTGTGACCTCCCTATTAAGATCCCTATGTTCTCAATAATAAATGCAAAAAACACTCGCAATAGATGGAAAAATGAGAGGAACAATTATGATCTTCATCCTGGTCGTATATCCGCTGGTGTGTGGTGAATGGACCTCCATAGAGAATATTCTTTAACTGTAAAAGATATTTAAAATCCTGTGGATATGTCATAAATGTCCCTAATGGGAAAACCCCTTTAACTAAGTCGGTACAACTGCTGCAAGCGGTTTTTTTCAAAACGTACCATTGTTAAGAGTCTTGATTATAACTAATAGCCTCCAGAAGCAAGCGAAATTACTGGGCTAGGTATTGTTCCAAAGAACATCCTCCCATTTATAATGTTAAGGCAACTCTATAATATATATATAGATGCGAGAAAAACAGAGTCTAAAGCCAATATATATCAAGAAGTATCAAAAAAATGCTTTATTAAATATGCAGAACAACAAACATTTAAAAAGTGTATATGACAGGAGAAACTCAATAAGAAATCAACATAGAGATACATCAGGGAAACCAGAGTTATGAATAGTAAACCCTTTTTCTATAGGTTTTATATAGGTCAACCTATAGAAAAAGGGTTTACTATTAATAACTCTGGTTTCCCTGATGTATCTCTATGTTGATTTCTTATTGAGTTTCTCCTGTCATATACACTTTTTAAATGTCTGTTGTTCTGCATATTTAATAAAGCATTTTTTTGATACTTCTTGATATATATTGGCTTTAGACACTGCACTGGTTTGGCTGACAACTACACCGCGTTCCAAATTATTATGCAAATGTTATTTTTTGCTGATTTTCCTAAATAGTCGATTCAAATGACAGTCAGTATAATCTTCAAGCCATCAACCGTTGGAGTACAATGCAAATTTTATTGAACAAATCTCCTAATGATAACAGATTTTTTTTTAGAAGTAAAAAACTCAAAATGCACT
This sequence comes from Rhinoderma darwinii, assembly GCF_050947455.1. NCBI lineage: Eukaryota > Metazoa > Chordata > Amphibia > Anura > Rhinodermatidae > Rhinoderma > Rhinoderma darwinii. The sequence goes on from NC_134698.1 coordinate 33,250,857, forward strand.
GTTTCAAATTATTATGCACAACAGAGATCAAAACATTTTAAAGGTTGTAAAGAGAACTAAAATGGTAATTTGTTGAATTTACAGCATCAGGAGGTCATATTTACAGAAATCAAAAGCTCTTTCAATCAAAAAAAACTTAATAGGCCGAGTTACATGTTAACATAGGACCCCTTCTTTGATATCACATTCACAATTCTTGCATCCATTGAATTTGTGAGTATTTGGACAGTTTCTGCTTGAATATCTTTGCAGGATGTCAGAATAGCCTCCCAGAGCTTCTGTTTTGATGTGAACTGCCTCCCACCCTCATAGATATTTTGCTTGAGGATGCTCCAAAGGTTCTCAATAGTCAGGTGAACATGGGGGCCACACAATGAGTTTCTCTCCTTTTATGCCCATAGCAGCCAATGACACAGAGGTATTCTTTGCAGCATGAGGATGTGCATTGTCATGCATGAAGATAATTTTGCTACGGAAGGCACGGTTCTCCTTTTTGTACCACGGAAGAAAGTGGTCAGTCATAAACTACGTATTTTGCAGAGGTCATTTTCACACCGTCAGGGACCCTAAAGGGGCCTACCAGCTCTCTCCCCATGATTCCAGCCCAAAACATGACTCCGCCACCTCCTTGCTGACGTCGCAGCCTTGTTGGGACATGGTGGCCTTTCACCAACCAACCACTACTCCATCCATCTGGACTATCCAGGGTTGCACGGCACTCATCAGTAAACAACACGGTTTGAAAATTAGTCATGTATTTCTGAGCCCACTGCAACCGTTTCTGCTTGTGAGCATTGTTTAGGGGTGGCCAAATAATAGCTTTATGCACACTTGCAAACATCTGGAGGATCCTACACCTTGAGGTTCGCAGGACTCCAGAGGCACCAGCAGCTTCAAATACCTGTTTGCTGCTTTGCAATGGCATTTTAGCAGCTGCTCTCCTAATCCTATTAATTTGTATGGCAGAAACCTTCCTCGTTATGCCTTTATCTGAATGAACCCGTCTGTGCTCTGAGTCAGCCACAAATCTTTTCACAGTACGATGATCACGCTTAAGTTTTCTTGAAATATCCAATGTTTTCATACCTTGTCCAAGGTGTTGCACTATTTCATGCTTTTCGGCAGCAGAGAGATCCTTTTTCTTTCCCATATTGCTTGAAACCTGTGGCCTGCTTAACTGGTTCCCGACCGCTGGCTGTATTTTTACGGCCAGCAGTCAGGGTCCTTAAAACCCGAGCCATAGACTTTTTACGGCTCGGGTTTTAACTTGCTGCCCGCGCGATCAGGCAGCTGAATGTCGGGTCTCCGGCTGTCAGTGACTGCCGGGGACCCTGAGGAGAGGATAGAAGCAGCTTTCACTGCTTCTGTCTTCTTCGATGTCTTTTTACACAGCGCTCAATGAACGCTGTGTATAGGAATAGAGACAGCAGCAGCGGCGCTGTCTCTATTCCTCCCGGTGATCATGTGACTGGTCACATGATCGCCGGGTGCCGTTACTGACAGACTGCTGCTGGGTCTTACTAGACCCAGCACAGCCCAGTTAGTGACAATCATCACTATGAGAGGGCTGATTTCCCCTGTAATTGGGGCTGCTGTGCAGCTCCAGTTACAGTGGAAAAACATGGTGTAAAAGAAAGAAAAAAAATATATAAAGTTCCCCAAAGGTCTTTTTTGACCTTTGAGGGACAGACCATAGTAATAAAAAAAGAGTAAAGTCAAGTGAAAAAAAAAATTAAATAACAAATACGCATAAAATACCCACCCCCAAGAAAACTGTTCCCCCCCCCGCCAATCATTGTTGTAACGCTAGCGCTGACCCAATTACCCTAATATAGACATGTAATATATTAAAATTTACGGTAGACAATGATGATCACAAATAAAAGGTGTATTTTAGAGTAAAACTATGTTATTACCAAAAAAAAATAGCTGAAACGTAAAAAAGCTTCTTTTTTTACTATTATTTTCAAACTCTATGAATAAAAATTCTAAAATAGCTAAAAAGGTGTGTATAAAAACGATAAAAAATGAAACCTGCATTGTCTACGGAAAAAACGTCGCAAAAATCACGTCGTTAGCCAAAATAAATAAAAACGTTATAGCCATTTAACTAACACGTGCTAAAAATGGCTAAACGGTGTCTGGTCCTGAAGGCGCAAAATAGCCCGGTACTGAACTGATTAATAATGTGGAACGTCCTTCTTGAGTAGTTTTCCTTTGATTGGGCACACCTGGCAAACTAATTATCACAGGTGTCTGAGATTGATTACAATGATCCAAAGAGCCCTAAGAGACAATGCCATCTATGAGTTTAATTGAAAAACTAATAATTAAATGTTTATGACACTTAAATCCAATCTGCATAATAATTTGGAACACGGTGTACTATGGTGGCCGGTATATCTCTCTGGTTATCTGGTTGTATACAGGCAGGTGATGTCTCACTTTATCACTGGGGTCTGGGAAAATTTTGTGACAACCTTATGGGAGCTTAGTGGTGCCCATATTAGCTGTGTTAGGGTATGTGCACACACACTAATTACGTCCGTATTTGACGGACGTATTTCGGCCGCAAGTCCCGGACCGAACACAGTGCAGGGAGCCGGGCTCCTAGCATCATACTTATGTACGACTCTAGGAGTCCCTGCCTCCCCGTGGAACTACTGTCCCGTACTGAAAACATGATTACAGTACGGGACAGTTGTCCTGCAGCGAGGCAGGGACTCCTAGCATCGTACATAAGTATGATGCTAGGAGCCCGGCTCCCTGCACTGTGTTCGGTCCGGTACTTGCGGCCGAAATACGTCCGTCAATTACGGACGTAATTAGTGTGTGTGCACATACCCTAAGGGTATGTGCACACGTAGTGACCAAAAACGTCTGAAAATCCAGAGCTGTTTTCAAGGGAAAACAGACCCTGCTTTTCAGACGCTTTTTGACCAACTCGCATTTTTCGTGGCGTTTTTCGCGCCGTTTTCGCTGCGTTTTTTACGTCCGTTTTTGGAGCTGTTTTCATTGGAGTCTATGAGAAAACAGCTCCAAAAACGTCCAAAGAAGTGTCCTGCACTTCTTTTGACGAGGCTGTATTTTTACGCGTCGTCGTTTGACAGCTGTCAAACGACGACGCGTAAATAACAGGTCGTCTGCACAGTACGTCGGCAAACACATTCAAATGAATGGGCAGATGTTTGCCGACGTATTGTAGCCCTATTTTCAGATGTAAAACGAGGCATAATACGCCTCGTTTACGTCTGAAAATAGGTCGTGTGAACCCAGCCTTAGAGTAATCCAAAGGTTAGGTGATAGACAAATACTATCAGATCAGTTCACCCCGTGTTCCTAATTGTAATGGACTACAGCTGCCGGAGAGCAAGGCACAGACACACAGCGGTTGGTTTGATGTGGGGTCTCTAAGGACATTCTCTTACACCCCTTCTTTTATTGTTTAGTAAAATGGGAGTATAGTTTAGAGCATCATTTGACACAACACCTATCGTTCGACATCTGTCGGGCGTCGATTACCAATTGTAGTGTGGAATAACAACTTAAAGGGGTTGTCCGAGATATATTTTTATTTAAAAGTTAAACACACAATGCACACATTAAATATTCCATAATATACTTACCTGTGCAATCTTGCTTCTGTTCTCCGTTCTGGCAGCTCTTTTCTTCCGATCACCTGTCTTCTGACGTCACGTTTTCTTCCTCCTCCACTGTCGTGTCGTATCCCGATCACATGGTCTCGCCCCAGCGAGACCTCGGATGGGATACGACACGTCACTGGAGACGTGTCGTTTCTGCGGGTGCCCGCCCAGCCTATGCAGCTTTTTTTCACTGTGAGCGCGCCTATGCGTGTTCACAGTGAAAAAAGTGAAGAGGGACAGCACCTGCGGACTAGAGAGGTACAGTGGCATCTGTACTTTTAGTTCTTCCCCTATCAAAGCCTACACATAGTAGGCTTTGATAGGGAATTATACAACACGATGCAGCACACGGGTCGCATGCAGCCCTTGAGGCTGTTATCTGCGGCCCGCGGGACACCGTACACTGTTTAACAACTGGTTCCCGACCGCTGGCTGTATTTTTATGGCCAGCGGTCAGGGACGGGTCCTTAAAACCCGAGCCATAGACGTTCTACGGCTCGGGTTTTAACTTGCTGCCCACGCGATCGGGCAGCTGAATGTCGGGTCTCCGGCTGTCAGTGACTGCCGGGGACCCTGAGGAGAGGATAGAAGCAGCTTTAGCTGCTTCTGTCTTCTCCGATGTCTTCTTTCACAGCGTTCAATGAACGCTGTGTATATGAATAGAGACAGCGGCCGCGCCGCTGTCTCTATTCCTCCCGGTGATCATGTGACTGGTCACATGATCGCCGGGTGCCGTTAGTGGCAGGCTGCTGCTGGGTCTTACTAGACCCAGCACAGCCCTATTAGTGACAATCGTCACTATGAGAGGGCTGATTTCCCCTGTAACTGGGGCTGCTGTGCAGCTCCAGTTACAGTGGAAAAGATGGTGTAAAAGAAAGAAAAAATATATAACGTTCCCCAAAGGTCTTTTTTGACCTTTGAGGAACAGACCACAGTAATAAAGAAATAATAAAGTACAAAAAAAAATTAAATAATAAATACACATAAAATACCCAACCCCAAAAAAAACGTTCCCCCCGCCAAACATTGTTGTAACGCTAGTGCTGACCCAATTACCCTAATATAGACATGTAATATATTAAAATTTACGGTAGACAATGGCGATCACAAATAAAAGGTCTATTTTAGGGTAAAACTATGTTATTACCAAAAACAATAGCCGAAACGTAAAAAAGCTTATTTTTTTACTATTATTTTCAAACTTCATGAATAAAAATTCTAAAATGGCAATAAAGGTGTGTATAAAAACGATAAAAAAAGAAACCTGCATGGTCTACGGAAAAAACGTCGCAAAAATCACGTCGTTAGCCCAACAAATAAAAAAGTTATAGCCATTTAACTAACACGTGCTAAAAATGTATATACGGTGTCTGGTCCTGAAGGCGCAAAATAGCCCGGTCCTGAACTGGGTAAGATCTTCTGGGGTCCTGTATCTAAGCCTACATTGTTAGGCTTAGATACAGGGTCTAACAAACAGTGTCACACATGGAGCCTGTATCTAAGCCTAACACAATGTAGGCTTAGATACAGGACCCCAGATGACATTCTTTTTATTCCTGTATAAGGGTATGTTCACACGGCCTATTTACGGACGTAATTCGGGCGAATTAACCCCTGAATTACTTCCGAAATTACGGCTTGAAAGCGTTGGCAAACATCTGCCCATTGAAAGCAATGGGCTGACGTTTGTCTGTTCACACGAGGCGTATATTTACGCATCGCTGTCAAAAGACGGTGCGTAAATAGACGCCCGCGCCAAAGAAGTGTCATGTCACTTCTTCAGGCGTAAATGGAGCCGTTTTCCATGGACTCCATGGAGAACCAGCTCCAGTTACGTCCGTAATGGACGCGGCGTTCAAGTGCCTGCACATGCCGTTACAGCTGAAATGACGGGGCTGTTTTCTCCTGAAAACAGCCCCATAATTTCGGCCGTTACGGACGCTGCCGTGTGAACATACCCTAAGATTAGTGTTTTGGGGCCCTGTATCTAAGCCTAACATGTATTCTTAGATACATGGCCCATGTGTGACACTGTCTGCTTGGGTAATGTATCTAAGGCTACCTTGTGGGCTACCCCTGTAGGGAACGCCATACAGCCCCCCCCCTTGTAGGGAACGCCATACAGCCCCCCCTGTAGGGAACGCCATACAGCCCCCCCTGTAGGGAACGCCATACAGCCCCCCCTGTAGGGAACGCCATACAGCCCCCCTGTAGGGAACGCCATACAGCCCCCCCATAGGGAACGCCATACAGCCCCCCCCCTGTAGGGAACGCTATACAGCCCCCCCCTGTAGGGAACGCCATACAGCCCCCCCTCCTGTAGGGAACGCCATACAGCGTCCCCCCTCCCAAAAAATTGCGACCTACAGTGTGTCCTAATAAAAGACATGTATCCCCTCTCCACAGGATATCCACAGGATAGGGGATACATGTGTGATCGCTGGCATTGATAGGGAGAACGGGGGACTGAAAGTCCCCTGAAGTTCTCCATGACTAACCTCTGACTTCCGGCGTCTGCGCAGATCAATAAAAATGAAAGGAGCGCTGGTCACGCATGCGCACAAGCACGACCGGCGCTCCATTCATTTCTACTTAGCTGCCGAGACAGACCCCGGAAGTCCGAGGTTTGTGATGGAGAACTTCAGGGGACTTTCAGTCCCCCGTTCTCCCTATCAATGCCAGCGATCACACATGTATCCCCTGTCCTGTGTATATCCTGTGGAGAGGGGATACATGTCCTGTGTATATCCTGTGGAGAGGGGATACATGTCTTTTGTTTAATGGCAGAGCGGGGAGATACCTCCCTGCTCTGCCGTAGTGTTCAGTGGCGTCGCGCTGTAGCAGCCATAGCGGCAGCTAGCGGAGACTCCGGCCATGGTGGGGGCCCGTGCCGGCGGGCGACACGGGCCCCCTCATGCCACGGGCCCTGTAGCAGCCGCTACTGCTGCTACGGCGGTAGTTACGCCACTGGGTACTGGGAATAGCATACCTGGGTAACATCCAGTAGCTGACCATCGATAATACTGTGGTGGCCACAGCGCTGGATGTTATTATTAGGGCACGTTCAGACGTGGCAGAGTTTTTATGCTTCAAATGTTGCTGCAGATTTAGGGAAAAGTACGCAACGAATCTGCACCAATGTTTGCAGTTTTGACAGGTAATTCAGACGTTGCAGAAAACACAGCTGAATTGCCACATATTTCAGTTTTTGCATTGCAAAGGCTGAAATACTTTGTGCCATTCCACTTCTCCGCAACAGACAGTGCATGCTGCGGCCTGAAATTTCTGCACCGCTGCCTATCGTCCGCAGCGGAGTTTTAATCAATGTCTGAACTAACTTGCCTAATAATGTGTAGAAGGCCTGATTTTCGCGCAGCCGCCATCATTATAACACTTTGTTTGGATGTTTGTAAATAGAAAAGCACGTGGTGCTTTTCTGTTTTCATTCATATTTTTTACTGCTGTTGCGCGAATCACGCGCGTCCCACGGAAGTGCTTCCATGCGGCAATGCGTGATTTTCACGCACCCATTGACTTCAATGGGTGTGTGATGCGCGAAAAACGCCGAAATATAGAACACGTCGTGAGTTTTACGCAGCGTAATCACGCTGTGCAAAAATCAAGGACAGTCTGCACTGCCCCATAGACTTGCATAGGTCCGTGCCACACGTGTGAAAAACACGCGGGTTGCACTGACGTATAAGGCGTTCGTGTAAATCCGTCCTTAGGTAGACAGCACCACTATGATTCCGGTCCACAACGGATTGCTTCATGTCTCTGCCTAGGTCTATGTCCAAGCAAAGCGTGCAGGAGCGGAATCCCCTACCATAGTGGGATTCCACTACTCCGATAAGTTACAATAGCGCTAGGTACAGGTGGGGGAGGGGTAGTGTGTCATCTATGTAATAAAATTACTCCTCCTCACAGCACAAAGTGCAATGGAGGAATGGTACATGAAGTACAATAATGGAGGCAGCATTATGCTAAGTTCACACAGAGTATTTTGACGATTTTAAGCATAAACAGCGTTGTAAAGCTCATAAAAAACTGTCCAAAAATGCGTACCATTGATTCCAATGGGAGGCGTCGGCGTCTTTTTCCCGCGAGCAGTAAAACTGCCTTGCGGGAAAAAGTAGTGACATTCTGTATCTTCGGGCGTTTACGCCTCTGACCTCCCATTGACTTCAATGGGAGGCAGAGAAAGCGTATTTCGTGTGGTTTTATGCCCGCTACGCTCAATTGCCGCTGGCGAAAAATGCCCAGAAAAACTACGCTAAAAACGCAGCGAAAAATGCAATGGAAAACGCCACGGAAAACGCTGCGAAAAAATACGCAAACAAAGAGGCAAAGAACGCAGCGAAAAACGCCAGCAAAAAACGCCACGAAAGATCCAACCAAAAACGCAGTAAAAAAAGCCAAAAACGACGCAAAAAAAGAGGCGAAAAAGGCTACGATAAACGACACCGAAAACGCCGTGAAAAACATCCCAAAAAAAGCCATAAACAAAGCCGCAAATAACGCCGCTAAAACCCTCGCGAAAAACGCAGAGAAAAACGCCCCTAAAATAGCAGGGAAAAACGCTACGAAAAAAGCCACGGAAAACTCCGCGAAAAGAGACGCAAACAACGCCTCGAAAAACGCCAGCAAAAAACGCCACGAAAGACCCAACAAAAAACGCAGTAAAAAAAAGCCGCAAACAATGACGCAAAAAAAGAGGCGAAAAAGGCTTCAATAAACGCCACGGAAAACGCCGTGAAAAACATCGCGAAAAAAGCCGCAAACAAAAATGCAAAAAACGCAACTAAAAACGCAGAGAAAAACGCCACGAACAAAGCCGCAGACAAAGCCGGGAAAAACGACGCAAAAATCAACGTGCAGGGAGAGCTAAATCTGCCGCAAAATTCAAAACGGAATTTTGAGGAAGATATTCCTCCTGCAAAAAACTCTGTGTGAACATAGCCTTAGTGGAGAGAGACATGAGATAGAAGAGGGTGGACGAGGGTTGGGGTAGACACGAAGAGGTTTATAGACCTGAAAAGAGAAAGAAAACATAAATGTGAAAAACATAATGGGGGGGGAGAACATTTGGTCACCATCCTTCAAGAATGTCAGCAAGGAGACAAGTCCAGTGAAGGAGGTCAGCGGGGAGGAGCAAGGACAGCTCACATGAACACTTGGAAGGTACGTGCACGCTCATTGCAGCCTGCAATGAGCGTGCACGGGAAAAAAGTTTCATCACAAGGAAAGATCAACAAACCAGAGCTGAACTGCATGTAAACAAACTGTGCTAAATTCAAAGAAGAAATGTGCTAAGTAGAATTTTTTTAAAAAAAAATGCTTTATTTAGGTTGTCTGTATAAGGGGTAATGTATGACAGCGTTTTTGAAAAAATTTTGGTATCTCGGACAACCCCTTTAAGAGATAAAAAAGCATGCATACATGGAATTCTGAAGTCCTATGATCCATTACATATGTCAAAAGCATAGTGTAATATAATGTACTCCATTTGACATAAATGTACATAATAAAGTGTATTTTAGGCTTCGTTCACATCTGCGTGGGGACTCCGTTCATGGATTCCGTCTGAACCCATGAACGGAATCTAAACTGAAACAAACGGAAACCATAGGTTTCCGTTTGCATCACCATTGATTTCAATGGTGACGGATCCGGTGCAAATGGTTTCCGTTTGTCACCATTGTTTAAGCGTTCTGTCATTTTGTCGAAATCAATACCGTAGTCAACCTTGCTATTCATTCCGTCAAAACGATGGAACCCTTAAACAACGATGACAAATTGAAATCATTTGTACCAGATCTGTCACCATTGAAATCAATGTTGATGCACACAGAAACCCTGTGTTTCAGTTTGGATTCCAGTCATGGGTTCCCCTGACGGAAAGCTCAGACGGAACCCATGAACGGAATCCCGACGCAGATGTGAATGAAGCCTTATACATATTTTATATATATATATATATATATATATATATATATATATATATATATGAATAGTAATGTGATGTCTCTTAATTCTTTAAACTTAACGATCACGTTTATCAGTACAACCCAGTCATTACACAACATGAATAAAAAAAATCTTTTCAAGCTTGGTCAGCGTGCCTCTCTAACTATATACTCCTTTTTCTAGGTTTATCAACCAGTTTATTTTGTTGACAAAGTCTTGTTGGGTAGGCCCCAGCTCGTCAAGCCAGCGTTGGGCTATTAATTTGCATGGCATGTATAGCATTTTGGCTACCGCCAGTTCACCATGCTCTGATGTCGCTAGCTCCTCCACATATCCCACTGCACAAACAAGTGGACTCAGTTGAACATTCACCTGGAAAACTTCATTGATAATAGTTACTACCTCTCCCCAGAAACTCTCCAAATCATTACAAGACCAAAACATATGAAGCATACCCGCAAGGCATGTTTACACCGAGGGCATAGCAAGTCAGGTTTAACCCCAATATCATAGAGAAATTTTGGCGTCTTACATACTTTATGAAACAGATATAAATGAGATAATCTACAGTTAGGTCCAGAATTATTTGGACAGTGACACAATCTTCATGATTTGGGCTCTGCTGCCACCACATTGGATTTGAAATGGAACAACTGAGATAAAATTGAAGTGTAGACTTTCAGGTTTAATTCAAGGAGTTCAATAAAAATATCCTGTGAAACGTCTAGGAATTGCAACGATTTTTCTACACACCCTCCTCATTTCAGGGGCTCAAAAGTAATTTGACAAATTAACATTACCATAAATAAAATGTTTTTTTTTAAATACTTTGTAAAGACTTATTTGCAGGCAATGGCTGCCTGAAGTCTGTAACCCATGGACATCCCCAAACGCAGGGTTTCCTCTTTTGTGATATTTTGCCAGGCCTTTACTGTGGCTGTCTTAAGTTTTGCCTTAACCCCTTAATGACCAAGCTAGTTTGGACCTTATTGATCAAGCCAGATTTGTCAAATCTGGTATCTCTGACTTTATCAGAGAATAACTCTGTGAAAGTTTTAAATATCCAAGTAATTCTGACCTTGTTTTTTCGTCACATGTTGTACTTTATGTTAGTGGTAAAAGTAGACTGATACAATTTGCGTAAATTAATTAAAAAATAAAAAAATGGAAGAAATTTTGTAAAAATTAAAATTTTTCCCTATTTTTAACTGCAATATGTCACATATGTACACACATACTGTACAATTTTTTTAATTAAATATATATTTCCATCTCTTTACTCTATTTTGGCAGCACTTTTGAAAAAATAAAATAAATTTTAAGCAATTTAGAGGACTTACAAATTGAATAATAATTTTATACATTTTGAAGTACATTTTGTTTCCTGCACCAAGCCAGGTTTTCAGAGGCTCATAGGTCTCAGAATAATGGAAACCCCCACAAATGACCCCATTTAGAAAACTAGACCCCTTAAGGTATTTATATAGGGGTATAGTAAGTATTTTGACCCCACAGTTTTTTGCAAAATTTTATACATAGCAGGTGAAAAAAATAAATTTCACTTTTTTCATAAAAGTATCAGTTTAAAGACCGATTTCTTTGTTAAGCGACCATGAGAATGAAGAAACACACCACAAAATCAATCACCCTGTTTCTCCTGTTTTCAAAAATACCTACATTGTGGCCCTAATGCATTGCCTGGACACACGGCAGGGCCCAAAAGGAAGGGAGCACCCGGAGGCTTTCAGGACTCATATTTTGCTTGAAAATGTTTTAGGCCCCACTGTACTTTTGGAGAGGCTTTGAGCTACCAGAACGATAGAAACTCCCCATAAACGAACCCATTTAGAAAACTAGACCCCTTAAAGTATTTATTTAGGGGTATAGTAAGTATTTTGACCCCACAGTTTTTTGCTAAATTTAATTCATAACAGGTGAAAAAAAATTATTTCACTTTTTTCATAAAAGTATCAGTTTGAAGACCGATTTCTTTGTAAAGCGAACATGAAAATGAAAAAACACACCACAAAATCTATCATCCTTTTTCTCCTGTTTTCCAAAATACCCACTTTAGAACAACATAGAAATTGTTAATATTTACAAGGAATAACGAAGAAAATGCACCCCAACATTTGTAAAGCAATGTCTCCCGATTACAACAATACCCCATATGTGGTAATAAACTGCTGTTTGGACCCACAGCAGGGCTCAGAAGGGAAGGAGCGCCATTTGGATTTTGGATTTCTGATTTTGCTGGAATGGTTTTCGGTGCCATGTCGCATTTGCAAACGCCCTAGAGGCACTAAAACAGTGGAAACACCCCAAAAGTTACCACAGTTTGGAAACTACACCTCTCAAGGAATTTATCTAGGGGTATAGTTAGCATTTTGACCACACAGGTTTTTTGCTAAATATATTGGAATTAGTCTGTAAAAATTAAAATCTACTTTTTTTCTGAAACAACATAGAAATTTTTAATATTTACAAGAAATAACGAAGACAATGCACCCCAACATTTGTAAAGCAATGTCTCCTGTTTACGACAATACCCCATATGTGGTAATAAACTGCTGTTTGGACCCACAGCAGGGCTCAGAAGGGAAGGAGCGCTATTTGGAGTTTGGATTTCTGATTTTGCTGGAATGGTTTTCGGTGCAATGTCGCATTTGCAATGCACTGGAGGCACCAAAACAGTGGAAACACACCTAAGTGACCCCATTTTGGAAAAACCTTCAAGGAATTTTTCTAGGTTTATAGTGAGCATTTAGACCCCACGGGTCTTTTGCAGAGTTTATTAGAATTAGGGTGCGAAAATTAATATACATTTTTTTTCTACTAAAATGTTGAATTTGCTCATATTCACAAGGAATAAAGGAGGAAAAAAACCAACCATTTTTTATAAAGCAATTTCTCCCGAGTACGGAAATACCCCATATGTGGTCATAACTTTAATTCTTCTACACATTTTATTAATCCCCTTAGGGTACTTGATCCAGCGATCATTGGATCGCTGGTACAATACACTGCAATACTAATGTATTGCAGTATATTGTTATTCTTACAGGCTTCTGTAACAGAGTGATCGCTGTGCCTGTCCGTTAGTCCCGGGTGTCAGCTGTAATACACAGCTGACACCCGCAGCATATGGAGCGGGCTCAGCACGTGAGCTGGCTCCATACATCAACCCCCACACCATGACAGGCAATTAAGTCATAGTGCGCAAAGGGGTTAGTGCACAGCGGATGGTTCAAAGTGAAAATTGCAATTTTCCACTGATATGCCATTTTAGTGCATAATATGTTGTGCCCAGTTTGTGCCACAGAAGACAAATACCACAGAAGACAAATACCACATAAAACGTTAAGCGGGTTCTACCGGGTAGGGCGATGCCATATATGTGGGCGCAAACTGCTGCTTGGGCACGCTGCAGGGCTCAGAAGGGAGGGAGCGCCATTTTGCTTTTGGAGCGCAGATTTTGCTTGGTAGTAGTTGTCTGGGGTTTCGCTGGTATTTCAGTTTATAATGTGGGGGCATATGTAAGCTGTGCGGAGTACATCAGGGTATAATAAGAAGGTATAATAATGGGGTAAATAAATAATAATTCATAGATATGTGGCCAGTGTCGCACTGATAAACGGCGCCCGATCTTATCCGCTTTTGGAACACTCTGCACATTTTGCATCGCCATATTCTGAAAGCCAGAACGTTTTTATTTTTTCACCTTATTGCGTATATATTACAAGGATCCTATTTCTGCCTCCCACCATTCTTCTTTCCTCACAGAATATTTAGCCATCACCGGAATCATAAGCGCTTTATAAAGCCTGGAGAGAACTCTGGCCGAAGTCCCCGTCTCTATCAGACGGATAATCTCGTTATCAGCGACAACACATCCCCTGTCCCCAGAATAATCTGCCTGAAATGCATGTCGCAACTGGAGATATTTAGAAAAATCTGAGGAGGGAAGTACATAGGAGCTCTGGAGCTGTTCAAAGGAGAGTAATATCCCTTTGCATACAAACTGTGCCACCCTTGTGAGGCCAGCACGTTTAAAAGTACTCAGTCCTTCAAGCTGATATAAATTAGGCAGCCATGGAGTATCCCAAATGGTTGGATACTGAGTAGTAGCTTGTATAGATTGTATGTTCCTAACCTTCTACCATACCTTATGGATAAGATTTACCGTGGGTAGACGGCTCGCCGACAGATTAAATTTACCCGCATCCAGCACCTCGTATAAATTATCTCCTTCAAAAATCTGTCCATTCCCAATTTATTTGCTGAAGTTGTCCCGACAAAAAGTATACCCATGGATTAGGGATGGCCAAGCCCCCCTCCGTTTTTGGTGAGTTTCCAACTTAATGCGTGCATAGCCACCACGCCACATTAGGTCATGAAAACACCTATTGACTTGGTGAAAGATTATGAAGCAGATATAACAATTGCGGCATCAATATCATTTTTTAGAAGATTTGCTAATCCCACCGCAGACAGAGGTAGCCTAGCCCAAGCATCTAATGTCCGCCTAAACCTGCCTATTAAGTTTATCATAGTCTGAAAGTTGCCGAGTAACTATCACTCTAAGATATTTAAATTCTGACACCACCTGTAATCCAGATTGGGCATATGAATCTTCATCGTGAAGAATATCTAAAGGCAATTAAATAGATTTGGACCAATTAATAACCAATCCAGAGTAGCCACCAAAAGTGGTAATGACCTTCATAGTCACCCCCAAGGATTCCCTAGCATTGGCCCAAAAATAAAAGAGTATCAACCGCTTATAGCACCACTTTCTCTTCTCCTCCATTTCAGCAGAAACCTGTCACACCTGCATGGGCTCAAAGAGCTGCTGCCAGAGGTTCGATGGACAGTGCGAAGAGCAAGGGAGACAAGGGCAGACCTGTCGTGTACCCCTACCCAACACCATGGATTCCGTCTAACTCTGGCAATTGGTCAATCATACAGCAGTTTTACCCACGAGAAATATTGGTCCCCCAAACCAAACATTTTCATTACTTCCCAAAGATAGATCTACTCAACACTATCAAAAGCCTTAGCAGCATTAACCCCTTGTGGGCATGGCCAATTTTTTTAACATCTAACATGTGTCAGTTTATGTGGTAATAACTTTGTAATGCATTTACTTATCCAAGCGATTCTGAGATTGTTTTCTCGTGACATATTGTACTTTATGTTACTGAAAAAATGTGATTGATAAATTCAACATTTATTTGTGAAAAACACCAAAATTTTGGGAAAGTTTGGAAAAATTAGCATTTTTCTAAATTTAAATGACAGATAGTAATACCACACAAAATAGTTACTAGTTAACATTTCTCATATGTCTACTTTATGTTTGCATAATTTTTTGAATGTTCTCTTATTTTTCTAGGACGTTACAAGGCTTACAACTTTAGCAGCAATTTCTCACATCTTCAAGAAAATTTCAAAAGGCTATTTTTCAGGGACCAGTTCAGTTTGAAGTGGATTTAAGGAACTTATATATTAGAAAGTCCCCATAAATCACCACGTTTTAAAAATGCAACCCTCAAAGTAATCAAAACAGCATAAAGAAAGTTAACCCTTTAGGCGTGTCACAGGAATTAAAGCAAAGTGGAGGTGAAATGTACAAATGAAAAATTTTTTGCCGAAATTCATTTGTAATAATTTTTTTCCTGTAACACAGAAGGTTTTACCAGAGAAGCGCAACTCAATATTTATTGCCCAAATTCTGCAGTTTTTAGAAATATCCCACATGTGGCCTTAGTGTGCTAATGGACTGAAACACAGACCTCCGAATCAAAGGTGCACCTAGTGAATTTTTCAGGCCACCCTTTCTACTAGAAAATATTTTAGGCACCATGTCAGGTTTGAACAGGTCTTGTGGTGCCAAAACATAGGGAAAACCCTCAAAAAGACACCATTTTGGAAACTACACCCCCAAGGAATTAATCTAGGGGTATAGTGAACATTTTAATCCCACAGTTTTCTTGCAAAATTTCTTTGAATTACACAATAAAAATTAAAATCAACATTTTCTACAAATAAAACATACAATGTTTTCATTTGTACAAGGAATAAAGGAGAAAAAGCAGCCCAACATTTGTAAAGCAATTTCTCCCGATTACGAAAAAAAAACATATGTGGTTATAAACTTATATTTGAACACACGGCAGCCCTCAGAAGGGAAGGAGCGCCATTTGGCTTTTGGAGCTCAAATTTTGCTATAATGATTTTCGGTGCCATGTAGCATTTGCAAAGCCCTTGAGGGAAAAAAACAGTGGAAAACCCCCAAATGTTACCCCGTTTTGGAAACTACATCCCTTATGGAATTTATCTAGGGGTATAGTGAGGATTTTGACCCCCTCAGATTTTTTTTGCAGAATTAATTGGAAATAGGCTGTGAAAATGAAAATCCAAATTGTTTCCCAATAAATGACATTTTTGGCTTCGATTTTTTTCATTTTCACAAGGGCTAAAGGAGAAAAAGCACCCCAATATTTGTAAAGCAATTTCTCCTGAGCACGGCAATACCCCATATGTGGCCCTGTTTGTACCCACGGCAGCGCTTAGATGGGAAGGACCATTATTTGGCTTTGGAGCTCAAATTTTGCTTTAATAGTTTTTGGGTGTCCTGTCGCATTTGCAAAGCCCCTGAGGGAGCAAAACAGTTGAAACCCCCCAAAAGTGACCCCATTTTGGAAACTAAAGCCCTCAAGGAATTTATCGAGGGGTATAGTGAGCATTTAGACTCACAGGTTTTTTGCTGAACTTAGTGGAATTAGGGCGTGAAAATTAATATCAAAATTTTTTACACTAAAATGCTGCATTTTTTCATTTCCACAAGGGACAAAGGAGAAAAAGCACCCCAACATTTGTAAAGCAATTTCTCCCGAGTACGGCAATACCCCACATGTGGTCATAAACTGCTGTTTGAACACACTGGAGGGCGCAGATTTGGCATGTCGCATTTGCAAAACCCTGAGGTACCAGAGTACAGTGGAAGCACCCAAGAAGTGACCCCATTTTTGAAACTACACCCCTCAAGCTATTTATCATTTGCCTGGACATATGACAGGGCTCAGAAGTGAAGAGCACAATATGTTGTGCCCAGTTTGTGCCACTGAAGACAAATACCTCATAGAATGTTAAGCGGGTTCTCCCAAGTATGGCGATGCCATATATGTGTACGTGAACTGCTGTTTTGGCCCCCTGTAGGGCTCATAAGTAAGGCAGCGCCATTTGGCTTTTGGAGCGCAGATTTTGCTTGGTCGTTTTTCTGTTTGGGGTATTGCTGGTATTTCAGTTTATAATGTGGAGGCATATGTCTGCTGTGTGGAGTACATCAGGGCATAATAAGAGGGCATAATAATGTGGTAAATAAATAATAATTCATAGATATGTGGCAATTGTCGCACTGATAAATGGTGCCCAATCTTATTTGCTTTTGGAACACTCTGCCCATTTTGCATCGCCATATTCTGAGAGCCAGAACTTTTTTTTCTCCATCGGAGCTGTGTGAGGGCTTAGTTGTTGCGAGACAATCTGTAGTTTTCATTGGTACCATTTTGGGGTACATGCCATTTTTTGATCACTTTGTATTAAATTTTTTTGCACTCCTGACCAAAAACCAGGAATTCAGTAAAAGCCATCCCAGTTGGGCAGTTCCTCAGGATGAGGCGGATCTGCTCCACTGATCATCTATTTGAACAACAGTCTGCGGATCTCAAACACAGATTTGAAGACAGGGGATATAGCAAGAGATCTATTGAAGCAGAATATCGTAGAGCTAAAAACACACCCCACATTGATCTTTTAAGATCCAAAACCCGCAGAACAGGAGATATAGCAATAAGGTTTATTACCACCTACAATAACCGATGGGAGGATATGCGGACAATTCTGGGGAGACATTGGTCTATCATCAGATCTGAGCCAGCTTTGGCACCCTGTCTTGGTGAAAGACCATTGATGACGGCCAAGAGAAGTAGAAATCTTGGAGATCTCTTAGTAAAAAGTCATTAGACGCCAAAAAGAGTGAACTATTTTGGATCACGTGGACAGAGGTTAGGGTGCTACCCATGCGGCAATTGCGTTGCATGCCCAAATATCAGTAGGGTGACAAAATTTGACACAGTCGACGGTACTCGATCCTTTGACATCATAGATTATATTTCTTACAGTACTACGCATGTAATCTACTATGCTGTGTGCGGATGTCCGAAGGTTTACATAGGTCTGACATCTAGGGAGCTAAGAATACGTACAAGAGAACATGTGAGGGATATCGTTGGAGCGAGTGCCATCGATGGTCTCACAGAGTTGAAAACCCTACCAAGGCACTTTAAATTGTACCATGGATGTAATCCAAAATCTTTAAAAATCTGTGGCATTGAACAAGTACATTGCGGCATCAGATGGGGCAATATGAAGAAGGTGTTGGCACAGAAAGAGTGCAGGTGGATTGTCCAACTGGGGTCCATGACACCATCTGGACTTAACGAGAAACTTATTTTCGCACCTTATCTATGAATAAGCTCTACCACCTATCACCAGCTTTCTATTTTAATCCCTTTTTATTACCATTTGTGTGTCTTGTACTAATTTGATATTTTTTTTAATAGGTATTTGTTGTACCAGTTGACGTTACCATGAGTGCCTATGTATGTGAAACAACAATCTAAAAATCCAGATGATCTCCTACACTATGGATTAGGATAATATGTGTCAAGTATGGAAGATATGGATACGTGACGTGCCAAGTCTTTGCCATTTTAACCCCCCCCCCTCTCCCCCCTGCCTCCTTTCTTTTGTATTCACCCTTTGCCGTATGTCTTTTACATACGACCTTATATATTTTTGTGGTTATTTCTAACAAAATATCCTTTTGTGTTCACAATTTGTAACATATATTTATTTAATTGTCGAGTTTATGCGGGAGGCATAGTGGTGTCTACACCTACACTCCTCGATACACTTTTATATTTATATACTTTTTATCTTGCTTTCTCTTTTACACTTTACCTTGTATTTTTACCTGGTCTTATTAAGTATACTTTTCACTGATTATTCATGAAAGTTTTTGATACGAATTTCTTCTTTATAAATTCTATATTTATAAACAGTTAAAAATTAGGATTAATTTGCATCATGACACTATCACAGTTCTCTGGTTTTTAATAATAGATTATTCACTGTACACCGGTGTATGTTGCTCCTTTGATTAGAGGGCATGTGAAATGGGCAGTTTTTAACACATTACAAACACACATTGACATTTGACACTTACCCTTTTCCTGCTTTCATCGTCCTATGGGGAGCGCGCTCCATGCGCACGTGACCGGGACTGTTGCTGACCCCGTCCGAGCCTCCTATAGTGTGGTGCGCATGTCCGGAATTCCTGGTACGCGTCAGGAACCCGGACGTGCGCCGCAGCACTGGAGGCCGGATGTGGGGCATGCCACACTTCCGTTCGCGTCGATGGATGTGCGCCACACACCGACGGACGTAGAAACAACTGTCTAATTAGATTGTAAGCACCTGGCTATACACTATTTTGGACACACACGAGTTAGACACCTTTATACCCCTTGAGGAAGTGGACATCGCGAAACGCGCGTCGGGGAAATACACAGGTATCCAGGCCACCAGGACCACTATCATGGGTAAGACTATCTGAGTCACCAATTTCAGGGGTTATTTGCTTCAGAAAAGATACACTCTTTTTCTTAACATAATAGCTTATAACCAATCTATTGACTTTATACAAGATAGCATACTGCCCTAGTCACATGCCCCTAATATAGGGACTTTAAAACACACCATATACTCGGTTCTGATCTTTACCTGTGTCTGCATTATATAGTGTCTCTCCCTTCATATACCTTTTTAACATGTATGTTTTTATATGTATTTAATAAAGATCTGCTATTTTTTTCACATACACTACCGTTCAAAAGTTTCGGGTCACCCAGACAATTTTGTGTTTTCCATGAAAACTCACACTTATATTTATCAAATGAGTTGCAAAATAACTAGAAAATATAGTCAAGACATTGACAAGGTTAGAAATAATGATTTTTATTTTAAATAATAATTTTCTCCTTCAAACTTTGCTTTTGTCAAAGAATTCTCCATTTGCAGCAATTACAGCATTGCAGACCTTTGGCATTATAGCTGTTAATTTGCTGAGGTAATTGGGAGAAATGTCATCCCATGCTTCCAGAAGCCCCTCCCACAAGTTGCATTAGCTTGATGGGCACTTCTTGCGTACCATACGGTCAAGCTGCTCCCACAACAGCTCTATGGGGTTGAGATCTGGTGACTGCGCTGGCCACTCCATTACAGATAGAATACCAGCTGCCTGCTTCATCCCTAAATAGTTCTTGCATAATTTGGAGGTGTGTTTTGGGTCATTGTCCTGTTGTAGGATGGAAATTATAGGTATGGGGAGAGAAGGAAAAGAGAGAGCATGGTGGATTGAATGTCGCCTTCAAGTGTTTTATTGATACCGACTATTTTGATAGGAAAGGATTATATTGTGCAATGTCCCCTTTTATTGCCACATTGTGTGTTAATTTATTAAATTAATACAAAGTGTAGTAACGACTTTCATCTGATTCCACTAGGTAGAAAGCCTGTTGTTTGCCTTACTACTTTAGTGAAAATAGAAGAGGTAGTGCTGCAAGGATTATTAGTGTATTGTAAAATACCCTGCATCAGCACTCCGCAAAAGGTTATGTTGAATCTCTGTGAGCAGCTGCCTAGTCACGGAATACGTTGTTGGCGCTGCCGCTCCAATCAGTTAGTTGTGCAGCAGCGCAAAAACAATTGCGATTTATGTCAGTGAAAGGTTTCTTAATCTGCAAGTGCGTTTTAATTATTATCTTCCCTGCACTGTCGCTTCGATCCTATTTTGAGCAACAATTAATTCAGCAACGTGAACAATAGAATTCTCACTCAGTGAGCAGCTGACTAGTCACCGAGTCTGCTGTATTGTGTATTTTCAGCGTTGCCGCTGCGATTCTCAATTCGGCAGCAGTGCAGAGATATTAGCTTTTGCTATGTTTTAGCAGATAGACAGACTGCCTTTTAGTAGTGAACACTACTGCTTCGTAAAGTTGTTAAGCTCGCTGGCTGTACGCCAGCAAGCTATCAAAGTATTAGCTGTGAGTGCCGCGACGTCATCGGCACTTACCAGCTCAGTAGCTTGTAGTGATACTCCCACTACGTGCATTCGTTCCAGCTTTATAAGGAGCGAAGTAAATGCGGTGAGATTAGTTTTTAAATTCCATTGAACTAATCTTGCCCTCTATAGTCATTAATCTTTCCCTATCTTCAGGGTCGGTATGGTCCCGACGCGCGTTTCACTGAACTAAGTCAGCTTCTTCCGGGGGCGGGAGCATTTTGTTTCTAGAGCTTATTATAGCTCAGGATTTGACTGACGTTGAGTATAGCCAATCAGCGCATAGGTGATTTGTTACATTGTTTCCTTCGTAAAGGAAACTCTGATGTGTATCTTTGTTATAAGTTACAACCTGACACCATCATATGCAAAAGTATCTTCAGCAGTATTTAATGCATTGACAAAATTCTTTGACTTCTGTCTGTTTATTTAAAACAAGCAGATGAATTGGACACATTTTTCACTAAATTGACATCTATTCTTATTCTCTGTATTGTTAGTCACTAAATAAATTATATTGTATTGAATTATCTACTAAAATATTTTGCTATTTGTTGTCTTGAAAAATAATTAATTTTTTTAAAAGATTTTTTTATATATATTAATTTTAATTATGTTTATTGTGAAATTTTATTCTTTTTATATATTGTTTTTAGTTATTTTTATATTTATGTATTGTTTTTGTTTTTAATTAACCCTTTAAGGTAAAATACTGTATTCCATATTCTATTTATAATAATTCTTTATAGAAACCATGTATGTATTTTATGCATCGCACACTGTTGAGAAAATTAATTTATAAAAATAGAATCAAACTTGAATTCCTGTCAGCTATAATTCTATATGAGTTATTATATAGTATTTTCATGTAGATATCGATATCACTGTCACTTTTTTGTCAATCCCATAATTGTTATATTTTTAACATTGTGGAGGTTTACGCCATCCACTATACTTGTAACATCTCAATCATGTATTTCATGTTCCCTTATTCTGGCTATTCCTTTAGATCATAGCACTGTATTGTATAACCATGATAAGTCTCCTTATTCTTTTTCGTCAAGTTTTTTTTATCAAGTTTTTTTAATGTGGTTTTTTGATGGACTTCTTGTTATATTGTTCACTTAGCTTATGACATCTTGTTTCATGGCATAGTTTATATAAGCAAGTTGAAAATATTGTATATACGGTAAATGTGGGAGTATCACATATTTAAAGAAAACAGCCAAAATTGAAGGATTCATTGAGTCCATGTGGATTCACAGAATTCATGTTAAAAATCCACTTGCTCTCCTCTTTCAGCAGCATGGAATCCACATCCCCTCCTCTTATTCCCGTAGTGAGGTGGCAGATGGCCCAACCTGATAGTTCTTTAATGTTGAGATTGTGGAAATATTTGAAGTGTCTGGCAACTGGTGTAGGTTGAAACAATTTATTTTGTTTTTTTGCCCCCATTTCCAATTTGTCATAATTTCTTATGCTTCCAATATGTTCCCTTATCCTAGTTTTAAGATCTCTCTTAGTCTTACCCACATAGTGTAAGTTGCACGTACATCTTAGGACATATATCACCCCCTTGGTGGAACAGGTGATATGTTCCTGAATTTTATAGTAATCTCCCGTTCCATTCTTGAAACCCTGCTTTTTTTCAAGAATATTACAGGCTGTACATAGGCCACATGGATAGAACCCTGGGTATTTTTGTTGTTTCTTTTTTATACAATCCCTCGAAAAGTGACTTTTAACAATGTGTTGTTCTATAGTGTTAATTTTTCTGTATCCTGAGGAGATTGTTGTGCCCAGATGTTGTTTAAGGTCTTCGTCCAGTAGTAGGATCTGCCAATGTTTAGCCATGATGTCGTGCATTTCTTGCCACTTTTCGTGCAGTGTGGTGATAAACCTCACTGTGTTTTCACTTTTCAACTTTGCCTTAGTAACTAGCAGTGTATCTCTATCTGTCCTAAGAGCAATATTGTATGCCTGTTTTATCTGGTGTCTAGAATAATGTCTGTCCTTAAGTCTTTGTTTCAAGTCTACTGATCCCTTCTTAAAATTCTCAAAGGTAGAGCAGTTTCTCCTTAATCTGAGGAATTCCCCCTTGGGTACTCCTCTGATTGTTCTCTTGAGGTGAGCACTGTTAGCATCTAGCAAGCCGTTAGTAGCTGTCTCTTTCCGATACAGGTTCGTGATAATATCACGATTGTGATCTGTACCAATTTTGATATCTAGGAATGTTACCTCCTGCCTGCTATAGTTTAGGGTCAATTTTAAATTCAAATCATTGGTGTTAAGTTCCTCAATGAAATTGTGTAATTCGCCCTCCGAGCCCCTCCAGATGAACACGATATCGTCAATATATCTTCGCCATATCGAGATCTTCTCAGTATACATCTGGAAGGGCTCGCCAAAAACAATTTCTTCCTCCCACCATCCAAGGAACAGATTGGCAAAGGTAGGTGCACAGGTTGTCCCCATCGCCGTTCCCTGGGTTTGTAGGAAGAAGCGGGAATCAAACAAGAAGTAATTCCTACTTAAGATGAATTTCAATATCTTATTGGCAAAGATCCTCCTGTTGGGGTTATAATCTTGTTTTCGACTCAAAAAGAAATCCACAGCTTTGCAACCTAGATCATGTCTGATGCTTGTATAAAGGCTCTCCACATCCAGGGTTACAAGGATTTCTCCCTCCTCCAAGTTAGCGTTGTTAAGCTCTTGGAGTATTTGCATTGTATCCCTGGTGTGGGAGGGTAATTCATATACAAAATTTCTTAGTTCCAAATCTAGCCATTGACTGCTTCTCTCAGTTAGACATCCTAGGCCCGACACTATCGGTCTGCCAGGTGGCTGTTCCACATTCTTGTGTATTTTTGGTAGCATGTAAAAAGTTGCTACCTTAGGATGCCCAACTGAGAGAAACTTGGCCTCACTTTCGGAAATAGCCCTTTCTTCTACACCTGACTTGATAAGTTTATTATATTCTTCTTGAAATTGAAGGGTGGGATCCCCCCATAGGGGTTTGTAGCAATCTTTATTATTAAGTTGTTTTTTGGCTTCCCTAATGTATAGGTCCTTGGGCCAGATAACCACATTCCCACCCTTGTCCGATTGTTTGAATACCACATCGGTCCAGGTTTTAAATTCTTCAAGAGCTTTATATTCTTCACGTGTAATATTATTGTGTCGTGGGTTTTCACTTATTTTGTGAAGATCTTTTGTGACCAATTCCACGAAGATTTTTACTTGTGGGCATAAGTCCAAGGAAGGCATTTTTTTGGATTTTACTCTTAATCTCGGATTTAGGGTATTGGGACAACAGAGAGAAAGAGGAGGTCCGCCCAGAGGCAGGAGGAGAAGATAAATACATGTACTGGTGAATACAACACAATGCAAATAATCAACCTGTCACAACATGTGCTCACGAACGCACAAACAAACATCTTAAAAAGAGGTTACAATTTTTGCATAACACCTAGGCTAAACAAGTTTGAGGTCATCAAAGACCTACACCTGTTTGGACGTAAATTAATATACAAAAAAATCTTTAGTCAAAGAGATAGGGAAATGGACCCTTTCATAAAGAGCCTTAATGCACAAGAAAGTGCAACATTGAGGAATTTAGAAGAACTAGCGATAGAAGGTGGTATTATGAATGAAGAAATTGATTTGGAAATTGCAATAACAGAATTAGAAGAAACCAATACCCTAAATCCGAGATTAAGAGTAAAATCAAAAAAAATGCCTTCCTTGGACTTATGCCCACAAGTAAAAATCTTCGTGGAATTGGTCACAAAAGATCTTCACAAAATAAGTGAAAACCCACGACACAATAATATTACACGTGAAGAATATAAAGCTCTTGAAGAATTTAAAACCTGGACCGATGTGGTATTCAAACAATCGGACAAGGGTGGGAATGTGGTTATCTGGCCCAAGGACCTATACATTAGGGAAGCCAAAAAACAACTTAATAATAAAGATTGCTACAAACCCCTATGGGGGGATCCCACCCTTCAATTTCAAGAAGAATATAATAAACTTATCAAGTCAGGTGTAGAAGAAAGGGCTATTTCCGAAAGTGAGGCCAAGTTTCTCTCAGTTGGGCATCCTAAGGTAGCAACTTTTTACATGCTACCAAAAATACACAAGAATGTGGAACAGCCACCTGGCAGACCGATAGTGTCGGGCCTAGGATGTCTAACTGAGAGAAGCAGTCAATGGCTAGATTTGGAACTAAGAAATTTTGTATATGAATTACCCTCCCACACCAGGGATACAATGCAAATACTCCAAGAGCTTAACAACGCTAACTTGGAGGAGGGAGAAATCCTTGTAACCCTGGATGTGGAGAGCCTTTATACAAGCATCAGACATGATCTAGGTTGCAAAGCTGTGGATTTCTTTTTGAGTCGAAAACAAGATTATAACCCCAACAGGAGGATCTTTGCCAATAAGATATTGAAATTCATCTTAAGTAGGAATTACTTCTTGTTTGATTCCCGCTTCTTCCTACAAACCCAGGGAACGGCGATGGGGACAACCTGTGCACCTACCTTTGCCAATCTGTTCCTTGGATGGTGGGAGGAAGAAATTGTTTTTGGCGAGCCCTTCCAGATGTATACTGAGAAGATCTCGATATGGCGAAGATATATTGACGATATCGTGTTCATCTGGAGGGGCTCGGAGGGCGAATTACACAATTTCATTGAGGAACTTAACACCAATGATTTGAATTTAAAATTGACCCTAAACTATAGCAGGCAGGAGGTAACATTCCTAGATATCAAAATTGGTACAGATCACAATCGTGATATTATCACGAACCTGTATCGGAAAGAGACAGCTACTAACGGCTTGCTAGATGCTAACAGTGCTCACCTCAAGAGAACAATCAGAGGAGTACCCAAGGGGGAATTCCTCAGATTAAGGAGAAACTGCTCTACCTTTGAGAATTTTAAGAAGGGATCAGTAGACTTGAAACAAAGACTTAAGGACAGACATTATTCTGGACACCAGATAAAACAGGCATACAATATTGCTCTTAGGACAGATAGAGATACACTGCTAGTTACTAAGGCAAAGTTGAAAAGTGAAAACACAGTGAGGTTTATCACCACACTGCACGAAAAGTGGCAAGAAATGCACGACATCATGGCTAAACATTGGCAGATCCTACTACTGGACGAAGACCTTAAACAACATCTGGGCACAACAATCTCCTCAGGATACAGAAAAATTAACACTATAGAACAACACATTGTTAAAAGTCACTTTTCGAGGGATTGTATAAAAAAGAAACAACAAAAATACCCAGGGTTCTATCCATGTGGCCTATGTACAGCCTGTAATATTCTTGAAAAAAAGCAGGGTTTCAAGAATGGAACGGGAGATTACTATAAAATTCAGGAACATATCACCTGTTCCACCAAGGGGGTGATATATGTCCTAAGATGTACGTGCAACTTACACTATGTGGGTAAGACTAAGAGAGATCTTAAAACTAGGATAAGGGAACATATTGGAAGCATAAGAAATTATGACAAATTGGAAATGGGGGCAAAAAAACAAAATAAATTGTTTCAACCTACACCAGTTGCCAGACACTTCAAATATTTCCACAATCTCAACATTAAAGAACTATCAGGTTGGGCCATCTGCCACCTCACTACGGGAATAAGAGGAGGGGATGTGGATTCCATGCTGCTGAAAGAGGAGAGCAAGTGGATTTTTAACATGAATTCTGTGAATCCACATGGACTCAATGAATCCTTCAACTTTGGCTGTTTTCTTTAAATATGTGATACTCCCACATTTACCGTATATACAATATTTTCAACTTGCTTATATAAACTATGCCATGAAACAAGATGTCATAAGCTAAGTGAACAATATAACAAGAAGTCCATCAAAAAACCACATTAAAAAAACTTGATAAAAAAAACTTGACGAAAAAGAATAAGGAGACTTATCATGGTTATACAATACAGTGCTATGATCTAAAGGAATAGCCAGAATAAGGGAACATGAAATACATGATTGAGATGTTACAAGTATAGTGGATGGCGTAAACCTCCACAATGTTAAAAAATATAACAATTATGGGATTGACAAAAAAGTGACAGTGATATCGATATCTACATGAAAATACTATATAATAACTCATATAGAATTATAGCTGACAGGAATTCAAGTTTGATTCTATTTTTATAAATTAATTTTCTCAACAGTGTGCGATGCATAAAATACATACATGGTTTCTATAAAGAATTATTATAAATAGAATATGGAATACAGTATTTTACCTTAAAGGGTTAATTAAAAACAAAAACAATACATAAATATAAAAATAACTAAAAACAATATATAAAAAGAATAAAATTTCACAATAAACATAATTAAAATTAATATATATAAAAAAATCTTTTAAAAAAATTCATTATTTTTCAAGACAACAAATAGCAAAATATTTTAGTAGATAATTCAATACAATATAATTTATTTAGTGACTAACAATACAGAGAATAAGAATAGATGTCAATTTAGTGAAAAATGTGTCCAATTCATCTGCTTGTTTTAAATAAACAGACAGAAGTCAAAGAATTTTGTCAATGCATTAAATACTGCTGAAGATACTTTTGCATATGATGGTGTCAGGTTGTAACTTATAACAAAGATACACATCAGAGTTTCCTTTACGAAGGAAACAATGTAACAAATCACCTATGCGCTGATTGGCTATACTCAACGTCAGTCAAATCCTGAGCTATAATAAGCTCTAGAAACAAAATGCTCCCGCCCCCGGAAGAAGCTGACTTAGTTCAGTGAAACGCGCGTCGGGACCATACCGACCCTGAAGATAGGGAAAGATTAATGACTATAGAGGGCAAGATTAGTTCAATGGAATTTAAAAACTAATCTCACCGCATTTACTTCGCTCCTTATAAAGCTGGAACGAATGCACGTAGTGGGAGTATCACTACAAGCTACTGAGCTGGTAAGTGCCGATGACGTCGCGGCACTCACAGCTAATACTTTGATAGCTTGCTGGCGTACAGCCAGCGAGCTTAACAACTTTACGAAGCAGTAGTGTTCACTACTAAAAGGCAGTCTGTCTATCTGCTAAAACATAGCAAAAGCTAATATCTCTGCACTGCTGCCGAATTGAGAATCGCAGCGGCAACGCTGAAAATACACAATACAGCAGACTCGGTGACTAGTCAGCTGCTCACTGAGTGAGAATTCTATTGTTCACGTTGCTGAATTAATTGTTGCTCAAAATAGGATCGAAGCGACAGTGCAGGGAAGATAATAATTAAAACGCACTTGCAGATTAAGAAACCTTTCACTGACATAAATCGCAATTGTTTTTGCGCTGCTGCACAACTAACTGATTGGAGCGGCAGCGCCAACAACGTATTCCGTGACTAGGCAGCTGCTCACAGAGATTCAACATAACCTTTTGCGGAGTGCTGATGCAGGGTATTTTACAATACACTAATAATCCTTGCAGCACTACCTCTTCTATTTTCACTAAAGTAGTAAGGCAAACAACAGGCTTTCTACCTAGTGGAATCAGATGAAAGTCGTTACTACACTTTGTATTAATTTAATAAATTAACACACAATGTGGCAATAAAAGGGGACATTGCACAATATAATCCTTTCCTATCAAAATAGTCGGTATCAATAAAACACTTGAAGGCGACATTCAATCCACCATGCTCTCTCTTTTCCTTCTCTCCCCATACCTATAATTTCTATGATTCACTAGGTGGTGTACACCTGAGCATGGAGGGATAATTAAATTTAACATCTAAGAAAAATTAAAATTGGAGGTCTCCTCTACCAATTTCCTAAACTATTTGTGTC
The DNA here is from genome assembly GCF_050947455.1 of Rhinoderma darwinii. Taxonomy (NCBI): domain Eukaryota; kingdom Metazoa; phylum Chordata; class Amphibia; order Anura; family Rhinodermatidae; genus Rhinoderma; species Rhinoderma darwinii. The sequence goes on from NC_134698.1 coordinate 33,279,522, forward strand.
CTGCTTGGATACCTCTTGATCTTCCAATTTTGGCGATATAGGTGAATCCATGGCTACTTACAATATAGTGGATAAAATTAAAGAACGACAAAATAAACAACTATCATCAGTACAAAATCTATTTTCAGCAGAGGATGTACTAACAAATGAGGGGGACAACCCTAACTTAGACGTCTCATTACTTTTGAAACAATTTAAGGACTTAACGTTACAGCAGACTCAAGCCTGGTGGACTAAGTCCACATTAGAGCAATATCTGTCCTTGAACCTGATTACTAGAGGCTTGAGAATACCTTTATTCCCAAGCTATGAATTGAGCCAACCAGAATTAAAAACTAGGTGGGAGGAAGCTCTGACAATATGCTCTAGAACACTGATGACAATCTTGGTGGAAGATGAAACCATCCTGTTAGAAAAAATAGAACCCCAGCTAAATAAAACAATAGAAGCCCTTGAAACACATAAACAAAATAAAGAATTTGAGGATAAATTTGACAAAGTCCTGGTCCAGATTGACAAAATTGAAGCAAAAATTAAAGAAAAAAAGAGAAGGAAATTTCTGCGAGACCAGCGCGATTATAAGTCCAACTCAGTATATATCTGGGGAAACAGATCTCAGAGAGCTGCAGATAAAAATTATAAAAAGAGCGCCAAACCAGGATTCTCTCGATACAATCAAGATAATAGTGAATCTGAAGTCTCAGACTCTTCAGAAATAGAGGGGGAATCCGACAAAATAAAAAGCAGTACTTCAAGAGGTCAATTTAACCCAGAAATACAACAAGAACAATCCACTTTTTTACGAGACAGATTACGTTGGGGGTACAGGGGACAACAGAGAGAAAGAGGAGGTCCGCCCAGAGGCAGGAGGAGAAGATAAATACATGTACTGGTGAATACAACACAATGCAAATAATCAACCTGTCACAACATGTGCTCACGAACGCACAAACAAACATCTTAAAAAGAGGTTACAATTTTTGCATAACACCTAGGCTAAACAAGTTTGAGGTCATCAAAGACCTACACCTGTTTGGACGTAAATTAATATACAAAAAAATCTTTAGTCAAAGAGATAGGGAAATGGACCCTTTCATAAAGAGCCTTAATGCACAAGAAAGTGCAACATTGAGGAATTTAGAAGAACTAGCGATAGAAGGTGGTATTATGAATGAAGAAATTGATTTGGAAATTGCAATAACAGAATTAGAAGAAACCAATACCCTAAATCCGAGATTAAGAGTAAAATCAAAAAAAATGCCTTCCTTGGACTTATGCCCACAAGTAAAAATCTTCGTGGAATTGGTCACAAAAGATCTTCACAAAATAAGTGAAAACCCACGACACAATAATATTACACGTGAAGAATATAAAGCTCTTGAAGAATTTAAAACCTGGACCGATGTGGTATTCAAACAATCGGACAAGGGTGGGAATGTGGTTATCTGGCCCAAGGACCTATACATTAGGGAAGCCAAAAAACAACTTAATAATAAAGATTGCTACAAACCCCTATGGGGGGATCCCACCCTTCAATTTCAAGAAGAATATAATAAACTTATCAAGTCAGGTGTAGAAGAAAGGGCTATTTCCGAAAGTGAGGCCAAGTTTCTCTCAGTTGGGCATCCTAAGGTAGCAACTTTTTACATGCTACCAAAAATACACAAGAATGTGGAACAGCCACCTGGCAGACCGATAGTGTCGGGCCTAGGATGTCTAACTGAGAGAAGCAGTCAATGGCTAGATTTGGAACTAAGAAATTTTGTATATGAATTACCCTCCCACACCAGGGATACAATGCAAATACTCCAAGAGCTTAACAACGCTAACTTGGAGGAGGGAGAAATCCTTGTAACCCTGGATGTGGAGAGCCTTTATACAAGCATCAGACATGATCTAGGTTGCAAAGCTGTGGATTTCTTTTTGAGTCGAAAACAAGATTATAACCCCAACAGGAGGATCTTTGCCAATAAGATATTGAAATTCATCTTAAGTAGGAATTACTTCTTGTTTGATTCCCGCTTCTTCCTACAAACCCAGGGAACGGCGATGGGGACAACCTGTGCACCTACCTTTGCCAATCTGTTCCTTGGATGGTGGGAGGAAGAAATTGTTTTTGGCGAGCCCTTCCAGATGTATACTGAGAAGATCTCGATATGGCGAAGATATATTGACGATATCGTGTTCATCTGGAGGGGCTCGGAGGGCGAATTACACAATTTCATTGAGGAACTTAACACCAATGATTTGAATTTAAAATTGACCCTAAACTATAGCAGGCAGGAGGTAACATTCCTAGATATCAAAATTGGTACAGATCACAATCGTGATATTATCACGAACCTGTATCGGAAAGAGACAGCTACTAACGGCTTGCTAGATGCTAACAGTGCTCACCTCAAGAGAACAATCAGAGGAGTACCCAAGGGGGAATTCCTCAGATTAAGGAGAAACTGCTCTACCTTTGAGAATTTTAAGAAGGGATCAGTAGACTTGAAACAAAGACTTAAGGACAGACATTATTCTGGACACCAGATAAAACAGGCATACAATATTGCTCTTAGGACAGATAGAGATACACTGCTAGTTACTAAGGCAAAGTTGAAAAGTGAAAACACAGTGAGGTTTATCACCACACTGCACGAAAAGTGGCAAGAAATGCACGACATCATGGCTAAACATTGGCAGATCCTACTACTGGACGAAGACCTTAAACAACATCTGGGCACAACAATCTCCTCAGGATACAGAAAAATTAACACTATAGAACAACACATTGTTAAAAGTCACTTTTCGAGGGATTGTATAAAAAAGAAACAACAAAAATACCCAGGGTTCTATCCATGTGGCCTATGTACAGCCTGTAATATTCTTGAAAAAAAGCAGGGTTTCAAGAATGGAACGGGAGATTACTATAAAATTCAGGAACATATCACCTGTTCCACCAAGGGGGTGATATATGTCCTAAGATGTACGTGCAACTTACACTATGTGGGTAAGACTAAGAGAGATCTTAAAACTAGGATAAGGGAACATATTGGAAGCATAAGAAATTATGACAAATTGGAAATGGGGGCAAAAAAACAAAATAAATTGTTTCAACCTACACCAGTTGCCAGACACTTCAAATATTTCCACAATCTCAACATTAAAGAACTATCAGGTTGGGCCATCTGCCACCTCACTACGGGAATAAGAGGAGGGGATGTGGATTCCATGCTGCTGAAAGAGGAGAGCAAGTGGATTTTTAACATGAATTCTGTGAATCCACATGGACTCAATGAATCCTTCAATTTTGGCTGTTTTCTTTAAATATGTGATACTCCCACATTTACCGTATATACAATATTTTCAACTTGCTTATATAAACTATGCCATGAAACAAGATGTCATAAGCTAAGTGAACAATATAACAAGAAGTCCATCAAAAAACCACATTAAAAAAACTTGATAAAAAAAACTTGACGAAAAAGAATAAGGAGACTTATCATGGTTATACAATACAGTGCTATGATCTAAAGGAATAGCCAGAATAAGGGAACATGAAATACATGATTGAGATGTTACAAGTATAGTGGATGGCGTAAACCTCCACAATGTTAAAAATATAACAATTATGGGATTGACAAAAAAGTGACAGTGATATCGATATCTACATGAAAATACTATATAATAACTCATATAGAATTATAGCTGACAGGAATTCAAGTTTGATTCTATTTTTATAAATTAATTTTCTCAACAGTGTGCGATGCATAAAATACATACATGGTTTCTATAAAGAATTATTATAAATAGAATATGGAATACAGTATTTTACCTTAAAGGGTTAATTAAAAACAAAAACAATACATAAATATAAAAATAACTAAAAACAATATATAAAAAGAATAAAATTTCACAATAAACATAATTAAAATTAATATATATAAAAAAATCTTTTAAAAAAAGTAATTATTTTTCAAGACAACAAATAGCAAAATATTTTAGTAGATAATTCAATACAATATAATTTATTTAGTGACTAACAATACAGAGAATAAGAATAGATGTCAATTTAGTGAAAAATGTGTCCAATTCATCTGCTTGTTTTAAATAAACAGACAGAAGTCAAAGAATTTTGTCAATGCATTAAATACTGCTGAAGATACTTTTGCATATGATGGTGTCAGGTTGTAACTTATAACAAAGATACACATCAGAGTTTCCTTTACGAAGGAAACAATGTAACAAATCACCTATGCGCTGATTGGCTATACTCAACGTCAGTCAAATCCTGAGCTATAATAAGCTCTAGAAACAAAATGCTCCTGCCCCCGGAAGAAGCTGACTTAGTTCAGTGAAACGCGCGTCGGGACCATACCGACCCTGAAGATAGGGAAAGATTAATGACTATAGAGGGCAAGATTAGTTCAATGGAATTTAAAAACTAATCTCACCGCATTTACTTCGCTCCTTATAAAGCTGGAACGAATGCACGTAGTGGGAGTATCACTACAAGCTACTGAGCTGGTAAGTGCCGATGACGTCGCGGCACTCACAGCTAATACTTTGATAGCTTGCTGGCGTACAGCCAGCGAGCTTAACAACTTTACGAAGCAGTAGTGTTCACTACTAAAAGGCAGTCTGTCTATCTGCTAAAACATAGCAAAAGCTAATATCTCTGCACTGCTGCCGAATTGAGAATCGCAGCGGCAACGCTGAAAATACACAATACAGCAGACTCGGTGACTAGTCAGCTGCTCACTGAGTGAGAATTCTATTGTTCACGTTGCTGAATTAATTGTTGCTCAAAATAGGATCGAAGCGACAGTGCAGGGAAGATAATAATTAAAACGCACTTGCAGATTAAGAAACCTTTCACTGACATAAATCGCAATTGTTTTTGCGCTGCTGCACAACTAACTGATTGGAGCGGCAGCGCCAACAACGTATTCCGTGACTAGGCAGCTGCTCACAGAGATTCAACATAACCTTTTGCGGAGTGCTGATGCAGGGTATTTTACAATACACTAATAATCCTTGCAGCACTACCTCTTCTATTTTCACTAAAGTAGTAAGGCAAACAACAGGCTTTCTACCTAGTGGAATCAGATGAAAGTCGTTACTACACTTTGTATTAATTTAATAAATTAACACACAATGTGGCAATAAAAGGGGACATTGCACAATATAATCCTTTCCTATCAAAATAGTCGGTATCAATAAAACACTTGAAGGCGACATTCAATCCACCATGCTCTCTCTTTTCCTTCTCTCCCCATACCTATAATTTCCATCCTACAACAGGACAATGACCCAAAACACACCTCCAAATTATGCAAGAACTATTTAGGGATGAAGCAGGCAGCTGGTATTCTATCTGTAATGGAGTGGCCAGCGCAGTCACCAGATCTCAACCCCATAGAGCTGTTGTGGGAGCAGCTTGACCGTATGGTACGCAAGAAGTGCCCATCAAGCTAATGCAACTTGTGGGAGGGGCTTCTGGAAGCATGGGATGACATTTCTCCCAATTACCTCAGCAAATTAACAGCTATAATGCCAAAGGTCTGCAATGCTGTAATTGCTGCAAATGGAGAATTCTTTGACAAAAGCAAAGTTTGAAGGAGAAAATTATTATTTAAAATAAAAATCATTATTTCTAACCTTGTCAATGTCTTGACTATATTTTCTAGTTATTTTGCAACTCATTTGATAAATATAAGTGTGAGTTTTCATGGAAAACACAAAATTGTCTGGGTGACCCGAAACTTTTGAACGGTAGTGTATGTGAAAAAAATAGCAGATCTTTATTAAATACATATAAAAACATACATGTTAAAAAGGTATATGAAGGGAGAGACACTATATAATGCAGACACAGGTAAAGATCAGAACCGAGTATATGGTGTGTTTTAAAGTCCCTATATTAGGGGCATGTGACTAGGGCAGTATGCTATCTTGTATAAAGTCAATAGATTGGTTATAAGCTATTATGTTAAGAAAAAGAGTGTATCTTTTCTGAAGCAAATAACCCCTGAAATTGGTGACTCAGATAGTCTTACCCATGATAGTGGTCCTGGTGGCCTGGATACCTGTGTATTTCCCCGACGCGCGTTTCGCGATGTCCACTTCCTCAAGGGGTATAAAGGTGTCTAACTCGTGTGTGTCCAAAATAGTGTATAGCCAGGTGCTTACAATCTAATTAGACAGTTGTTTCTACGTCCGTCGGTGTGTGGCGCACATCCATCGACGCGAACGGAAGTGTGGCATGCCCCACATCCGGCCTCCAGTGCTGCGGCGCACGTCCGGGTTCCTGACGCGTACCAGGAATTCCGGACATGCGCACCACACTATAGGAGGCTCGGACGGGGTCAGCAACAGTCCCGGTCACGTGCGCATGGAGCGCGCTCCCCATAGGACGATGAAAGCAGGAAAAGGGTAAGTGTCAAATGTCAATGTGTGTTTGTAATGTGTTAAAAACTGCCCATTTCACATGCCCTCTAATCAAAGGAGCAACATACACCGGTGTACAGTGAATAATCTATTATTAAAAACCAGAGAACTGTGATAGTGTCATGATGCAAATTAATCCTAATTTTTAACTGTTTATAAATATAGAATTTATAAAGAAGAAATTCGTATCAAAAACTTTCATGAATAATCAGTGAAAAGTATACTTAATAAGACCAGGTAAAAATACAAGGTAAAGTGTAAAAGAGAAAGCAAGATAAAAAGTATATAAATATAAAAGTGTATCGAGGAGTGTAGGTGTAGACACCACTATGCCTCCCGCATAAACTCGACAATTAAATAAATATATGTTACAAATTGTGAACACAAAAGGATATTTTGTTAGAAATAACCACAAAAATATATAAGGTCGTATGTAAAAGACATACGGCAAAGGGTGAATACAAAAGAAAGGAGGCAGGGGGGAGAGGGGGGGGGTTAAAATGGCAAAGACTTGGCACGTCACGTATCCATATCTTCCATACTTGACACATATTATCCTAATCCATAGTGTAGGAGATCATCTGGATTTTTAGATTGTTGTTTCACATACATAGGCACTCATGGTAACGTCAACTGGTACAACAAATACCTATTAAAAAAAATATCAAATTAGTACAAGACACACAAATGGTAATAAAAAGGGATTAAAATAGAAAGCTGGTGATAGGTGGTAGAGCTTATTCATAGATAAGGTGCGAAAATAAGTTTCTCGTTAAGTCCAGATGGTGTCATGGACCCCAGTTGGACAATCCACCTGCACTCTTTCTGTGCCAACACCTTCTTCATATTGCCCCATCTGATGCCGCAATGTACTTGTTCAATGCCACAGATTTTTAAAGATTTTGGATTACATCCATGGTACAATTTAAAGTGCCTTGGTAGGGTTTTCAACTCTGTGAGACCATCGATGGCACTCGCTCCAACGATATCCCTCACATGTTCTCTTGTACGTATTCTTAGCTCCCTAGATGTCAGACCTATGTAAACCTTCGGACATCCGCACACAGCATAGTAGATTACATGCGTAGTACTGTAAGAAATATAATCTATGATGTCAAAGGATCGAGTACCGTCGACTGTGTCAAATTTTGTCACCCTACTGATATTTGGGCATGCAACGCAATTGCCGCATGGGTAGCACCCTAACCTCTGTCCACGTGATCCAAAATAGTTCACTCTTTTTGGCGTCTAATGACTTTTTACTAAGAGATCTCCAAGATTTCTACTTCTCTTGGCCGTCATCAATGGTCTTTCACCAAGACAGGGTGCCAAAGCTGGCTCAGATCTGATGATAGACCAATGTCTCCCCAGAATTGTCCGCATATCCTCCCATCGGTTATTGTAGGTGGTAATAAACCTTATTGCTATATCTCCTGTTCTGCGGGTTTTGGATCTTAAAAGATCAATGTGGGGTGTGTTTTTAGCTCTACGATATTCTGCTTCAATAGATCTCTTGCTATATCCCCTGTCTTCAAATCTGTGTTTGAGATCCGCAGACTGTTGTTCAAATAGATGATCAGTGGAGCAGATCCGCCTCATCCTGAGGAACTGCCCAACTGGGATGGCTTTTACTGAATTCCTGGTTTTTGGTCAGGAGTGCAAAAAAATTTAATACAAAGTGATCAAAAAATGGCATGTACCCCAAAATGGTACCAATGAAAACTACAGATTGTCTCGCAACAACTAAGCCCTCACACAGCTCCGATGGAGAAAAAAAAGTTCTGGCTCTCAGAATATGGCGATGCAAAATGGGCAGAGTGTTCCAAAAGCAAATAAGATTGGGCACCATTTATCAGTGCGACAATTGCCACATATCTATGAATTATTATTTATTTACCACATTATTATGCCCTCTTATTATGCCCTGATGTACTCCACACAGCAGACATATGCCTCCACATTATAAACTGAAATACCAGCAATACCCCAAACAGAAAAACGACCAAGCAAAATCTGCGCTCCAAAAGCCAAATGGCGCTGCCTTACTTATGAGCCCTACAGGGGGCCAAAACAGCAGTTCACGTACACATATATGGCATCGCCATACTTGGGAGAACCCGCTTAACATTCTATGAGGTATTTGTCTTCAGTGGCACAAACTGGGCACAACATATTGTGCTCTTCACTTCTGAGCCCTGTCATATGTCCAGGCAAATGATAAATAGCTTGAGGGGTGTAGTTTCAAAAATGGGGTCACTTCTTGGGTGCTTCCACTGTACTCTGGTACCTCAGGGTTTTGCAAATGCGACATGCCAAATCTGCGCCCTCCAGTGTGTTCAAACAGCAGTTTATGACCACATGTGGGGTATTGCCGTACTCGGGAGAAATTGCTTTACAAATGTTGGGGTGCTTTTTCTCCTTTGTCCCTTGTGGAAATGAAAAAATGCAGCATTTTAGTGTAAAAAATTTTGATATTAATTTTCACGCCCTAATTCCACTAAGTTCAGCAAAAAACCTGTGAGTCTAAATGCTCACTATACCCCTCGATAAATTCCTTGAGGGCTTTAGTTTCCAAAATGGGGTCACTTTTGGGGGGTTTCAACTGTTTTGCTCCCTCAGGGGCTTTGCAAATGCGACAGGACACCCAAAAACTATTAAAGCAAAATTTGAGCTCCAAAGCCAAATAATGGTCCTTCCCATCTAAGCGCTGCCGTGGGTACAAACAGGGCCACATATGGGGTATTGCCGTGCTCAGGAGAAATTGCTTTACAAATATTGGGGTGCTTTTTCTCCTTTAGCCCTTGTGAAAATGAAAAAAATCGAAGCCAAAAATGTCATTTATTGGGAAACAATTTGGATTTTCATTTTCACAGCCTATTTCCAATTAATTCTGCAAAAAAATCTGAGGGGGTCAAAATCCTCACTATACCCCTAGATAAATTCCATAAGGGATGTAGTTTCCAAAACGGGGTAACATTTGGGGGTTTTCCACTGTTTTTTTCCCTCAAGGGCTTTGCAAATGCTACATGGCACCGAAAATCATTATAGCAAAATTTGAGCTCCAAAAGCCAAATGGCGCTCCTTCCCTTCTGAGGGCTGCCGTGTGTTCAAATATAAGTTTATAACCACATATGGTTTTTTTTCGTAATCGGGAGAAATTGCTTTACAAATGTTGGGCTGCTTTTTCTCCTTTATTCCTTGTACAAATGAAAACATTGTATGTTTTATTTGTAGAAAATGTTGATTTTAATTTTTATTGTGTAATTCAAAGAAATTTTGCAAGAAAACTGTGGGATTAAAATGTTCACTATACCCCTAGATTAATTCCTTGGGGGTGTAGTTTCCAAAATGGTGTCTTTTTGAGGGTTTTCTCTATGTTTTGGCACCACAAGACCTGTTCAAACCTGACATGGTGCCTAAAATATTTTCTAGTAGAAAGGGTGGCCTGAAAAATTCACTAGGTGCACCTTTGATTCGGAGGTCTGTGTTTCAGTCCATTAGCACAGAAGCTGACTTAGTTCAGTGAAACGCGCGTCGGGACCATACCGACCCTGAAGATAGGGAAAGATTAATGACTATAGAGGGCAAGATTAGTTCAATGGAATTTAAAAACTAATCTCACCGCATTTACTTCGCTCCTTATAAAGCTGGAACGAATGCACGTAGTGGGAGTATCACTACAAGCTACTGAGCTGGTAAGTGCCGATGACGTCGCGGCACTCACAGCTAATACTTTGATAGCTTGCTGGCGTACAGCCAGCGAGCTTAACAACTTTACGAAGCAGTAGTGTTCACTACTAAAAGGCAGTCTGTCTATCTGCTAAAACATAGCAAAAGCTAATATCTCTGCACTGCTGCCGAATTGAGAATCGCAGCGGCAACGCTGAAAATACACAATACAGCAGACTCGGTGACTAGTCAGCTGCTCACTGAGTGAGAATTCTATTGTTCACGTTGCTGAATTAATTGTTGCTCAAAATAGGATCGAAGCGACAGTGCAGGGAAGATAATAATTAAAACGCACTTGCAGATTAAGAAACCTTTCACTGACATAAATCGCAATTGTTTTTGCGCTGCTGCACAACTAACTGATTGGAGCGGCAGCGCCAACAACGTATTCCGTGACTAGGCAGCTGCTCACAGAGATTCAACATAACCTTTTGCGGAGTGCTGATGCAGGGTATTTTACAATACACTAATAATCCTTGCAGCACTACCTCTTCTATTTTCACTAAAGTAGTAAGGCAAACAACAGGCTTTCTACCTAGTGGAATCAGATGAAAGTCGTTACTACACTTTGTATTAATTTAATAAATTAACACACAATGTGGCAATAAAAGGGGACATTGCACAATATAATCCTTTCCTATCAAAATAGTCGGTATCAATAAAACACTTGAAGGCGACATTCAATCCACCATGCTCTCTCTTTTCCTTCTCTCCCCATACCTATAATTTCTATGATTCACTAGGTGGTGTACACCTGAGCATGGAGGGATAATTAAATTTAACATCTAAGAAAAATTAAAATTGGAGGTCTCCTCTACCAATTTCCTGTTGTAGGATGAAATTGGCTCCAATCAAGCGCTGTCCACAGGGTATGGCATGGTGTTGCAAAATGGAGTGATAGCCTTCCTTATTCAAAATCCCTTTTACCTTGTACAAATCTCCCACTTTACCAGCACCAAAGCAACCCCAGACCATCACATTAGCTCCACCATGCTTGACAGATGGCGTCAGGCACTCTTCCAGCATCTTTTCAGTTGTTCTGCGTCTCACAAATGTTCTTCTGTGTGATCCAAACACCTCAAGCTTTGATTCGTCTGTCCATAACACTTTTTTCCAATCTTCCTCTGTCCAATGTCTGTGTGCTTTTGCCCATATTAATCTTTTCCTTTTATTAGCCAGTCTCAGATATGGCTTTTTCTTTGCAACTCTGCCCTGAAGGCCAGCATCCCAGAGTCGCCTCTTCACTGTAGACGTTGACATTGGCGTTTTGCGGGTACTATTTAATGAAGCTGCCAGTTGAGGACCTATGAGGCGTCTATTTCTCAAACTAGAGACTCTAATGTACTTGTCTTGTTGCTCAGTTGTGCAGCGGGGCCTCCCACTTCTCTTTCTACTCTGGTTAGAGCTCTCTTTTTCTAGCCATTTGGAGAGTTTAATCGAACCCACAAATGTAATGCTCCAGATTCTCAACTAGCTCAAAGGAAGGTCAGTTTTATAGCTCCTCTAAACAGCAAAACTGTTTACAGCGGTGCTAACATAATTGCACAAGGGTTTTCAAGTGTTTTCTAATCATCCATTAGCCTTCTAACACAGTTAGCAAACACAAAATACCATTAGAACACTGGAGTGATGGTTGCTGGAAATGGGCCTCTATACACCTATGTAGATGTTGCATTAAAAACCAGACGTTTGCAGCTAGAATAGCCATTTACCACATTCACAATGTATAGAGTGTATTTATGATTAATTTAATGTTATCTTCATTGAAAAAATCTGTGCTTTTCTTTAAAAAATAAGGACATTTCTAAGTGACCCTAAACTTTTGAACGGTAGTGTATATTTGGCATTATACTCTGTTTCTTGTGTGTATAGTTGCGGGACAATCTGTAATTTTTATTGGTACCATTTTGGGGTACATGCGATATTTTTATCACTTTTTCTTTCATTTTTTTTGGCAAGCAGGGTGACCAAAAACAGGCAAGTTTTTTTATTCTTTTTTTTTTACAGTGTTCACCGTGTGCTATAAATTACAGTTTTACTTTATTCTGTGGGTCAATACAATTACGGAAATATACCATATGTATATCATTTTTTTAAAAATGTCTGACAGTGTTTGCATAATAAAATCCTTTTTTTTTTAAATAATAAATTTTTTGTTTCACCATATTCTGAGAGCCGTAACTTTTTTATTTTTCATCAAAAAAGCTGTGTAAGGGCTTGTTTTTTGTGGGATGGGTTGTAGTTTGTATTGGTACTGTTTTTGGGTTAATTTATAGTCCAGGGTGAACTGGGGATTGGATAGGGAGCTTTTAGTATGCCCTTTAGGGTCGTGGACGAGCGTGCGCACCTTAGCAATCAGTCCACGGCAGGATGGCCGCGCGAGCTGGTGTCTCATAGGAGGGAGACACTGGCAGGAGGCCAGGAGACTGCGGTCACGGCCGTCCAACGGAGGGTATTGACGGCGGTCTGCGGCTGCAGCCATTACAGTACGTCCCCTTATGTCCCCTCTTCTTGGGTCCAGAGCGCATGAGGGTAGTGTAGCGTCCATGGCCGCGGGCCGTCGGGTTCACTCACCTCCCGACGCCCGCAGCCATGGATCCATGAGCGTTGTTCCCAGTCTCCCTCCTAGGAGACGCCAGCGCTCACTTCCACTCCATTCGGCTGTGTCCCGTAGGGTGCGCACGCAGGCTCGTGCCTGGCCTTAAAGGGCCAGCGAGCGCACAAAGGAAATCGTCATCATCATCAACGGCCATGATTTCCTGGTCTATAAGAAGGCCCCAGGCCTTCTGATCCTTGCCTGAGCGTTGTTAGTTTTCCCAGTCTGTCTTGCAAATGGTCCCTTAGTGTTTCCCATTCCAATTGTTACCCGTGCCTTATTACCCGTTCCTGTTTCCCGTGCTGTTCCTTAGTATCGAGTCGTGCCACGTCCTGTGTCATCTGCCACGTCCTGTGTCATCTGCCACGTCCGGAGGAATCCGCCACGACCTGTGTCATCTGCCACATCCGGTGGAATCCGCCACGTCCTGTGTCTTCTGCTATGCCCGGAGGAGCCCGCCACGTCTGGCGCAACTTGCGGCTCCTGTGTCATCCGCCATGTTTGGCGCCATCTGCTGCACCCATCTCATCTGTGCCAGAGCTGCGGCCACCATCTGGACTATTCAGGTACCCTTGTGCGGGACATTGTATTTCTGGGGTGTCCTGTTGTCTGGCCAGCTACCTCCCCGTTGCGGCGGTACGGCCTAGTGGGTCCACTAACCCGCTTCGTGACAGGTAGGAGCATTAAGACTCTCTTCTGGCTCCAAGGACCTCTGCTCAGGACCAAAAACTTTCCAGTCCGCTAAATAGAAAGTCCTTCCTCCTACTCTTTTGTAGTCCAAGATCTCCTTCACCTCGAACACATCAACAGAACCACTGGGAGCAACTGCAGAACTAGGAGCTTTACTGTAGTGGTTCAGAACCACAGGCTTAACGAGGGAAACGTGAAATGAGTGGAATCCTAAGAGTAAGAGACATCCGAAGTTTATAGGACACAGGGTTTATATGTCACAGAACTTCTAAAGGACCGAGGAACCTAGAAGCGAATTTGTGAGAGGGCATCTTAAAACTAATGTTTCTCGAAGATAGCCAGACCTTGACTCCAGGAGAGAATTGAGGAGGAACTTTTCTTTTTTTATCGGAATACTTTTTCATGCGGTCCACTGCCTGGAGGATTGCAGACTTAGTTTGCTGCCAGATGTGAATAAAAGTCCCAAATGAAGAGTTAGCTTCTGGTACTTGAGTCATGGCTGGCACAGAAAGAGGAACTCGTGGATGTTGGCTGTACACAATGTAGAAAAGATAAGAGGCAGTAGACTCAGTTGTATGATTGTTGTAGGAGAATTACGCCCAAGGCAGAAGTTGTACCCAATTGTCAAGTTGGGTGGAAACGAAATGACGAAGATATTTCTCTAAAATTTGATTGGTCCTCTCCACTTGACCATTGGACTGCGGGTGATAGGCGGAAGAAAAGTCCAGCTTTACATCTAGCAGCTTGCACAGAGCTCTCTAGAATTTGGACGTAAACTGTACACCCCGGTCCGAGACAGTATGCAGTGGAAGTCCATGCGGACAGAAGATGTGCAGAATAAAAAGATTTGACAGGCAATGAGCAAATGGAAGACCAGTCAACGGAATAAAATGTGCCATTTTAGAGAAAGGATCCAATACTACCCAGACCGTAGTACATCCAGCTGAAGGGGGAAGGTCTGTAATAAAGTTCATAGTGTAATGTTCACGGTCACTGACCACAGACTCCTCTCATCCTGCCTCTCCGTAGATGTCAGCACATGTGGCCGTCCTGTCCCGCAGTGACCACTAGGGTGCGCGTGCGAGCTCAGTCCCGGCCTTAAAGAGCCAGAGCGCACACATGAGTAAGATTGAACTGATTACTCTCAGACCACCCTGGGACTTTAAGAAGGGCCCTGCCCCTCCACTCATTGCCTGAGCGTTGTTGTGTTTACCCGTGTTAGTCTTTGCCAATGGTCCCTTAGTGTTTTCCAGTTCACAGTGTTCCCGTTCCTGCTAGCTGTATCCTGTATCCCGTGCTACCTTGTTCCTGTGCCGTAGAGAGTTGGAGTCATGATTGTCCTGCTATCGCTACGGTCTGTATTGCCACAGGTACCCTTATTTGAACTATTGACTTTGCCTTGGTATCCTGTTTGGCCAGCTGCTATCCCACTACAATGGTACAGCCCAGTGGGTCCACACACCCGCCGTGACAGTATGCTCAGGCCATGGACGCCGCTGGTCAACCCAAGACCATGACGACGTCACAAGTGATGCGGGCGGATATGCTAGACCTCCAGTCTTAACAGGACCAACTCTTCAAGGCATTGAACATTATTGCACATCGGCTGGATATGCAAGCGGCAGTTCACCTGCTCCTATTGCCTCTGCTGTTCCTCCTACTACACCTCCTGGCAGTACGCACCCTCTGACTACACCTCCTGGCAGTGCTGACTTTCGATTTTCTCTGCCTCTACCGCATCGCTATGATGGCGACGCAAGGACCTGCAGCGGATTTCTGAACGAGTGCCAGATCCACTTCAGCCTGTATGCCAGAGCATTCTCTACTGATGGCACAAGGGTTTTTTTCATCGTCTCTCTCCTCACTGGCAGGGCCCTAGAATGGGCGAACCCTATCTGGGAACGACAAGGACCAGAGACCCGTGACTTCCAGGGTTTCCTAGTGACATTTCAGACTATGTTTGAGGAGTGGGGATGGGTTTTGTTAGCGGCTGCCTCCTTGCTGAACCTTCGCCAGGGAGACACTTCCGCGGGCGAGTACGCCATTCACTTCCGCACCCTGGCTGGGGAGTTTTTATGGAACAACGAGGCCTTGGTGGCTACGTTCTGGCAGGGACTGTCCCCTGAGATTAAGGACGAGCTTGCCGCCCGAGATCTGCCCTCTACCCTGAATGACCTCATTCTTCTGGCCACCCGGATTGATATAAGGATCCGAGAACGGTTCCAAGAGGCTCGTTTGGAGGGAGGACTTCCTAGTCCATCTCCTACATTTCAGCAACCCCTGCTGCCTTCATCAGCTGTTCCACCAAGGAGTCTTTGAAGATGGACCATCTCAAGCTGTCTACCCAGGAGAGACAATGCAGACGCTCTTCGGGACTCTGTCTGTATTGTGGCCTCGGAGGCCATCTTGTGCGTCTGTGCCCCCAAAAACCCCAGAGCCTAGGGTTGGTTGGAGAGACAACTCTGGTTGAAGAAGGATTTTCCTCCAAATTGTCCATCCCCGTGACCATAGTGTCCGGCGAAAATACACACCAGGTCTCTGACTATCTGGACTCTGGATCTGCAGCTAACTTCATTCAAAGAGACCTGGTGGATCTTCTCCAGTTGCCCACAACCCCCCTTTGATCGTTGCATCGGTGAATGGACTGCCTCTGCCAGATTCGATTGTAGCTGTGACCAAACCACTGAAGCTCCAAGTGGGAGTCCTTCATTCCGAGCTCATCTCTTTTTTTGTCCTGCCCAAGGTCGTCAACCATGTGCTGCTGGGCTTGCCCTGGCTCCGACTACATACCCCAGTTCTGCACTGGAATTCTTTAGAGGTTCTCCAGTGGGGTCCCAAGTGCCTCAACCGCTGCCTGGGGCATATCCACCCGGCCCAGCTTCCCCATGCTCAGTCATTGGCAGGATTGCCTTCTCACTATTCGCAGTTTGCAGATGTCTTCAGCAAGAAGGAGGCGGAGACCGCTGCCCCCACACCGGGTGTATGACTGACCTTTTGAACTGTTTCCTGACGCATCCCTTCCCTGTGGAAGGGTATACCCTCTCTCCTTGCAAGAGACTCTATGTCCGCCTATATTAAGGAGTATTTGGAGAGGGGATTCATACGAAAATGCTCCTCTCCAACCGGGGCCAGTTTCTTCTTCGTCAAAAAGAATGACGGATCTTATCGACCCTGCATCGACTACTGGGGCCTCAACCAGATCATGGTCAAAAATAGATATCAGTTGCCACTGATTTCAGAACTTTTTGACCGCATACGAGGAGCCAAGAGTTTTTCTAAGCTAGACCTGCATGGGGCTTACAACCTAATCCGGATTCGCCAGGTTGACGAATGGAAGACGGCATTTAACACCCGAGACGGGCACTATGAATACCTCGTGATGCCCTTCAGTCTGTGTAACGCTCCCCCTGGTCTTCCAAGAGTTCGTTAATGACATCTTCCGTGACCTCCTCTATGTCTGTGTTGTGGTCTATCTCGATGACATCTTAATTTTTTCTCCAGACCCGACGACTCATCAGAGACATGTCCGTCATGTTTTGCTACGATTCAGGGAGAATTGCCTGTATGCCAAGCTGGACAAGTGCGTGGTTGAGAGAAATTCTCTACCCTTCATGGGCTACATCATCTCGGATCAAGGCCCCAAGATGGATCCTGAAAACGTAAGGCTGTCCTGGAATGGCCACGCCCTCAAGGCTTAAGGTCCATACAGCGTTTCCTACCGGCAGTTCATCCCAAACTTCTCACTGACAGCATCCATCTCTACCCTCACCAAAAAAAGGCATGAATGCCAAGGTCTGGACTCCAGAAGCGGAATCCGCATTTATACCTGAAGAGTGCCTTCACGTCAGCCTCTACCCTCCATCATCCTGATGTATCTTTACAGTTTTCGTTGGGGGTGGACGCCTCCTCTGTTGGTGCTGGCACTCTTCCGTTCCAGAGAAGTCCCAAGGGCAAGCCAGTGGTATGTGACTATAACTCTAAACTTTTCTCTTCCACAGAGCTCAACTACTCGATGGGGGATCGGGAGTTACTGGCCATTAAATTGGCCCTGGATGAGTGGAGACATCTACTAGAGGACGCAGTTCATCCCATCCTGATATTTAGTGACCCCAAGAACCTCACCTATCTCCAGACGGCCCAATGACTGAACACCCGTCAAGCCAGGTGCTCACTGTTCTTTGCCCGGTTCCAGTTTGCGCTCCACTACCTCCCTGCCGACAAGAATGTGAGGACAGATGCCTTGTCCAGGTCGTTCAAGACATAGGACACCATGGAGTCTCCACAAAATATCATTGATCCGTCCTGCATTATCTCTGTCAACCTTCTGCAAGTAAGAGAAATCCCTCCAGGGAGGACTTTTGTGCGCTTGGCAGACAGAAGGAGAATCCTGCACTTTGGACACAGCTCCAAACTGGCAGGTCACGCGGGTGCCCGTAAAACCCGAGACCTGATTGCCCGTCATTTCTGGTGGCCCATGCTGCTCAAAGACATCATGGACTTTGTCTTGTCCTGCACGGTGTGCGCTGCTAACAAGGTTGCTCACTCCAAGCATGCTGGTCTGCTCCAGCCACTGCCTGTGCTCAATGCTCCCTGGCAGCATATAGCAATGGACTCTGTCACGGACCTGCCTCCCTCTGCTGGATGCAGTGCGGTCTGGGTAGTGGTGGACCGATTCTCGAAGATTGCTTATTTCTTTCCACTGACCGGTCTACCTTCTGCTTCTCAACTGGCCGACCTCTTCATCCAACACATCTTCCGCCTGCATGGCTTAACTCTGCATATCATGTCGGATCGGGGAGTTCAGTTCACCTCAAAATTTTGGGGAGCCCTCTGCAGACTCCTTGATGTAAAGTTGGACTTTTCCTCAGCCTACCTGTCCAATGGCCAAGTCGAGAGGATCGATTGTTGATTGTTGTAGGAGAATTACGCCCAAGGCAGAAGTTGTACCCAATTGTCATGTTGGGTGGAAACGAAATGACGAAGATATTTCTCTAAAATTTGATTGGTCCTCTCCACTTGACAATACGCAGAGGAATTCCATGCAGACAGAAGATGTGCAGAATAAATAGATTTGCCAGGCGAGGAGCAGATGGAAGACCAGTCAATGGAATAAAATGTGCCATTTTAGAGAAAGGATCCAATACTACCCAGGAAGGTCTGTAATAAAGTCCATAGTGTAATGTCCGTGGTCACTGACCGCAGACTCCTCTCATCCTGCCGACGCCTTCCTCTCCAGAGATGCCAGCACATGCGGCCGTCCTGTCCCGCAGTGACCACTAGGGTGCGTGCGCGAGCTCAGTCTCGGCCTTAAAGAGCCAGAGCGCACATATGAGTAAGATTGAACTGATTACTCCCAGTCCACCCTGGTCTATAAGAAGGGCCCTGCCCCTCCACTCATTGCCTGAGAGTTGTTGTGTTTACCCGTGTTAGTATTTGCAAATGGTCCCTTAGTGTTTTCCAGTTCCCAGTGTTCCCGTACCTGCTGCCTGTATCCTGTATCCCGTGCTACCTTGTTCCTGTGCCGTAGAGAGTTGGAGTCGTGATTGTGTCGTATACTACACCTGCTGTATTTCAACGCGCCTGGTGTCTGCCTGCTGCCAAGGTCCCATCCGATCCTGCCATCGCTACTGTCTGTATTGCCACAGGTACCCTTATTTGAACTATTGACTTTGCATTGGTATCCTGTTTGGCCAGCTGCTATCCCGCTATGGTGGTACGGCCGAGTAGGTCCACACACCCGCTGTGACACATAGCGATATATTGCCAAGGGGCATCAGGGACAAGCAGGGGTAGGAGCAGACCAGAAGGTTTGGTGCAGGTAAACTTGTTTGAGGCAAAGTTCGTACATGAGGAGACATAGTCCACAACATCTCTATGCACATGGGGTGGACGCTGGCTGTGCCTCTCCTGGCATTTGATCATGGGTATGGTATATCCTGTGTAAATACGCTACCTTTATTGTTCATTTATTGATTTCTCTTTCAGTATATATTTGATCGCTTGTATGTTGACCGTATCTGTGATATATACTGTTGCATCTACTTAAATTTGACCATATTTATGGTTTATCTACCTTTCTCTGTGCTCATGCAGTTCACCAGTATTTTGCACAAATGGTTTGTCTGTATGCAATTTAGTGCTACATTTCTATACGGCTACTGGACAAACCTTTAATTATACTATGGGCTATATCTAGATCCGCAAGTCTAATATATTTTTTATTCACATATTGTCTCTCCTCACATATATTGTTTCCTGGAAGTCAAATCACAGATACAGCTCAGTGTCCCTTTTTTAACTGTTGGTCTATGGATTTTTTCGGTTTTATGCATTGTTCATTGTCTCATATTATGTATGCTAATAAAGTATTTTTCTATTTATCATACATCACGTGTTTCTTCAGCATCCTTCTTTTCTATGTTATATATAACATCTCTATGCAGCTTGGGCCACCAGTAATGATGAGCTATCAAGTCCAGAGTCTTTCGAACGCCAGAGCGCCCCGCCAGTTTGGAGCTGTGTCCCCAGCGGAGAATTCTCTTCCTGTCTGCAAGACGAACAAAAGTCTGTCTGGTAGGAATGTCTCTAACTTGTAGAGGGTTAGCGGCAATAATCCTAGAAGGATCTATGATATATTGAGGAACCTCTTCAGAGTGATTAGTTTCAAATAATCGAGACAGGGCATCAGCTTTCACATTCTTGTCAGCAGGACGGAAGTGAAGACAGAATTGAAACCGATCGAAGAACAGTGACCATCTAACTTGGAGAGGATTTAGTGTTGTGCTGACTGTAGGTACGTGAGGTTCTTGTGATCCGCATAAATGATAATAGGGTGAACAGTGCCCTCCAGCAAGGGTCTCCACTCCTCTAAGGCCAACTTGACGGCCAGCAACTCCCGATCTCCGATGGAATAGTTGCGCTCTGCAGGAGAAAATAATTTTGAAAAGAAGCCACAGGCCACCATCTTGACTTTAGAGTTTCTTTGACATAGTAGTGCTCCAGCACCAACAGAAGACGCATCCACCTCTAGAAAGAACTGCCGAGATGCCTCAGCGTGATGAAAAACTGAGGCAGAGGTGAAAGCGCTCTTGAGGTTGGTAAATGCTAACTCTGCCTCCAGAGGCCAAACCTTGGCGTTCACCCCCTTCTTGATAGAAAAATAAGAGTCCCAGAAATCGTTGTATGGATTCAAAGATCCTGTAGATGTGTCCACTCTTAGACGGACTTCACCTTCTCTAGATCCATCTTGAGTCCACGGTCAGATATGATGTAGCCCAGGAAGGGTAAAGAGTTCCTCTCGAATACACACTTTTCCAGTTTGGCATAAAGGTATCTGGTATCCCCCTTAACCGCAACAGAACCTTACGAACATGCTTCCGATGCGTTGTTAAATCAGGTGAGTAGATCAGGATGTCGTCCAGATAGACCACCACACAGACATACAGCAGATCCTGGAAGATGCCATTTACATACTCCTGGAACACAGCTGGAGCAAAGGACATCACGAGATATTCGTAGTGACCGTCTCGGGTGTTGAATGCAGTTTTCCATTCGTCACCTTTGCGGATACAGATCAAGTTATAAGCCCCGCGTAGATCCAGCTTTGTGAACACCTTGGCCCCACAAATTCTGTCGAAGAGCTCTGAGATGAGCGGCAAGGGGAACTTGCTTTTGACCGTGATTTGGTTCAAACCTCGGTAGTTGATACATGGGTGAAGAGATCCATCCTTCTTCATGAAGAAGATTCCGGCTCCGGCCTGGGAGGAAGACTTATGGATGAACCCTCTCTCAAGGTTCTCCCTCACATTAGGTCTCCAGCAGGGAGAAAGGATAGACGCGTCCACAAGGTGGTGAGACATCAGGAAGTAATTCAACAGGGCAATCGTAGATGTGATGAAGAGGAAGAGTCTCTACCTCCGTCTTGCTGATGACATCCGCAAAACTGGCATAATGTGAGGGCAGATCAGAGAGTGACTGAGGCAGTGGAGGCAAAACAGGATGAACCAGTGGCAGATAGCGTTGAAGACATTTGGAGGATTTCTCCAGAACCCCAGTCGAGAACCAGAGCATGTAGACGAAGCCAAGGCAGGCTTAGCAGAATAGGGTTGATAGCTTTAGGCAAGACAAGACAGGCAATCTGCTCTGAGTGAAGAAATCTGATTTGTAGTGTCAATGGTTCAGTAACGGACACAATAGAATCGGGCAATGGCAGTATATTCACAGAAGCAACAGCCAGAGGACTCTCCAGAGGAACTGTGGGTAACTGTAGGCGATCCACTAGATCCTGCTGGATAAAATTTTCGGCTGCTCTGGAATTCAGATGTAAAGGAATCACTACTTGACCTATTCCCCAGAGTGCAAGTTTATGGAATTGTTATACAAGCATTTCCCCAAAGGCAGCTGGAGACTGTCTGGATCAGTCTGGTCAGCAGAGTCTAAGGCTACTCTATGGTCTTCACCAGAGCCCACCACAAAATAGGTTGGATTTGGCTGCATGGAACCCAGGTTGCTTTTACAGAATACGGTGTTGCACAGGAGGTGCAACTGCAGGCAATACCAGAACGGATAACCAGACAAGCCAGAGGGGTAATCAGCAAGCAGAGTATAAAAAATCAATACAAAAAGTCCAAATCGCAAAACCGAAGAATACCAGGAGTAGCAGAGGCAGAGAGCAGAATGTCCAAATCAGTGTGCAGAGGGTAAATTCAAAGATGAAGCCGAAGTCGAGTTCCAAGAGTCCAAACAGTCAAGGTGATACAGGGTGTAACCAGGAGCTTGGTCAGACAATGCATACACAAGAAATCACAAGCAACAATGAGACAAACTGAACAGATTCAAATACTCCACCCTTGGCCCTGATAGAACGCAGACAAATAAATGAGATTGGCTCTGTATCAAAAACCAGGGCCACCCAGAAGCTTGACTAGTAGTCATGCCAACCTTAAAGTGACGGACGTTTCCTAACACCAGATAGGCAGAGGCGGAGTGTGATCTCTCTCTAGAGACGATGGTTACAGGAATAGAGAATTTGGGAGAGGATTTGGCATTTGGCATCGTTCCACCCAGGGTTGTCTCTCCAACCAACTCTAGGTGCTGGAGTTTCCAGGCTTTTGTGAACATTGGTGCACAAAAAGACCTATTAGGACACAAACCTGAAGAGCATCTGCACTGTTTCTCCTGCTCGGACAATTTTATTCTGTCCACCTGCATAGGTTCCTCTGGGGGAATGACGGAGGACGGCAATAGAGGTCTCTGGAGCGAGGGTGCTAGTCTGTAGAAGCGTCTCTCCCACCGAACCTCCTGAGCACGTTCCTAGATCCTAATGTCGACCTGGGTTGCCAACAGGATAAGAGCATCCAGAGTGGAAGGAAGATCGCAGGCTGCTAGCTCATCTTTGAAGTGCGTGGACAGTTCTTGCCAAAAGGTTGCCACCAAGGCCTCATTGTTCCATGCCAACTCTGCTGCCAGTGTATGGAAGGAGATGGCATATTCTCCTACCGTCGACTACCCTTGCTTGAGGGTTAGCAGAGAAGCCGCTGCAGAGGATGTTCGACCCAGCTCTTCGAACTCTGTACAAAAAGTCTCTAAAATTAATGTTAGATCCGAGAATTCCGGGCCCACCCGTTCCAAGATGGGGTTCGCCCAAGCCACGTCCTTGCCAGCAAGAATAGAAATGATGAATGCTACCTGGGCCTCATCAGAGGGGAACAAATGCGCACGCAGTCTAAAATGGATGGTACATTGGTTAATAAAGTCTCCAGAGGTTCTGGGATCTCCATCAAAGCGAGGTGGTAGAGGTAGCAAAACTGTGGATCCAAAACAGGCAGGAGGGGTAACAGGCAGTGGAACAGCAGCAGCATCCACAGGAGGAGGAGGAGGATGATCCAGACGGGTGATAATAGAATTTACTGCCAGTAGGAGCTGATCCTGGCATGCACGCAGGTCATGCATATGTGTTTGCATCACCTAAAACGCAGTCTTAGGTTGACCAGTGGGTTCAATGGCCTGAGTGTACTGTCACGATCTAGGGGTCTGTGGAGCCACTCGCCCACTCCGTTGTGGTGGAGTGGCAGCTGGCCAATAACTGTCTATAAAGTCTATGCAAAGTCCTTAGCAAAAGAGAACCTGTAAGAGTCCAGACAGTAGCAGAGGTTTTGGCACGGATGGAACTTGACGTGGCAGATGACGCCAGACCTGGTGGATGATACCAGACGTGGTATATGGCAGCAGGCGTGGCAGCTGACAGCAGACGTGGGAGGTCACACCAGGAATGGCAGATGACAGCAGGTGTGGCAGATGACAGCAGACGTGGCAGATGATACAAACAATTCCAACTACAGGCTTAGATATAGGAGACAACACGGCAACAAGATACAGGGAGCAGGATACGGGAACACTGGGAGCAGGATACAACTAAGGGACTGTTTGCAGTACAAATACGGGTAGACAACACCAACGCTCAGGCAAGGAATGGAAGGGCGTAGGCATTTCTATAGCCCAGGGTGATCTGGGGATTGGATAGGGAACTTTTAGTAGGCACGTGCACCTTAGCAGTCAGTCCAGGGCAGGATGGCCGCGCGATCTGGCGTCTCCTAGGAGGGAGGCGCTGGTAGGGGGCCAAGATTCTGCGGTCGTGGGCGTACGACAGAGGGGAACGGCGGCTGTCTGTGGCCGCAGCCGTTACAGGATCCCAGATATTTATTATTGGCCATGGATGCTACCACCCTCTCCAGTTCCTCAAGTGTTAGTGGGCCATTCAGGTATTCTCTATTTTCCTCAGATAGTTGAGGTAGATTAAGATCCCTTAAGTATAAGATAACCTGCTCCCCAGAATATATTGGTCTAGAGTCACAAAGTTAGGTGTAGAATGAGTGGAATAGAGGCAGAATCTGTGCAGTTGTAAATACTAGCTCTCCCTCCCTGTTCTTCATAGCAGATACATAGGTAGAACCCGATTGTGCTCGTGCAATCAGTGCCAGCACATGACCTGTCCTCTCGCCCTCGTCAGGGTATGTGCACACAACCTATTTTCAGACATAATTCAGGAGTTTTACTTCTCGAATTATGCCTGAAAAGACGGCTCCATTTACGCCTGCAAACATCTGCCCATTGCCTGCAATGGGTTTTACGATGTTCTGTTCCCACAAGCCTTTATTTTTCGCGTCGCTGTCAAAATACGGCGCGGCAAATGACGGCTCGTCAAAAGAAGTGCAGGACACATTTTGGGACGTTTTTGGAGCCGTTTTTTCATAGACTCTATTGAAAACAGCTCCAAAAACAGCCGTAATAAACGCAGCGAAAAATGTGAGTTGCTCAAAAAACATCTGAAAATCAGGAGATGTTTTCCCTTGAAAACAGCTCCGTATTTTCAGGCGTATTTTGTTAATCGTGTGAACATATCCTCATAGTATTTCTGTTGTTGGAATGCCCGCTGAGTCTTAGCCAGTTCACTTTTATGGAAAGAATATGCATCCTGTGCCTCTTTCCATTCCAGCAGAAGGGCATGTTGTACCATTAAGCTCAAGAATTCCCCAAATTGATGGGTTTTTAATTTAATTTTACTCACTGCTTCAATAAGACTACCTCGTAAATAAGCTTTCATGGCGTCCCACAGTATCCCTGATGACACCGTTCCCACATTATTATTAAAGTATTCTAGTAAAAGAGGATTCCACACTGGAAACATTGATTACCTGCAGCCAAAATGCAATAAAGGAGCATACATGCTGCAAGGGCATTACAGCCGAGGATGCCCGGAGGGTCAACACCAATACCTAGCGATCAGAGAGAACTCTAGAGCTATAGTCGACATAGACTAGAAATTGTAAGATATTCTCAGTACCTATGGCTAGATCAATACGTGAGAGTGTGTCATGGGATCTAGAATGACATGAAAATACATGAATCCCCGGGTGGCGATCTCGTCACAAGTCAAGGAATGATATTTCCCTTATTAGTTCACCAGTGAGTCAATGAGTCAGAATTCAGGGTTTGTATCGATCCCAGTCTATCCCAATAGGGTTGTATAACAGTGTTAAAACTCCCTATTTGTATAATAGGAACTATTGGCATATTATTGACCCACGACATTACCTCTTTAACCCCTTAGTGCACCAGGTCGCACTGGTACGTGCTGGTGCAGGGCAGGAAGTATGGCGCGCGCTCCATATGCTGTGGGTGTCGGCTGTGTGAACGGTGAACGCCGTAAAAAAATAATAATGTAAACCACCAAAATAGCAGTTCTTTGGTCACCATGGCTCCCAAATTTTTTTTCATAAAAAGTGATCGAAAAGTCATACGTACCAACAAATGGTAACAATAAAAACTACAGTTCGTCCCGCAAAAAATAAGCCCTCACACCATTCAATGCACGGAAAAATAAAAATGTTATGGCTCTTAGAATGTGGTGAAACAAAACTATTATTTTTTTTTAACAAACAGTTATTGTTTTTTTAAAGTAGTAAAATATAAAAAAATACATACAAATTTGTTATCACCGTAATCCTATTGAGCCACCAAATAAAGTTAAGTTGTTGTTTTTACCACACGGTGAAAGACGTAAAAACTAAACCGAATTTTTTTCAGCTTCCCAGTACATTATATGGTACTTTAAATGCTACCAATAGAAACTAGTAATAAAAATTCCTCTTGAGGATCTTTATTGATTCCAATTTAGCCCTGATCTAGATGAAGCTGACTGACGTCAGCGAAACGTGCGTCGGGTCATATCAGAGATCAGGGGAAGACAATACTGACTTGGAGGGAAATTTACTCGGGTAATACCTGCTGGTGAGCCATCACCAAGCAGGGTAATACTTAGGGTATGTTCACACGGCCTATTTTCGGCCGTTTTTCGGGCTGTAAACGCCTGAAAAATGGCCGAAATATCGGAAGCAGAATGCCTCCAAACATCTGCCCATTGATTTCAATGGGAAAACTGCGTTCTGTGCAGGACACCTCTTGGGACGTTTTTGGAGCTGTTTTCCATATACTCTATTGAAAAAAGCTCCAAAAACGGCCGTAAAAAAACGCAGCGAAAAACGCAGTGAAAATCGTGAGTGGCACAAACACGTCTGGAAATCAGGAGCTGTTTTCTCTTGAAAACAGCTCCGTATTTTAATTTCAATAGATTTTTATTTGTATCTTCCAGCACAAAAACATAACATGAATTTGAAGATCTCTAAACATTTCGAGATCTGACTTTGTTACACGTAAATCCAAACATGGAAATAAACATTGCCTCCAAGGAACAAAAACCCCTAAAGAAATCAATTATGTTACATCACTTGAAATACTTAGATTGTAACCATCTTTCCCATGACACCCAAGTACGGTGATGAGTATGAACTTGTAAGAGTAATGATGTTTCATAATGACATTGCATATTTACCCTCCGAATAACTTCCGAAATATTGGGGGAAACCTGGGACTTCCATGACCGAGCTATGGCTAATCTAGTAGCAATTAGAATATGATGTGTGACCATTCTCTTATCAGGAGAAATATCATCAAGCAAAATGTCTAGAATTGCTAGAGGAGGATTGATATTAACTTTTGAATCTGATACCTCTGAAATTAGATTAAATGTATCTGTCCATAAAGAAGCAATAATAGGGCAAGACCACCACATATGTAATAGAGATCCCGTGAGTCCGCACCCCCTCCAGCACATTCTGGAAGACCCCTGAAATATGTGCAACATCCTAGAAGGAGTAAGGTACCATCTGAGATGGATTTTCTTCATTAATTCCATATGGTTCACACATTTGGACAGTTTAGCTGGCCATGTAGAAGCTTTAATTCATTGCTCAATTGAGAAGGAAGTCCCCAATTCCCCCTCCCATTTAGTCATATACACTGCCTTTCCACCTTTCCCCATCTTAAGAATAAGGTCATAACTACACGCCAGTCCTTTGCTATGACCTGACCCAATCCACATGAATTTATGAAAGGCACCGAGATTTTCTGGAGCCGATGGAAACTTTATGGACTGCATTAGGTGTCGCATTTGAAGGTACTGAAAAAAATATCTAGAGGGAATGTTATAGGTAATTACAAGATTCTCAAAAGATTTAAACGTACAACCTTCAAAAAAATAAGAAATCCACTCAATACCAGCTTCCAGCCATGGAGTAATCGAGATGTGAGGGAGAAAGAGTGCAATAATTAGGATTGGAATTTGAGTCAATGGCACATTGATGCAGTTTTCTTTACAGACATATGCTCTCCACACCTGTAGTGAATCCGACATTGACCGAAAAGGCATAGGTGGTGTTTTAGCCCCTAAATACGCAGCTACCATAAAATGCTTCATTATCAATGTAGG
Source organism: Rhinoderma darwinii (assembly GCF_050947455.1). Lineage (NCBI taxonomy): Eukaryota > Metazoa > Chordata > Amphibia > Anura > Rhinodermatidae > Rhinoderma > Rhinoderma darwinii. The sequence goes on from NC_134698.1 coordinate 33,307,298, forward strand.
AAACATTGCATCTTCTAATTGAGACCACAAAAGCTGTTCAGAAGAAATCCAACTTGGTTTCATCTGGTCCATAATGGCCGCTACATTATACGCTTTTAAGTTTGGAACTCCCAATCCTCCATATTTTCCCCTTTGAAACAATAGATGCTTAGCCACTCTCGCTCTCTTATTATTCCAAATGAATTTCATAAGTATCGTTTGTAGTCGTGACAATAACAAGGACGATATTAAATAAGGAATTGTCCAACAATAATATAAATATTTGGGTAGAAGTAGCATTTTTACTATGTTAATCCTGGCCATCCATGACAATTGAAACTTATCCAATCTATTACAATCCTTCGTTAATTGGGAGAGGAGTGCCATATAATTTGTGTTCATAACCATAGATGGATGAGGAGTCAATATTATACCCAGATATGGTATACCTTCATTTGTCCAAATAAAATTAAAGCTAGAGAGAAGCGGTTTCATCATAGGAGGAATATGAATGGGCATTAGCAGGGATTTTGATACATTCAGTTTATAATATGACATCTCAGAATAACAGGTTATAATCCTAGTTATTTCAGCTAAGGAGGACATAGGTGACTGACAAATAAGAACCACATCGTCCGCATAGAGACCAATTTTGTGTTCTCTTCCCCTGCAATAATACCTGAGATATATGGCGATGTTCTAATCATTTCCGCAAAGGGTTCCATACATAAGTCAAAAATTAGGGGGGACAGAGGGCAGCCCTGACGAGTGCCATTGCTTATAAAAAACGGTTTGGACAAAAACCCAGATGTATACACCAGAGCTGAGGGATTGGAATAGAGGGAGAGGACCGCCTGTTTAATAAAAGAGTGAAAGCCAAATTTATCTAAGACAGCTTCTAAAAAACGCCACTGTACCCGGTCAAATGCTTTTTCCGCATCTAAAGAAAGGACAACTGTGGGTTCTGACGAATCATATGCTATCTGAATCAAGTCTAATAGTCATCTGGTGCCATCTCTAGCTTGGCGGCCTTTCACAAATCCTACCTGGTCCAGGGAGACCAAAGATGGCAGGCACTCATTAATTCACATAGCCAGTAGTTTTGAAAAAATTGTGATATCACTATTTAGCAGCGAAATTGGGCGAAAGTTCTCTGGTCTGTCCGTCGATTTACCAGGTTTAGGGAGAGTTATCAAAATCGCCTGAAGCATTTCCGATGGAGGCGACTGTTTCGCTACCAACTCATTATATGTATTAGTCATATATGGGAGAAGAACTTCATCAAACAGTTTAAAATACTGATTAGGGAGTCTGTCTGCACCTGGGGCTTTGTTTAGTTTTAAACCCTTCATTACCCTTTTTATTTCAATCTCTGAAATTGGTTCATTTAGGCTAACTATTTGTGCCTCAGATAGTTGAGGGAGATTAATTTCAGACAGGAACTCTTTAATTAGATCTGGCGAAACCTGGGTTAAAGAAGAGTCCTCCTTCAAATTATATAATCGGCTATAATAGTCTGCGAAGGAATCTGCAATCTTTTGAGGGTCACACACCTTTTGTCCATTCGGAAGGGATAAGTATTGAATTTTTGATCTGGCTGTTTGAACTTTTACTCTCTTCGCTAGAAGTTCACCAGGCCTATCCCCTTGTGCGTAAAAGTTCATTTTGAGGCGTTTCAAATTTTTATCGTATTGAAATAAATTCAAGATCTGTAGTTTATCTCTTAAATCTCGAAGAATCTCACCTGTAGCTAGCGTAGGGTTGGATTTCATCAAGGATTCATTAACCTTAATTGCTGTTAATAGCAGATCCAATTATTTGTTCCGATCTCTCTTTGCCCTAGCCGCCTGTTGTATAAAAAGACCTCTCACGAAAGCCTTATGAGTACACCACACCACTTCTGGGGAAGCAGAGGGAGAGTTTATTTAAAAAAAACTCTTTTAATGCTGCGCATATAAAATCTTGATTACGCCGAGACTTCAAGAGAAACGTGTTCAGTTTCCATGGGGCTCTAGGAGGCAGACTATATTTTGCCTTCAGGGTTAAGGATATGGGGGCGTGATCCGACCAGGTGATAACCCCAATGTCAGTTTTTTCAGAGTTTAATAAAATCTCTCTATCTCTCTATCTCTCTGCCCTTCCCTGGATTAGATCTATCTAATCTATTATGCATGACCATATTAAAATCCCCACAAATTAGTAAGCCGCCTTGTTGCATAGTTTTAGCTTTAGTAAGAATTTTAGTAATAAACGGAATTTGTCGTTTGTTAGGAGCATATAGAGAAACTATAATATACATAACTGAATCCAATTTGCAGACCAGAATTATATATCTACCTTGAGGGTCTATTAAAGACGCAATATTCTCGAACAATACCGAATTTTTAATTGCAATAGTAACACTTGCTTTTTTCACAGTAGTGGTAGCTGAAATAACATTAGGAAATTTTGAGTGTTTAAGGAGATGAGCCTCTTTAGTACGTAAGTGTGACTCTTGAATGCATACTACATCACACCTAGAATTGCTTGCTTCCTTCTATAACATAGAGCGTTTATAAGGGGAGTTTAGACCATGTGCATTAATTGATAAAAACGTAAGACCCATTATGACTAAGTAAGGCTGTCTCGTGTATAGCAGTAATCTCAATAGGGGGGAGGCCGAAAAATAAACATAAAACAAAGCAAACTACAATGTAGAAACAAAACACTTTCCAATCTAACAGATTGCATAAGTGATACAACAACATAGTATTTCCCTCTTTCAGGGAAAAATAGGAGGCAACGTCAGTAGAACCTGCCCTTCCTTAGGCAAATATGAATACCTCCACAACCTTCCACCAAGAATACCGAGGTAGAATGAAGCTTTTATACATTTAACACAATATAATTATCTGTATATCAGTCTCCCGGTCTTTTCCTAGATCGGCTGATTTTTTCCGACCACAATGGAGTGATCACCTCTGGACGGGAATCTTCTCGGCGACGAGGGCTCTGTGAAGGTGAAGTGATAAACCCCCATTCTTGAAGTAATTCTTTCGCTGCATCTGGTGAAGTACATACATGTGTACTGCCATTTCTAGAAACAATGAGCTTCACCGGAAATCCCCATTTGTAGAGGATTCCTTTGTCTCGTAGAATTTTAGTTAGGGCCATATATTCTCTACGCCTTGGCATAGTAGCTGCTGACAGGTCTGGATAAATCGCAATTTCTTTGAAACGTTCCGGTAGTTCTGGAGAGATTTTCAGAGCACGAAGAAATTCATCTTTTATGTGATAAAAATGAATCCTAGCGATGGAATCTCTCGGGAGGTGGGCAGCGATATGCCGCGGTTTAGGAATACGATGAATCCTATCTATAGTCATATCCAAGGTCGTTTTTTGAGGTAATACTGTAGCCATGAGATCCGTTAGATATGGAGAGAGTTGCTCCGGGGTCACCGATTCCGGAATACCCCTAATTCTCACATTGTTCCGGCGTGATCTGTCCTCAAGGTCTAAAACTTTGTTGGATAACCTCTGAACCTCCTCTTCTAATGTTGAATTCGCATCTATCAGCAAATTATGCGATTTAGCAAAGGTTTCGATTTTATGTTCAATATGGTCCGTGCGAGAAGCTATGGTAAGAATGTCTGTCTTCAGCTCCCCCAAGATGCTTTTGAAGTGAGATTGTAAAGAGTCTCTCTAAGAATTCAATAACTTTTTAATTGTAGTTTCCGATACTGGATGTATATCAGAGTCTTCCCCTATGTCGTTATTTAATGATTCTGCTCTGGAGGAAGAAGCAGGAGACGAAGGTGGCAACGACAGTCGTCTCTGCGCTCGTCCCTGCCGAGAAGGAGAGGTGGCAAAAAACTCTGTGAGTTTAGTGGGTTTGGATTTCTGGTCCTTTTTCTTTGTAGTGCCGCCCATTATGAACTTTGTTAACAGGTTGAATAAAGAAATTGTAATGATGGGGGTAGGGAAACAGACAAGTGAGCCCTAATCTACCCGCCACTCAGTCCCTGCCAATTTTGAGGAACTTAATCAGAGAATGGGGCTGGGGACATGAATGATACGCAGCTTTACAAAGTGAGGAGAAGGAAGGAGGAAAATGGCGTCTTTTCCCGCCAATATAGTCCCACCGCTTCGGTAAATGCTTTCTAAGTTACAGTTGAGAGGTAACAAAGTGAAGGACTGTCTATGGACTGTCTATGAAAGTCTGTACGAAGCTGTTAAATCTCTTCTGATTAGCTCAGAGCAGCCTTGTTACATACCTCTGGAGAACGGGACAATCAAGATGGCGAGTCCTCCCCTCTGAACTCCTCACCTCCGGTCTGAGCTTCGTCTCCAAGGCCAGCGAATATACATAAATCTACAATGTCTCCCGTCCACATGAAATGCCGTTCCCCCGTGACACACCAGGAGTTGAGTATTCAGCGACTGCTATGCTGCTGCCTGCAGTCTCTTTAGAAAGGCCTGAGCCCGAGCAGAAGCACCTCGTGTATCACCTCTGTGGCGTTGAGCCGTTTTAGAGCCGAGCCAGCTCCCGTCCGCTACCGATCACACACCTTCAAGCCGACAACTAGGCAGAAGACGTCCACATGTACCGGGAGGGAGAGTAAGTATCGAAATGAGGGTTTATTTAAGCCGTTTTAAGCTTCACAGCCACGGAGCTCTCGGTCACACGTCTGCCTTCATGCAGGTCCAAGCCACGCCCCAAACAGCTCCGTATTTTAAGACGTTTTTGACTCTGCGTGTGAACATACCCTTAGTGGCACTGCTAGACGCCGCTTACGGAGAGACAAGAGCGAGCAGTAATTCAAACAGCTGACGTGCTGTTTCAGTCTCCGGCATCTGGCTTGTTGCTTGGCAACGTGCTCTCCACGAGAAGGGCAGCGTTCCTCAAGCTGCCTTTAGTGTCACGGAGTTACATGCACAGATGCAGGAGTGATTTCAACTTAAAGCTGGTTGAACACCGTGTGAGCAGTGATTTAAACAGCTGGCGTGCTGTTTTGGTCTTAAGCGTCTGGCTTGTTGCTTGGCAACGTGTCTTCCACGAGTAGTGGAGAGAGGGGCAGCGTTCTCCAGGCTGCTCTTAGTTTTTCCTATGTTGCTAGTATAATTCAAAGCTGGATATCAGCTCAGCTGCCAAACACTCACAATAAATATTAAAGAGGCTCTGTCACCACCTTATAAGTGGCCTATATTGTACATTATGTGATCGGCGCTGTAATGTAGATTACAGCAGTGTTTTTTATTTAGAAAAACAATAATTTTTGATGGAGTTAAGACCTATATTAGCTTTATGCTAATGAATTTCTCAATGGACAACTGGGCGTGTTTTACTATATGGCCAAGTGGGCATTGTGGAGAGAAGTGTATGACGCTGACCAATCAGCGTCATACACTTCTCTCCATTCATTTATACAGCACATAGCGATATAGCTATATCGCTAAGTGCTGCCAGATAAACAGTATAACGTTACTGCAGTGTCCGGCCAATGAATATACATTACCTCCAGCCAGGACGTGATATGTATTCAGTCTCCTGTCACTTCTCTGCACTTCTCTGTGATTTACATCACAGCACAGCGAGATTTCGCCTGCTGTGCTGTAAATCACAGAGACGCTACAGAAGTGTCAGGATTCTGAATACACATCACGTCCTAGCTGGAGGTAATGTATATTCATTGTCCGGACACTGCAGTAACGTTACACTGTGTTTATGTGGCAGCACATAGATAGCTATATCGCTAGTGCTGTGTAAATGAATGGAGAGAAGTGTATGACGCTGATTGGTCACTGATTGGTCAGCGTCATACACTTCTCTACACAACGCCAACTTGGTCATATAGTAAAACACGCCCAGTTATCCATTGAGAAACTCATTAGCATAAAGCTAAAATAGGTCATAAGGGCTTATTTAGACGAACGTGTAATACGTCCGTGCAACGCGCGTGATTTTCACGCGTGTCGCACAGACCTATGTTAGTCTATGGGGCAGTGCAGACTGTCAGTGATTTTTGCGCAGCGTGTGTCCGCTGCGTAAAACTCACGACAGGTCCTATATTTCTGTGTTCTTCACGCATCACGCACCCATTGAAGTCAATGGGTGCGTGAAAATCATGCGCACCACACGGAAGCACTTCCGTGGGACGCGCATTATTCGCGCAACAGCAGTCAAAAGTATGTTTGGAAACAGAAAAGCACCACGTGCTTTTCTGTTTACAAACATCCAAACGGAGTGTCATAATGATGGCGGCTGCGCGAAAATCACGTAGCCGCACATCCTATCTGATGACACACAGAGCTGTTAAGTGCCTTTTGCGCACGCAAAACGCAGCGTTTTTTGCGTGCGCAAAACGCACACGCTCGTGTAAATCCCCCCTAACTCCGTCAAAAATGATCGTTTTTCTAAATAAAAAACACTGCTGTATTCTACATTACAGCGACAATCACATCATGTCCAATATAGGGCACTTATAATGTGGTGACAGAGCCTCTTTAAGGCTGTGTTCACACAACTAATTTTCAGACGTAAACGAGGCGTATTATGCCTCGTTTTACGTCTGAAAATAGGGCTGCAATACGTCGGCAAACATCTGCCCATTCATTTGAATGGGTTTGCCGACGTATTGTGCAGACAACCTGTAATTCAGCTGTCAAACGACGACACATAAATTGACTGCCTCGGCAACGTAATTTGAGCCGTTCTTCATTGAACTCAATGAAGAGCAGCTCAAGATTTACGAGCGTCACAGACGCCTCGCATAATACGAGGAGGAGCTTTTACGGCTGAAACGAGGCAGCTGTTTTCTCCTGAAAACAGTCTGTCATTTCAGCCGTAAAAGCCAGCTAGCGTGTGCACATACCCTAAGTGTTACTGACATTGATTATAACATAGGTACTGGTTCGTTTTGCTGTGGAAATCATCTAGTCAGATTGCTACTATTGACAAGGTTGCTGATAATAAAATAAACAAGGCACCTGTCAATTTTTAACACTGACAATCAAATTTGTCTGTTATGTGTGACACACTTTATTACATTGAAGCATGCAGCTGGCTACTTTAGCCCTATACAGACTCATTCCACAGGCATCAATTAGTATCAGAGGATAATATAGTGGTGTGCCCCGGGGACATAGACATTACCAGAAGATTTGCCCCTTTGTGCGCTCCACTTCAGCTATCTGATACCTGATGCATGCATCTTTTTCCCTTCATTCCCATCCTACCATCTTATCATACATAGGTTGAATGGGTTTATCAACTACATGGGGTGTACTTCAATGAGGGACTGTTCGCTCCATCTCTTTTGGGTATACTATGCCTTTCTAAGCCGGCAATTTTAAAACTGAATTTCAATAATTTAATATACTAGATCAGTTGATCTTCATACTTCTTGCCCTTCTTTTTCCCATTTCTTCCCCTTTCCTTTCCATTTGTACCAATAGAAACGACAAGTCCTCCCGCAAAATATAAGCCATTACACCGGTCTATTGACGGAAAAATAAAAACGTTATGGCTCTTGGAAGGCAGGAAGTGAAAAACGAAAATAAAAAAATGGCTGAGTCCTTAATGGGTTAATAACTGAGTGATTGTACGGTGGTGACACATATACAGAAATCAGAAAATATTCATTGTTATAGATTTTGCAGTGGAGGCAAACACATCTGCCTTCCTGATCCACCTTTGATGTAATACATTTAAATGGAATAGATTTATGAACAACAATACTAACCCCCCTGGAGTTGCTTGGACTGCAAGGACCCATTATCCACTTTACCTGCCCAGGACCTTAACCATCCTTCTTTGAATCAACACACCAACACCTTCTTTATGGAAATGTGGAAGTGGCCACAGCTTTATTCTTATTTACAAACATCGGCATGAAGACATATATATATATTTATTTCTCTCTCCTCCTGAAATGCCGATGCTCCCTGTCTCCATCAGGCATGTAGGGTGCTACCTCCGTCTTCATCTGCTGTACTTTCCGCCAGCTGTGACATCTACGAAAAAACCAGAAAAAAACGCCAGAACAAGAATATCACCGTAGAAAAATCTTTCAAAAAACAAAACCCAAAACAAAACCAATACCACCAGGGGAGGGAGGGCGGGTGTTTCTTCCACTGCAGCTTGAAGGTAAGAGGGGTTTCTGCTCCAAACCCCTGCCTTATATCTTCTTAACCACGCCCCTCTTACTCCTTGTTAACCAATCCTGGTCCTGGGCATTATTTTAAACCGTTCCATCCTTTCTTAACCCCTTGCAGTCCCTGACACTCTCCCTAGGCGCTTCAGTGTCTGCAAGACTGCAAGGACCCATTATCCACTTTACCTGCCCAGGACCTTAACCATCCTTCTTTGAATCAACACACCAACACCTTCTTTATGGAAATGTGGAAGTGGCCACAGCTTTATTCTTATTTACAAACATCGGCATGAAGACATATATATATATTTATTTCTCTCACCTCCTGAAATGCCGATGCTCCCTGTCTCCATCAGGCATGTAGGGTGCTACCTCCGTCTTCATCTGCCGTACTTTCCGCCAAGAAGGGGAACTGAGAAACCTACTCAGTCCCCCGACCACCCCCACCAAGCAACGCCAACCCTCTCTCGGCACCATCCAAGAGGTCCAATAAAAAGATATCGAGCCCGATATCATTCAGATGCACTCCATCCGGCGCCAGCAAATCTGCATTATCCCCCTCCAGGGACTGGTGTCGCAACCCGATCCCCCCTATAGAGCGAATGAACCGCGACACCCGCACATTAATTAGCTTGCGCACTCTCTCCAACGCTGCCATGTTCCTCGCTCCTCGCCACACCGTGCGCGCCACTATCTCAGACCAAACTACCACGCAACGGGCGAACAGGTCCTGAAAACGCGCCAAATCCGTCCGTATAAATGACAATAACTCGGCCATTTTTACTTGGCCGATATCATTTCCACCAGCATGTATTATCAGGACAACAGGTCCGTACGTGTGCCTTGTAACTGCCACTACTTCTGGCAGTAATTGCACCCACCGTAATCCCCGGACACCTCTCCAATGGACGTCGGCCTGTGAGAGGCCCAAATTCGGACCTAACGGCCTCCGTCCCGCTCGAACCGCTGCCCAATGCACGTACGAATGCCCCAAGATCCACACTTGGGGGCGCCGCGACCCTAACAAAGAAATTAAGCTACATTCCGGTCAAATGAAGATACAGGCAGGATTAACATAACACTCCATATAAAACAAGGAAGGAAAACAGGGGTGGGGGGTGGGGGGGGGTGAAGGGGGCGACATTTTTACTATAAAAATTTCCAGCTTACACACTCTTTAAAACCAAATCCGGTCGCACATATGACTTATAGCTATTAGACCGCCATCTACCCAGACTCATGATAGCCGCCGAATCCAAGCCCAAGGCATCCGCCTCAGTTGCCGCCCCTATCCTAAACGAATGTGTACCAAACTCGCCCGGTGGCAAACCCAGGTACCTCAGACCGGCCGTAAAAATCGCCTCAAATTGAAAACGCGACATTGCGGATCCATCCTGATGGATCAAGAATTGAGCCCCGGGCACTCGGACCAACACGAATTCCTGGACCCATTTTACCGGGCAATACTGCCCCCCAATCCTCCCAATCGACAGCCAAGCCCCCCTCCCTACCATGTCAGTCTTTGACCTCCGCACACAGACCCTGAGAGAATCTCCCAACGTCACTACATCCGATCCGAGACCACCGCTTGCCCCCACGCTGTGCGGAACCAGCTCACTAACCCGTAATGCGGCAAAGAAAGCCAAAGAAAACGCCGCGCCGAACAAGGACACTTCATATTCATCCCGACACACAAAACATAAAACGGCTAGAAGCCGACCCAAAAGCGAAAAAGATACTGGCCGCCTCGTGTCCCTGGAACACGCCTCTTTTTTCCACCCTTTTAAAGACTGCCGAACTACAAATTCTTTTGTAACATCTCTGCATCCCCACAATTTTAACATAAAGGCCACCCCTGCTAAAAATGTGCTCGCCGTGGCCGCACTACCCCCTTCCTGACGTATTTGTACCAAACTTGCTAACGTGACGTCCAGGTGACACCCATCCTGTGATGGGAAGTTACTCCCCGCAATCTCCAACCACCGATCCCATGCTCTGCAATGACTCTTCCAAGTCGCCGGTACCACCGAACCCCTCAACAGCCTCATAAGTTGTCCTCGACCAGGGCCCATAAGTGAAGGGGGGGGGACACCCCTTCTGCCAAAGCTGCCGGGTGCAATTCCCGAAACCGGGACATCTGTGAACGAGACAAAGCATCAGCCATCACATTACGGACTCCCGGAACATGTTTCGCACGAAACCACACCTTCAAACGCAAACACTTCAAAACCAACCGTCTTAATAAAGCTAATACCGGCAATGAACTAGACGACAACCCGTTCACCGCATGCACCACCGCCATGTTGTCTGTCCAAAATACAATCCTCTTATTCACCATCACGCTACCCCACAACTCTATTGCAACTATAATAGGAAACAATTCCAATAGCGTCAAATTACGTAAAACTCCCAAATCACTCCAATGCAAGGGCCAAGGGGACCTACACCAACTTCGGCCCAAAATTGCTCCAAAACCATCACTTCCGGCTGCATCCGTTAACAATTCCAAGTCTACATTAGACAACTCCGCGTCCTGACACACCGACCTCCCATTAAACGAACTCAAAAACGAATGCCAGACAAACAAATCCTTCTTCATCCAAGAGGTTACCCGGATAAAATGATTTGGCTTCGAGATACCTCTAGTGGCTAAAGACAAACGCCTAGAGAAAACACGACCCATTGGAATTATACGACAAGCAAACACCAGCAATCCCATTAACGACTGTAACTGTTTTAACGTCACTGTTTTCGACCCCATGACCTGGTCAACTTGCGTCACTAGCCTTGCCAATTTATCATCGGGCAAGCGAAAAATCATCCGCTCGCTATCTATTTCGATACCCAAAAATGACAAAACCGTTAAAGGACCTTCCGTCTTATCTTCGGAAATAGGTACACCGAAACGCGACATCACCTGTCGAAACACTCTCAGCAACGTGCTGCACAACCCAGAGCCCCCCGGGCCTACAAAAAGAAAATCATCCAGATAATGAATGACCGAGTCACAACCTGACTCCAAACGAACTACCCATTCTAAAAATGACGCAAACATTTCAAAGTAACTGCATGATATTGAACAACCCATTGGAAGGCACATATCCACATAAAACCCTTTATCTAAACAACAACCCAGCAGGTGAAAACACTCCGGATGAACCGGCAGCAAACGAAAGGCCGCTTCAATATCAGATTTAGCTAACAACGCCCCCTGTCCAGCCGCCTGTACCAGCCTTACTGCAACATCGAAAGACGTATACGAAACCGCCGCCTCCGCCCTAGAAATACCGTCGTTAACAGAACCACCGCGAGGAAAGGAAAGGTGATGAATCAGCCTAAACTTTCCTCGTTCCTTCTTTGGAACTAAACCAAGGGGGGAAACTCGCAGATTCGTATACGGCGGCTCGCTGAATGGACCTGCCATTCTCCCTAATTCCACTTCTTTCGCCAATTTTAGCCGCGCAATGCCCACATTCTCATTGATCGACTTCAAATTGTCAGCCAATGACAATGTCGCAGAATATTCAAAAGGAATCTCAAAACCAAACGAAAACCCGCTAGTGAGCACCTCTGCTTCCCGCCTCCTGTGGTACCGCTCTAACCATGGGCCCATCTCGAGAACGTTCACCGGCGTTCTCCGCTGCGCCGGAAGGAGGTGCCTTAACCGGCTGCTTACCTCTCCGGAAACACCGGAGCGCCGCATGAGCGCCCCCACAGATGGAGCATTCATGTCGGAATTTGCACGTGGCAAAGAAACGACAGTGGCCCTCGTTGTAGAGCCAACAGGCACCCGTGGGCCTAGCGGCCACAACTCCAGGGGCGGGGCCCGGAGCTGCGGCCGCACTGGGAAAGGGGCGTTGTTGCCTGCTCCCTTGCGCTAAGATAAGCTGCAACCACACGTCCGTTGCCTTCGTCGCCCAACTAATATCAGGCGACAAAGCCAAACGACGCCGAAATTCTTCATCATAACGCCACCAGGCCGCACCACCGTGCAGCCTGTGGGCGCTGAAAATTGTGTCAAAATAGACAAACAACTCGGCCCCTTTCCCAGGATAGCGTTGGCAAATAACATGAGCCAGTGTAGCGTAACACTGTACCCAGTTGCCAAATGTTTTCGCGACTTTCGCTTTCCTATCTGAACCTCTCTCAAAACCCCGCTCCTTGTCGACAGTCACCTGCTCCACCGAGACCAAGGACCAAATATCCACAAATTCATTCCTCCAAATCTTGTCCTTGATCTCAGCTGACAAATGAGTCCCGAGAGGAGCGACTCCACAAAACAATGAATCTCTAAACGTCAAACTAGCTAAAGCATTCTCTTTCTCAGACGGGGGCATAGCTCCCTCTGGTGGCACCGAGGGACACAACGTTCCCTCATTCACTTTTAACCCAGCCACCACGGCTTTTAAAACAGAAATCAAATCCGCACCCGATGCAATAGATTTATTAAGCCATGCGTCACCGCAGGCCGACTCACCGCTCCCAGAGGTCCCACCGACTCCAGAGGGTCCTTCAGCCACTTGCCGCGGCACTGGAACCACGGCCTGCACCTCCTCCACCGGCCCGGCGGGAGGGACAACCTGGGACAGCTGCTCCTGATCCACCGACAAGCGCTGCACCTCCCGGCGTCGACTGCGTCTCTGCGGCCGTGATGATCTCCGCGACGACCTCCTCCATGATCCTGACGATGCAGACGTCGTCGCCGACGAGGAGGAGAATCCATCGCTGGAAGACGAGGAATACCGCCGACCACGCCTCTTCACGTCACCCGATCTGCGACGTCTATGATGGCCGTGCCGGCGATGTCCTCCAGCCCGGCGTTTCCTCCCTCGCCTGGAACGCTCCCTTCTTGGACCTGCAGGAGAAAAAGATGACAAGGCAGGAGAAGGGCAAATCGAGTCCAAAACACCCTCGACCCCATCTTTCCTAGCACACTCCCCCCCTGGCCTTAACCCATGCTGACAGGGGCCCGGGGGGGACCGGGGTGGAGAAGCGACAGGCACCGCAGAAGCCCCCGCCCCCTGGCTGGGCTGTTTGCTCACCGCCCGCTTCCCCGAACGCGCCGCCATCTTCTTTTTATGTGAGCCGCCATCTTGTTTCCTGGCCGCACTGCGCCTGCCAGGACGTCCCGCCCCTGTTCTCCCCGCCGCCAATTCTGGCTGCGCAGAGAACAGCACGGGGAAAGATGGCGCCGACCCCGGCTGCACACAGGCACCAGAAGCAAGTCCCAGCTCCTGTGAACATGCCGCATGGTAAGCAACCATGTCGGACCAATCACCTGTGTCCGCCATATTCACCCCACTGTCACGAAAATCGACCGCTGCCACCGCGCCCGCATCAGCAGCTCGAGGCGGGTTGTACCGAGCCCGTGCCGGTTTATCAGCCGCCCTTTTACCGCCATGGGGAAGGATGCCAGCGCGACGAGTGGGCGGGGGGGAGGGGGGCACTATGTCGACCGACGAAGCACCCGTCGACATAGGCCTAGGGGACCTGCTGGGACCACCGCATGACTGTGCAGCAGTCACAGCACCCCTCATAGCAACGGGGCTAGGGCTCAGTCGAACCGGAGGGCGTGTAACGCGCTGCGGCCTACCTCGAGTAGCCGCTCCCGACTGCTCCGTGCCGCGCTCTGAAACTCGCTTCTCTCCTTCCTCCAACAGGGATTCCAGCCAGGCAGGTCCCTCCGACGCTACCCGCTGTGCCACCTTCCGCAACAGTTCTTCTGCCATCTTCTTGAAAGAACACGCTCTGAATCTCCACAGCAGCAGCAAAGGTGTTTCTTCCACTGCAGCTTGAAGGTAAGAGGGGTTTCTGCTCCAAACCCCTGCCTTATATCTTCTTAACCACGCCCCTCTTACTCCTTGTTAACCAATCCTGGTCCTGGGCATTATTTTAAACCGTTCCATCCTTTCTTAACCCCTTGCAGTCCCTGACACTCTCCCTAGGCGCTTCAGTGTCTGCAAAGAAAGCAGAGTGAAACCTGTGACTCATCCATGCTTTATTCAGGGTGTTAAGGCCCTATTACAAGGGCCGATAATCGGACGGTGCAGCAAGCGCCGATCAACGAGACATCATTGATCGGCGCTCATTTGTCACATGGAGCTATGGATGGGGACGAGCGGTCCAATCGCTCGTCCCCATCCATTATTATCATGTCGGCAGCGCGTCTCCCTGTTTACACGTCAAGATGTGCTGCCGACAATGATAATATTTTACTTTTTAAAAACCATACGATCAGCAGATGAATGAGAGTTTGCTCGTTCATCTGCTGATCATTCCTGTTTACACAGGACAATTATTGGCAATGAGTGTTCTATGAAAACTTATCTGCCCGATAATCACCCAGTGTAAAACCCCCTTTAGTTTTATCCCTATCCAGATGAGTCTCCTGGAAACATATTATCGCTGGTGTATATTTCCGTACGCAATCAAACATCGCAAAACGTTTAGTTCGGTCACCCAAACCACACACATTCCAACTAACAATATGAAATTCTTCAGCCATTATCACAGATGAGATTCTTGACACTCCCCAGTAAGATACTATCACGTTATCTTCCTAAAGAACCACAAGGTGGCAGTAGAGTATCACATATACCTTATAATAGACCATTGCACTATATAAACATTCCCAGGACTTTAGATAAACAAGACACCAGCAATATAACATTCGTCAATGTGCGAAGCGGTATAAGGCCCCTGTCTTTCCTGAATCTAAACATGAAAGAGCAGCATATAGAGAGTCAGTAGAGCATACTAGAAGGAGTATGCTCTTCCCACCTTAGAAAGGATACACGTGTTCCTCCGGCTCAATATCACTTCAGCAAGGCGTCTCACAATCCTCTACCATAAACATCTTGAGATTACAGTCCTAGATGACTTCCAGAAACAATGTCTCTCTTCTAGTCGCAGTTGCTTGTTTTGGTCCAGCCAGCAAACCGCATCTCTGGGATTCTCAAAGAAATGTGTACTATCCAGTGCTGCGATTCTCAGTCAGGCAGGGTATAGCATGGAATAAGGCACGACCAATTCTCTCAACTGTCTCTTGATTTCTAGAAATTGCGCCCTCCGCTTTTAAACTTCTGAGGAAAAATTCGGGTAGAAAGCGACACGCTTAGAGATGAGCGAACTTATGAAAAGTTCGGTTTGTCTGGTTCGCCGAATTTCATGAAAAAGTTTGATTCGGACCGAACTAGTTCTGACCGAACCTGTAATACAAGAAAGCCCCTAAAAATCATGTATAACACTGTTTAAAAGCCCTAGAAGCCCTGTGTAACACTCTTAGGTCACCCATGAGTGTATCCAAGTACTTTTGAGCTGTCTTTAAGGCAAAGTTAGTGTCAAAGTTACGCCAACATGTATGGCTATAGGAAAACGGATGGGACACGGTGATAACTAACAGAAACCACTGCACTTGTGCATGTTGTATGCTTAATGCATTGTTAAAAAAAGGTAGAAAAATTAACCATTTTTGGCGGCAGATGCCTGCCAGGGTTCATACATATAAGGTGGTAAAAGAAGAAGCAATGGCTTTTGACAAGCCCTCAAAAAAATGTACCCTTTATGGTGGCAGATGCCTGCCGGGGTTCATCCATACATGTAAAAGCAACAAGCAATGGCTTTTCACAAGCCCTCCAAAAATTTACCCTTTTTATTGGCAGATGCCTGCCAGGGTTCATCCATACATGGATGTAAAATCAACAAGCAATGGCTTTTGACAAGCCCTCCAAAAATGTACCCTTTTTATTGGCAGATGCCTGCCGGGGTTCATCCATACATGGATGTAATGTAAAAGCAACAAGCAATGACTTTTGACAAGCCCTCCAAAAATTTACCCTTTTTATTGGCAGATGCCTGCCGGGGTTCATCCATACATGGATGTAAAAGGAACAAGCAATGGCTTTTCACAAGCCCTCCAAAAATTTACCCTTTTTATTGGCAGATGCCTGCAGGGGTTCATCCATACATGGATGGAAAAGCAACAAGCAATGACTTTTGACAAGCCCTCCAAAAATTTACCCTTTTTATTGGCAGATGCCTGCCGGGGTTCATCCATACATGGATGTAAAAGGAACAAGCAATGGCTTTTCACAAGCCCTCCAAAAATTTACCCTTTTTATTGGCAGATGCCTGCCGGGGTTCATCCATACATGGATGTAATGTAAAACCAACAAGCAATGGCTTTTGACAAGCCCTCCAAAAATGTACCCATTTTATTGGCAGATGCCTGTCGGGGTTCATCCATACATGGATGTAAAAGCAACAAGCAATGGCTTTTCACAAGCCCTCCAGGCCTGCTTGTAGCAGACGGCAGTGGAGGTGTATTGGTGGAAGTAGAGGTAGCCAGCGGACAGCAAGGGTGGTAGAAGTAGTAGTAGTAGTAGCAGCATATTAAAAGAGACTGGACAGTCACAGGACAAAGCCCTGTGGTGGGGCAGGCCTCAGGCCTGCTTGTAGCAGACGGCAGTGGAGGTGTATTGGTGGTAGTAGAGGTAGCCAACAGACAGCAAGGGTGGTAGTAGTAGTAGCAGCACATTAAAAGACACTGGACAGTCACAGGACAAAGCCCTGTGGTGGGGCAGGCCTCAGGCCTGCTTGTAGCAGACGGCAGTGGAGGTGTATTGGTGGTAGTAGTAGTAGTAGCAGCAGCACATTAAAAAAGACTGGACAGTCACAGGACAAAGCCCTGTGGTGGGGCTGGCCTCAGGCCTGCTTGTAGCAGACGGCAGTGGAGGTGTATTGGTGGTAGTAGAGGTAGCCAATGGACAGCAAGGGTGGTGGTAGTAGTAGTAGCAGCAGCACATTAAAAGACACTGCACAGTCACAGGACAAAGCCCTGTGGTGGGGCAAGCCTCAGGCCTGCTTGTAGCAGACGGCAGTGGAGGTGTATTGGTGGTAGTAGAGGTAGCCAACGGACAGCAAGGGTGGTGGTAGTAGCAGTAGCAGCACATTAAAAGACACTGGACAGTCACAGGACAAAGCCCTGTGGTGGGGCAAGCCTTAGTCCTGCTTGTAGCAGACGGCAGTGGAGGTGTATTGGTGGTAGTAGAGGTAGCCAACACAGACAGCAAGGGTGGTAGTAGTAGTAGCAGCACATTAAAAGAGACTGGACAGTCACAGGACAAAGCCCTGTGGTGGGGCAGGCCTCAGGCCTGCTTGTAGCAAACGGCAGTGGAGGTGTATTGGTGGTAGTAGAGGTAGCCAGCGGACAGCAAGGGTGGTAGTAGTAGTAGCAGCATATTAAAAGAGACTGGACAGTCACAGGACAAAGCCCTGTGGTGGGGCTGGCCTCAGGCCTGCTTGTAGCAGACGGCAGTGGAGGTGTATTGGTGGTAGTAGTAGTAGCACCACATTAAAAGACACTGGACAGTCACAGGACAAAGCCCTGTTGTGGGGCAGGCCTCAGCCCTGCTTGTAGCAGACGGCAGTGGAGGTGTATTGGTGGTAGTAGAGGTAGCCAGCGGACAGCAAGGGTGGTAGTAGTAGTAGCAGCACATTAAAAGAGACTGGACAGTCACAGGACAAAGCCCTGTGGTGGGGCTGGCCTGCTTGTAGCAGACGGCAGTGGAGGTGTATTGGTGGTAGTAGATGTAGCCAACACAGACAGCAAGGGTGGTAGTAGTAGTAGCAGCACATTAAAAGACACTGGACAGTCACAGGACAAAGCCCTGTGGTGGGGCAAGCCTCAGGCCTGCTTGTAGCAGACGGCAGTGGAGGTGTATTGGTGGTAGTAGAGGTAGCCAACACAGACAGCAAGGGTGGTAGTCGTAGCAGCAGCACATTAAAAGAGACTGGACAGTCACAGGACAAAGCCCTGTGGTGGGGCAGGCCTCAGGCCTGCTTGTAGCAGACGGCAGTGGATGTGTATTGGTGGTAGTAGAGGCAGACAGCAAGGGTGGTAGTAGTAGTAGTAGTAGTAGCAGCATATTAAAAGAGACTGGACAGTCACAGGACAAAGCCCTGTGGTGGGGCAGGCCTCAGGCCTGCTTGTAGCAGACGGCAGTGGAGGTGTAATGGTGGTAGTAGAGGTAGCCAGCGGACAGCAAGGGTGGTAGTAGTAGTAGTAGTGGTAGTAGTAGTAGTAGTAGTAGTAGTAGTAGTAGTAGTAGTAGTAGTAGTAGTAGTAGTAGTAGCAGCACATTAAAAGAGACTGGACAGTCAAAGGACAAAGCCCTGTGGTGGGGCAGGCATCAGGACTGCTTGTAGCAGACGGCAGTGGAAGTGTATTGGTGGTAGTAGAGGTAGCCAGGGGACAGCAAGCGTGGTAGTAGTAGTAGTAGTAGTAGCAGCATATTAAAAGAGACTGGACAGTCAAAGGACAAAGCCCTGTGGTGGGGCAGGCCTCAGGCCTGCTTGTAGCAGACGGCAGTGGAGGTGTATTGGTGGTAGTAGAGGTAGCCAACAGACAGCAAGGGTGGTAGTAGTAGTAGCAGCATATTAAAAGAGACTGGACAGTCACAGGACAAAACCCTGTGGTGGGGCAGGCCTCAGGCCTGCTTGTAGCAGACGGCAGTGGAGGTGTATTGGTGGTAGTAGAGGTAGCCAACAGACAGCAAGGGTGGTAGTAGTAGTAGCAGCACATTAAAAGAGACTGGACAGTCACAGGACAAAGCCCTGTGGTGGGGCAGGCCTGCTTGTAGCAGACGGCACTGGGGGTGGATTGGTGGTAGAAGTAGTAGCAGCACCAACAGCGGCACATTAAAAAAAGAGTGGACAGGACAGAATCCCGTAGTAGCAGGCGGCAGTAGCAGGCGGCAGCGGCAGCAGCAGCAGCAATGTCAGATCTATTCAGTGGCATCAGGCACAGGAGTTTTAAAATCCTCACCGATCCACGCTTGATTCATTTTCAGAAACGTGAGATTTTCCAAGCTGTTGGCGGACAATCTTGTTCGCTTAGGGGTGACGAAGCCCCCTGCTGCGCTGAATACCCTCTCTGACGCTACACTGGAGGGTGGACAAGACAGTACACCCATGGCAAACTGGGCCAGTTCTTGCCAATGATCCAATCTGCTGACCCAGAAGTCCATTGGGTCTGGGATCAGCATTTCGGACGGAGAAAGGGCATAGTCCAGGTACGAATGAACCTGGTTGTTTAGGTGCTGGACATGGTGATGGTGAACATCCCTTTGGTGACTACGATGTGTGTCAGATCGGGGTATTGGATGTAAAAATGTTGTCATCATATTTTCCAAACTGAATTGGCTGCTGCTGCTGCCGCCGCCTATTGCAGAGGTAGCTCTGCCAGAGGCGGTGGAACGATGAGACAGTGGGGAGCGGAGAGTGGCCCCCCGGTCAGACATGCTTGCAGCAGGTGTTTGCTGTTTGAAAGCCGTGACAAGCTGGCTGCATAGCTTCTCTCGATAATAAGCCAATTTTGCCTCCCTCTCGGAAGGCGCAAAAAACTCCCCCATTCTGGCTTTATACCGAGGGTCTAAAAGTGTGGCTATCCAGTACTCATCTCTTTGCTTCATGCTAACAATACGACAGTCAGCGCGCAAGTAACGAAGCATACAGCTCGCCATCCTGGCCAGCGTTTCAGAGGGCACGGTTGGTTCCATCTCCGCCCCATATTGCCATGGTTGTCCATCATCAAGGTCGTCGTCAGACTCGTCATCCCCATCACTGTCATGTTGTGCGGCTGCCTCGTCCCCTATCCCTTCCTGTGATTCCATCTCCAAATCCAGCACCTTTTCAGGTCCTGTTTCCTCATCCTCATCCTCCTCCTCCTCCTCAACATCCATAGCCAGATGTGATCCTTGCTCCATCCTTTGCTGAATCATCGCTGTGAGCGTTTGCTCCATAATGAATATCAGCGGCATAACATCGTTCATTCCGCTAGCATCACGGCTCACAAATCGTGTGGCCTCTTCAAAGGGCCTCAAAACGCGACATGCGTCTCTAACCAGCTGCCAGTGCCTGAGCTCGAAATTACACTGGCTCCAAATGCTGCCCGTCTGCTGCATCAGGAAATCATTCACGGCTTTCCGCTGTTCGTACAGACGGTCCAACATGTGCAGGGTGGAATTCCAGCGTGTTGGAACGTCGCAAATCAGGCTGTGTTCTGGGAGATTGTTTTGACGCTGCAAGTCCAGGAGGGCGTGCATAAATGCATACGAACGTCTAAAGCGAACGCAAACCCTCCTGGACATGGCCAGCACACCCTTCAAACCAACATATGACTTTAAGAAGCGTGTTATGACCAGATTGATCACATGTGCCATGCAAGGAGCGTGTGTCAGGTGACCTAGACGCAGTGCAGCCACAACGTTCTTCCCGTTATCAGAGACAACATTGCCCAGTGTGAGTTTCAGAGGAGACAGCCAGCGTGCGATTTCCTCCTTGATGCACAGCAGCAGCTCCTGCCCTGTGTGGCTTTTCTCGCCCAGGCTCAGCAGGTGTAAGACAGCGTTGTGGCACTTCACCTTGCACCTATGAAAAGAGGAGGGAGGAGGAGTGGAAGATACGCTGTGTCCTGTCGGGGACGGGAAGACCTCCATTGAGGAGGGCAAGGAGGAGGAGGAGGAGTAGCAGGAGGAGGATGGTAGGCGCTTTTGTCAGGAGTTGAACCAGAAAGATATAAGCGTGGAGGTGGTAATGCCTGGCATTGCTGCGGTGGTGCATCGGACTGCAAAATATTGACCCAGTGGGCCGTGAAAGACATGTACTGTCCCTGCCCATAGTTGCTGCTCCACGTGTCGACGGTGGCATGTACCCTGCTGCACATGGATAACTGCAAGGACTGGCCCACCTTTTCCTCCACGTGCTTGTGCAAGGCAGGGACAGCTGTTTTGGAGAAGTAATATCGGCTAGGTATTCGCCACCTAGGCTGAGCGCACGCCATAAATTGCTTGAAGCCGGCGGAGTCGACCAGGTGGTACGGCAGCGACTGCACCACCAACAACTTAGCCAGGTGTGAATTAAGCCGCACGACAAGTGGATGACTGGGTATATATTGTTGCTTATTGGACAACGATTCCGTAATGGATAACTGACGGGACGTAGGAGGAGCACTAGATGACAGTGATGATGATGATGACAACGACATGGTGGATAAGGCCTGGCTACTACTTAGATGACAGGGACTCGGAGCAGCAGCAGCAGCGGCAGAGGGGTCTTCATTGGGGCATGTCGATTGTCCCACATAGCCTTGTGATGCTGCTCCATGTGTTTACGTAGAGCGGTAGTTCCTACATTGCTGCCCTGCCCATGCCTTACTTTCTGCTTGCAGATACGGCACTGTGCCATGTTTTCGTCCTCTGGGAAGGTACAGAAAAATTGCCAGAGTACTGTAAAGAGGTAGTACCACGTCCACCACCACCACCTGAGCTTGCCCCTTGTCTGGCAGGCTTTTTTCGGGAGCCTACACCAGTAGCATCAGTGTCGCCATCACCGGCTCCTGAGCTGACCCTACCGCTGCAACGTTTTGCAGTTTGACTTCTGCCCCTACCTCGGCTTGGATGTTTAGCACTGCCAGTGCCGCCACTACTACCCTCCTCCTCTGACGCCGTCATCATCTCGTCACCTGGTTCCCACGTCCTGTCTAAAACAACATCATCATCATAGCCCTCCTCATCATCCCCGCCACTTCTGTCACTGTGTTGTGAATGGGATGTGACATCATGGTGGGCTCCATGCCCCCCCTCATTACTGCGTCTGCCACCACGGCTACCACCACCAACACACCCACTACCACAGTTATGCGTCTCGGACACCGCTTGCACCTCCACCACCGCCGCAACACACTCCGTTGGCTGACTCACGGAAAACAAATCATCATCACTATGTTGTTCAGTATCTTCCTTCGCACCCGAGGAGATGTCTCTTAGGACTCTCAGGAAAGATGGCTTCCTGCTAGGAAGGGGGAGTGAAGACATAGATGATGGAATGGAAACGCTAGAAATACCCATATTACTACTGTTACTGTGCCAAGGAACTGTAGAGGATCTGGAATCCAACGAAACCTGGCTTGAAGCCAGATCGTCAGAGTATTCCTGCTGAGATGACCACGAGCCAGCCAACCAGTCCACAATGGCCGTATTGTCTAAAGTAACCCGCCCACCGGAGGAGATGGACAAGTCTGGCTTGCTGATACTGCTACTACTACCAGCAGGCACATGGCTGCTGCTACTAGTGGAACTGGGCACATGTCTTGTGCCACAAATGTTGGTACTGGGTCTGGCACCAACAGATCCAACATTTGGACTGGAAGAGGACACGACATGGGTGTTTCTTCCTCTACCCCGTTCTTTCACAACCTTTGTTTTACCAGACATTTCACTGCTGGAGTGCAGCAAGTTGAATCAAAACCCAGGGGGTGAGCCCCTTCTAAAAGCGTATTCACACACTGGCTTGGCAAATGGCAATGGATGAGAATTTCTATCAGCCACGCCGCGGTGCACTCAGGGAATGCTGGGCGTTGTAGTACTACTACAAAGGCTGCCTGTATTGCAAGTTGGATTGTTATTTCGTTATGTTAACGGCCGGGGATGAGCCCCTTCTAAAAGCATATTCACACACTGGCTTGGCAAATGGCAATGAATGAGAATTTCTATCAGCCACGCCGCGGTACACTCAGGGAATGCTGGGCATTGTAGTACTACTAGGCTGCCTGTATTGCAAGTTGGATTGTTATTTCGTTATGTTAACGGCCGGGGATGAGCCCCTTCTAAAAGCGTATTCACACACTGGCTTGGCAAATGGCAATGATTGAAAATGTCTATTAGTCACGCCGCGGTGCACTCAGGGAATGCTGGGCGTTGTAGTACTACTACAAAGGCTGCCTGTATTGCAAGTTGGATTGTTATTTCGTTATGTTAAAGGCCGGGGATGAGCCCCTTCTAAAAGCGTATTCACACACTGGCTTGGCAAATGGCAATGAATGAGAATTTCTATCAGCCACGCCGCGGTGCACTCAGGGAATGCTGGGCGTTGTAGTACTACTACAAAGGCTGCCTGTATTGCAAGTTGGATTGTTATTTCGTTATGTTAATGGCCGGGGATGAGCCCCTTCTAAAAGCGTATTCACACACTGGCTTGGCAAATGGCAATGAATGAGAATGTCTATCAGGCACGCCGCGGTGCTCTCAGGGAATGCTGGGCATTGTAGTACTACTAGGCTGCCGGTATTGCAAGTTGGATTGTTATTTCGTTATGTTAACGGCCGGGGATGAGCCCCTTCTAAAAGCGTATTCACACACTGGCTTGGCAAATGGCAATGAATGAGAATTTCTATCAGCCACGCCGCGGTGCACGCAGGGAATGCTGGGTGTTGTAGTACTATAACCTATATATTTATTTACTAAGCCAATATATCATACTCAAGAAATCATATATCCATATCCATTAAACCAAAGATAAATCTTGATGCATTATTATTTTATCAAAATAATTTTATTCATCATAATACTTTATTACACATAAATACAAAAATAGAGATACAAAAATTAACCCCCCCTCCCAAGTATATACTATAGACAATTAAAATATCATAAAATATACCAGGTGCAGTATAATGAAAAAATGGTAAATATATGTAATCAAGTGGAAAGTCCTCATACACAAAAGCATGTACCTTTAAAAAAAAAAGGATAAGAGACCAAATAGTATATCAACATGCAATAGCAGCATCAGAACACAGGGGGCCTGATATAGATAACGCTGCAAAGACAGGTCGCTCCAATACCAGAGTACAATGATATAAGTAAAGCATGGAGCACTAAGTCAGCAATGAAAAATATCAACCACAATGAGTATAAAAGTCGACTATACCTGCAGAGGACATGATGGAGAAATATTACACCTGGACAAACAGCACCTCGACGCAACCTTCGTCAGGAGGTGTGCTACTACCTTGACAGCCAAAGTTTAAATACTTTAATCCCAGAGGCAGATAACCAATGGTGTGCAGCAGGAGAAAACCCCTCCCACTGAAGTAACCAGCGCTGCGCCGTTAACATGACGCGCAAAGATGCGTGTCAGCCGTGGGAGTGATGCGGTTCACCCATAAGAAAGGAGCGGGTCACGCCTCTCGATCTCATAAGTGACCATAAGGATATCCTAACAACAGGCGAGTAACAATAACAACGCCCAAACATATGACCGCTGATGTTATATGGTTCACCCATAGGAGAGGGGCGAATCACGCCCCTCAATCATATCAGTGACCATGCGGCATATCCTGACAGCAGGCGGGTAGCCATGACAGCACCCAAACACATCAACGCCGGCATGGATCAAAATGAAGACTTAGTCAGTAAGACAAATCTTCATGTCAAACCATAACACCCTGTCGGACACAGATTTAAAAGCTCACCACAAACAACCTGAATATATATTGTTGATAAATGACCAATACATCCTATATGGTGCATTGAAGATATGTTGTAACGAATAAATAAATAAATAACGTTTTTTCAATACAAATACAGAAAAAAGACGACAATCAGACAAAATATATAAAAATATACAAAAAATGATAATAAATGACAATCAAATTAAATTAAATTAAATTACATTGATGCATATACTCATGACACCAACTCATAAATAATATTTACATAACATTACACAAATATAAATGTGTTAGAACATGATTTTAATAATTATTATTGTATACATATGTACACATATAATGTTTACATATATACATATATATACATATAAACAGTGCAAAAAATTGTGTAAATATACTGTGCAAAATATAAAGGGCGTGTATATATATATAAATATAAATAAATAAATTCCCCATATAAAAAATAAACAACAAAATAATAATGTAGTATACATAAATAAATAATAAATAATTAATAATAATTGAATAGATTGTATGTTATAAATAATTCATACAAGTGAAATATATATATATATATATATATATATATATATATATATATATATATATATATATATGTGTTTAGAATAATAAACAGGTAAGTGTCGAGGTCAGAGCAGGTAAAGGCCTAGCACGGGGCGGACACCAGATGCACCACACGAGCGGGGGCCCTCCACTCAAGAAGGCACATCGGGTCCAACCCACACACCAAACCAATCCCGCAATCACCCAGACAATAACCCGCCAATATAAAATAAAATAAAGATGAATATAAAAATAATATTAAGTGTTAATGGTGAATAATGTGTACTTAGTATAATAAAACACTAATAGGTAAGGATCAGTAAAATAACTTTATACTGTATCAATTGTGTTCAAGTTATATAACAAAATACAAAAAATATTATTGTTATGAGTGAAAAAATAATAATGATGAAAAATTATAGATAAAATATATAATATAATAAATAAATAGATAAGTAAATAAATAAAGTAAAAATATATTAAAAAAAATATATATATATGAAAAATGTGAAAATATGAAAATAATAATAAAAAATAATTTTATATATATATAGTAATAATAAAAGCAAAAATACATTACACATAATCTCACTAAAATAAAAAATAAATGAATGAAAAAAATATATAAATAATATAATAATAATAAATAAATAAAATAAAAAATATAAAGCATACATAAACCAAATAAATAGTTACATGACTATCAAGACATATGATTTATCATGCTATCACCAAAAGCGGGTATTAACCCTCATATAAACAGATATCATGCACATATAAATTCATAGTTGTAGTTGTTCTCGTCTTCTTCAATGTCCCAGGACGTGTGGTTACTCAATCATTCGATTCATCAAAACTCAGCTCAGGTCAGAAGTAGTCATATGGGATCTAGTCAAAGTAGTAGCAGAATATAAAAAATATATAATTAAAAACATAGAACAATACTTACAAGAAGGATGCAAAGCTTTGAGATTCATTCAAACCTCTTGGAGACATAGTGTCTAAGATAACAATCCATTTAGTTTCCTTCTGTAGGAGCTCTCTAAAGGTATCACCGCCACGATTCCCCTGATAGATCCTATCAATCCCCTTAACCTTAAGTAACCTCCAATTCCTGTCATGGTAGTCCCTAAAGTGTCTAGCCAGTGGTTTATTTCGATCACCGAAATTTTCATCAAATTCTCCATATGCAATCCCTTTAATGTCACGAATGTGCTCCATCACGCGTACTTTCAGCTCCCTTGTGGTCATTCCCACATAAATTTTGTTACAGGGACATTGTGCGTGATAAATCACATTTTGCACATTACAGTTAACAAAGTGTACTATATTGTATGGTCTAACCAAATCAGACCCTGTAAAAGAGTTAGTTCTTTCCATAACTGAACAGGCACCACAGGACCCACAGGGTACATTGCCCCATCTAGGCCCCTTGGAACCAAATATGTACCTGTTCATAGGAGGAACATAATGACTACGAACTAACATGTCCCGTAGATTTGGACTACGACGCGGAGTCATAGCTGGAGTATTGGTCAATATTTAGTTCAGTCGTTTGTCTGTATGTAGCATAGACCAATGTTTATGAAAAATATCGCGTATAGAATTCCAATTCTTATTATATCTGGAGATAAATCTCACAGAGGTACTTTTTGGTTGTTTTGTTTTAGGTTTGAGAAGATCATTTCTTTTCAGGGTCCTTACATACTCGTATTCCTACTTTACGTGGAAATTATCATAGCCCCTCCTAATAAATCTCTCAGTTAAATCTTTAGAACTATTATCAAAGCAAATATCCGAGGAACAAATACGTCTTGCACGTATAAATTGTCCCCGCGGAATAGCCTTGATCACATGTCTAGGATGTGAGGAGTCAGCCTTCAAATAGGAGTTTACGGAGGTATCTTTCCTAAAGATGTCAGTGACCACCTGACTATCGGACGCAACAGAGATTTTAAGATCCAAAAATTCTATCTCAGATTGACTATATTTACTGATGAGCTTGACATTCATGTAATTTTTGTTAAAATAATCCAGAAATAATGTCAAGTCCCGTTCACAGCCCTGCCATACGAACAGGACATTGTCTATGAACCTCCTCCATGAGATGACAGATAGTTCATATGGGTTCTGTTCATCCAAAATCATTTGTCGTTCCCAGAAACCCATAAAAAGGTTCGCATACGACGGGGCACAGGTAGCCCCCATCGCTGTACCACGGTTCTGGAGATAATATTTGTCCTTGAAAACAAAGAAATTGTGACAAAGCACAAACTCTAATAGCTCAAGGACAAGTTCCACAAGGTCAGATGCCAGATTCCCAGTCTGTAAAAAGAATCTGCACGCACGCAGGCCATGGCTGTGATGGATACAAGTATACAGGGACTCGACATCGCTTGTAACCATAAACATATCCTGCTCGAACTTCAAACCCTCAAGGGATAGCAAAATGTCATTAGAGTCACGGGTATACGAGGGAAGGGTCTCAACGTGTGGTCTAAGATAAAAATCTATGAATCTACATGAAATTTCGCATAAACTTCCAATCCCGGAAATAATAGGCCGGCCAGGAGGACATTGAACATCCTTATGGACTTTGGGTAGGAGATATAAGGTAGGGATTTTTGGTTCATTCACCATCAATCCCCCATATACCTCCTTGGTAATGATTCCATTCCTGAGAGCCCTCTCCAAGATTTCCTCAAGTTTACTCTTAAAAAGGGAAGTGGGGTTATGATCCAAAACCCTATAGGTTTGTACATCATTAAGCTGTCTCATAGCCTCTTGTTCATACATGTCACTCGGCCATGCTACAATATTACCCCCCTTGTCCGCAGGTTTAAATATAATGTCCTTCATGAGCCTAAGATCTTTTAAAGCCTTACGTTCGCCTGGGCTTAAATTGTCATGAAAATTAGTTTGTAAATTTCTCAAATCATTAACGACTAGTCGGACAAATATATCAACCTGCGGACAAAGGGAAAGAGATGGAAAGGTAGTAGACTTCTTCTTTATGCATGATGGAAAGTTAAACCCTAACCCCTCATCACCCAGATTTTCCTCTAGCAGTGACTCCAATGTCATTAATGCCTCCCTTTCAGTATCACTACTGGGAACAAATTCGTCTGGATTGAAGAAATGTCGTTTTAATAATAATCTACGTGCAAACAAATGTACGTCCTTTACAGCTTCAAAAAGATCTAAATTGGCTGCAGGACAGAATGTTAACCCCCTTCCCTTAATTTTTGTATCTCTATTTTTGTATTTATGTGTAATAAAGTATTATGATGAATAAAATTATTTTGATAAAATAATAATGCATCAAGATTTATCTTTGGTTTAATAAAAAAAGTGTTGTAGTACTACTACAAAGGCTGCCTGTATTGCAAGTTGGATTGTTATTTCGTTATGTTAACGGCCGGGGATGAGCCCCTTCTAAAAGCGTATTCACACACTGGCTTGGCAAATGGCAATGAATGAGAATTTCTATCAGGCGCGCCGCGGTGCACTCAGGGAATGCTGGGTGTTGTAGTACTACCACAAAGGCTGCCTGTATTGCAAGTTGGGTTGTTATTTCGTTATGTTAACGGCCGGGGATGAGCCCCTTCTAAAAGTGTATTCAAACACTGGCTTGTCAAATGGCAATGAATGAGAATTTCTATCAGCCACGCCGCGGTGCATTCTGGGCGTTGTAGTACTACTACAAAGGCTGCCTGTATTGCAAGTTGGATGCAACGGGGATGAGCCCCTTATAAAAGTGTATTCTCACACTGGCTGAGTACTGAGTAGTGGATGAGCCCCTTCGATTGCTGGATTCCTGGCTTTTAGATAAGCTTTCCCTAACTGCGCAGAGATGCTATCCCTACAGCTCCTGTCTGTAAAATGGCCGCTGAGCTCCGTGCATAGACTTTTATTGCAGGCTTGAGCCCGCCCCTATGCTGCCTCCCGATTGGCTGGGAGAGCCGTTTGCAAGGCATTATGGGGTAGCCTGATGTCAGGTGATATTGTGAAATCCTCCATTTTACATATAACATGTGGCAGGCGCCAAAATGTAGCCGGGTTCGGTCAAAATGGGTTAGGCCGAACCCGGTGAAGTTCGGATTCGCTGCCAACCTAACTTTTCCCGATGTTTGGACCGAAACCGGGTTCAGAACCTTCTTACAGTGACCGGTATATATCCGGGAAGCTTGCCCTTCAAGTTTTACGGAAGTGGAAATGGTCAGCTGGACTTGATACGGTTCGTTAAATCCAGGCTCAAGAGTTCTCCAGATGTGCCTCTTTACCATTATCCAGTCTCTGGGCTTAACACAATGAGACCCTGCAAGGGAATCTGGATCTGGAAGGGAACCATAAACACGGTGATACAAAGAAATTCTATTTTTATTCAATGCTCCCACAAATGCAGTAAGATCTAAGTGCAAATGTTGGAGCTGTTGAGGAAATATAGTCCTGTTTTGGGTGGACATCCAAACAACATCTCATATGGGCTCAACCCTATCTCTCTGTTTGCAGTGACTCTGACCAAGTGTAACGCTATTAGAAGGCATCTGTCCATGGTTTTCCTGTCTCAGCCATTGCCTTTTGAATTTTTAACTTCAGTGTATAATTCATTCTTTCTACCGCCCCACTACCCTGGGGTGATGGGGTGTATGGAACGCCTGTTTAATGTTAACATTACTTCTCTCCTGTGGAATGTGTAGCTGGATCACTTTCTATGGTTTCTGGAACATCAGACCTACGTACCACTTCATTGCGCAGCTTCTTAGCCGTGCTTTTGCATTGGCTGTGACCACAGATCATGCTTCAGATCATCCTGAAAAGATATCAACATAGACAAGGACATATTCATACCGACCAACCTTGGGTAGCTGCATGTAATCAATCTGCAGTCACTGGAACAGGTACAATGGCTTTGGGGTATGCTTCTCTGGGAATTTTACTGTTCTCCCTGTGTTATGGCTGGCACAGAGAAGAAATGTCTGCACATATCGGGTAGCAGGGTTGTTGTACCCAGGTACAACCCAGAACCTGGCAACTAAACTTACCATTGCATCCTTAGTCACATATGTTGGTTCATGTGTCATCATAGAGTATAGGACCAGGGGTAGGCACAGTTTACCTTCTGTCTACCATAGCCCCTCTAAGTCCTATTGTGCCCCTTTTTCCTTCCATTTTCCTTTTTCTTCCATTGCAGCCTGTTTTTGGAGTAATCTGAGCATTGACATATTAACCGCCCCCAGGCCTGCATCAGCATTATTGTGGGGAGAGGCATCAGTGCAGCTGCCTTGGCCGCCTCATCTGCCTTTCGGTTACCTACGACCTCAGGTGACTGTTCCTTTGTATGTACCTGGACTTTTATAATGGCTGCCTTTTTAGGTAGCTGTAAGGCACTTTATAGGGCTGCTACAGCTTCACTGTTTTTCACAGGTTTACCTAATGAGCCAACAAAATCCCTGTTCCTCCAAATTGGGCCATAATCATGTGCAACACCAAAAGCCTCAAGACCGTATAAGAGCTTACAGTATGACCCTCGGCCCGTGTACACGCTGCAGTGACTGCCTTCAGCTCCGCGTCCTAGGCCGCAATCCCAGGTGGGAGTGGTTGCTGACACAATCTTTCATACAAGGTGGTGATGACACATCCTGTCCTGGGTTCTCCGTTGTCATATGATCAGGATCCATCTACAAAAAGCTCAAGATCTACATTAGCATTGGGTGTTTCCACCACATTATCAAGTGCATTTGCTTCTTGTTTCATTAATTCAAAACAATCCTGCATGTCATCTGGATCATAAAATAAGAAAAATTTGGAAAATTTGTGTGGTATTTTATTATCACCTTTCTTCCTAATTCCCAATCTTATCTGACTATCCGCTTCATGTTCTGCTCTCTCTAATGCTTTCTCATGGGCCTCTTCTTTCTGTTCTAGCCTTTCATCCCATTCCTCATTCCCCTCTTCTGGACCAAGCGTAAGTAATGTCGCTGGGTTCAGTACTGCGCATCTTTTGGTGAGGTTGGGGGGTGTAAGTCTTGCAGCTGATAGATGTTTTGTACCTTCCTGTGACAACATTTCCTGTACTGTATGTGGTACCTGGATGGTGAGGGGGCTCTCAAGTACAATATCTGCTACTTTATCTTTTAAAGTTCTGCTACTGCTCTGAAGCAGGACGGAGCCCCTCTGATCCCAGGGTCTAGATGTACAGAGTACTACCCCAATGGTGTTTGTTTTGACCCATGTAGTTGTGTAAAGATACCTTGTGCATGTTCCTTTGCCTCATGACAAAAGAGTTTAAAGGGTTTCATGTAGTCTGGTATGCCTAAGGCTGGCGTAGCTAAAAATGTCCAACTTTAGCTGCTGAAGTGTTATCAATTCCTCAGCTGTCAAGTGAAATTTTTCTGCCTTTTTCCTCGTCATCATACCCTTAGTCTGATACAACCTGAATTTGTACAACAAAATCCTTTAACATCAGGATGTAGCAATTCCATAGACTCCCATCATGTTAACACCACACCTCTCAGTCTCCACTCTCATCCACCTATGATTGCTGTTTAATGAGATCTTTCATAACAACAAAACTTCCACAATCCCATTTCACTTTAACAGACTAGAGTCGCTGCAGGCCGGTCTCTTTTACGCTCAGAGTACACAATCTGCTGCAGCTGCACTAGTGAAATAGTTACACAGAAACACTAATAGTTTAAGATATCGGCTCATATTATTGGGAGTATTTCCTTAGTTTTGGTACATTGTTCCCAGGTGACAAAACATAAAGGGGAGAAGGAATAGAGCATTAGGTGGCCAGCCTAATGAGGAAAGCGAGGAATAAGGCGATAAGAAGCAGTCACACAGTTTTGTAAACCAGGGAACTCATGTATCACAACAAAGTTACAAACATAAAAAACTTTACACATGAATCGCAGCCATTTACTTCTTCACCATCCGGCATTGCTCTGGGTGCCTGTGACTAGATTAATCATGATGCGCTGGGGTTTATTTGCCCTTTTTTGTTTCTCCCTTGCTTCCTGCTCTTAGGACCACAACTGTTTGTACCACAGGTATCAGAATACAGTCCGGTTTACTCCTCACATCAGTTTGTCCCTCAATTCCGTAGTATCTGTCAATTTACTTGTCATAGTCAGATGTTCAGGATGGGTCCATGAGAGCAATCACCCCAACATTAATTAACCCCTAGTAGTTTGGCATTTCTACATTTCTCAACATGCAATGTTTAAATACTTTTGTGTCCAAAAAACCAAAAGTATAGAAGGTATGATACCTTTATTGGCTAACCATAAAAGTTCTAAAGCTTTCAGAGCACAAAGGCAACTTCGCCAGTCAATTTACAAATGAAAATGACATTTCTCAACAAAAGAAGGCATTCATAGGATTACATTGTCTGTCTATGGGACACTCCAACCCTCTGTAGACATCTGGATACAATCGGGATCCTTCCCTTATAGTCTTTCCCATATTGATACCTGAGATAGGGATAGGGTGGGATTATATATAACCTGTACCTGTCCTGGGGAAGTGAAGGTTCAGGTATCTGAGGTATCAATTGGGGGGGGGGGCTGACTATTATAGTGGTAGATTTATCTCCCGTTGTAGCTCTAGCTGTATCTCTAGCTACAGTGTTTTTTTTCCTTATTTCTGACCTTGTGTGTTTTATATCTAGTTCTGCTGTAACATTCCCTGTACTTTTCATTACTTTCTATGACACTTCTAACCAAGTTTGCCCCTGTCATTTACAAAATATTCCTTAATCCTTCTACTACCCATCCTTCCGTCTGTGGTCTCACTATATCCATAGCCCTGGTTCTCTTCGCCTTTTCCTGGCCCTTAGAACCTAATTTGCTATTTAGTGAGCCCATTTTAATCTAGACCTTTCCTTTTTAGTGTAGCGAGCCCTAATTCTTGTTATTATTTGTAATTTTTTTTCCTTTTGGATGGCTACCTGACTTTCTGGAATTAATTCTTTAAACACAGATATAATACACATCTAGAACACACTGGAGCAGATATTCATTCTGTTGACCAATTTTTACCTTACAAACATTTGACAATTAAATGTTACATACAAATGTATGACCTTATTCTGGTTGAACCAAAATATTTTAAATCTACAAATGCCAATACCCACTTAAAACTATTACTTTACAATAAAGATACAGACGAGGCTGAACAAAGACATTCCCAGACTTTCAGAAGGGGAGGGGGACATGAACACACATATCTGGATGTACTGTTTAACAGGATCTCTTCAAGAAGAGATAAGGCAGCTGTGGGTGGACCAATCAGGATAAGGCCAATGCAAGAAACTGAGTCTTGTAGTACCACAAAATCTCCCCGTTTCCCTCCCACCTTTCCTAAAGTTTAGCTATGCACAGCAAGCTTCACTATTAACTAGCAACCTAGAGCCTAATAATAGAAGTTGTGGTGGCTTAATCCCTTTTAACACCATACTGAAGAGGACCATATTACTGACATTATACATTAACAGAAGCATATATCTATATACACCATTACCTTGCACAGTACAATGTAGACACTTACAGAGACAAACCGCTATTCCCCTGATATTTCAATCATACACTTGGCATACATAAAGCACACACATATAACACGTACAGCATCCCAGACAAATTCACGGAGATTCTCTGCTGCCCAAAATATTCGAAAAAGACTTACCCAACAGAGAAAGAGAGAGATTAGCAAGGCAATGGCTTACCCACCGGTTTTTCTCTCCCTTTCTCCAAAGGGAAACTCCACGCTAGTTTCGGATCAGGCGGGTTTTGATGAGATCTCGCGTTCGGCCTCCGACTGTGAGATTAAACTTCATCACTCTTGAGTTCCTTTTCTCCATAACAGAATTTGTCCAGGATTCATTCATATTCACAATATATAAATCTAAAAGGTATTAGATTTATTACTCTGACAGTTCCCCTCTTTTTGACAAAATACTGTATCCAACTATTCTATCCCTATGGGAACTGATATCCTCTGAAGGTGAAAACTCGGATCCTCCTATCCTTTCCTAACCTAGTATAGTGGCCATTAGATTGGGGAATCTACCTATCATGAGTTACAGCTAGAGCTACAACTCATGCTAGGTAGATTCCCCAATCTAATGGCCACTATACTAGGTTAGGAAGGGATAGGAGGATCTGAGTTTTCACCTTCAGAGGATATCAGTTCCCATAGGGATAGAATAGTTGGATACAGTATTTTGTCAAAAAGAGGGGAACTGTCAGAGTAATAAATCTAATACCTTTTAGATTTATATATTGCATTATCAAAATGACTGCATTATATTGTTTGAGATATGTATTAGATATGTTTTTAATCTTCTCTTAAATGAATGTATTGCCTATCATCTAAGATAAGGTAAAGATGACATCATCTGGCATTCCAAACTGATGGATACTAGGAAGAAAGTCATTACCTTATATGGAAGTATTTTTGGGTGTATACCTATATGTACTTGGCATCATCTGATTGGTTAATGTGTGTTAAGTGAAAGCATATTACAAAGAGAGAAAGACCCACGGCAGTTGGTAGGAATTATTGGCAATATATTTACAAAAAGCTGTTACCAGCAGGACAATTCCTCTGACACCAACTACCATTGATAATTGTATGAACAAATAAAATAAATTTGAATTTTATTAAGCTCCTTGGAGCAAAACAGAAAAAACAGAAATAACAGAAAAAACTAACTACACTAGTTTAGTTAAAATGTCACCTCCATTTACAATTGAACAGACTGTGCATCAAGTATAAGTATCTCAGTTGCAGTGCCGCTCCTGGCTGCAGCCCAGCGAGTCAGACACTCTGCATATATTATAGGCAATGGAGGCAAGTATTTGAATTTAAAAGTTGAGTATTAGAGCCCCCCCCGACATGTTTCGCTGTACTAAACAGCGCCCTCAGGGGTTCCGGGGCTTAGTGAGATCGCGCCGAAAAAGACACGCTGTTTTAAACTGTCATGACGGAACAGCTGGGGAATCACTGCCACCAATCACATAGCATCATCGTAGGCCAGGCCCCCATGACGCCGTGATCGACAGTTTGGCCGGCCAATCGGTGGTAGGACACCGAAGGCCAATGGGAGGGACGCCTGTGCCTCCAGACAGCGCCACGCAAGGGGGAGACCCAGACCCCGCCCCACTCTCTCACCGTAACTAACACCCATAACAACCAAAATAGAGGCAGATGGGCGACGGAGGCATAATTATATGCATATCCATATGTTGGATCATGCAGAAAGCCGTAAATCACTCACTCAGTGCGGCACCGCAATCAAAGGGCATATCGGCGTCTGCCATGTTACAGCATGGAACCTGTGCAACGCATCAGGCTTAGTTCTCATGTGGCAGCATCCCACATTTCATGCAGCCCAAACAATGACCATACCACAATGCAAAGTCTATATAGCACATAGTGCACTATCCATATATACCAGCACTCCACAGGGCCAGAAATCACATAAATCATGCATAGTGCATAGTTTGTCATGCTTAGTAGTAGATAAAGGACATCCAGGTAGCAACTACATATCGCCACTCTGGCAAAATCGCATGGTGTGAACAGACACCTATTAGACGCACAATGTATATGGGGTCGCGTGGTGTAAACAGACGCCTATTAGATGCACAATTGTATATGGGATCCAAAGGGACCCAGCACTGATCCGAACATTATATCTCCCACTAGTTGTCATAAGGCCAATGTATATGTATGTATCTCTCCCGTGTTAACATAAATGGCGCAATCTCACAGTACTTGTTAAAATAAGATGATAAAAAGAAACTCAGGGTAGTCAGTGTTACTCCGTCACACCGACTGAGGAAATAGAAAAAGTTTTTTCAATATTATATAGTGTCTAGTTGAAAGGGATGTTATGCAAAAAAGCATCGTCCCCTACAATAGAGTTGATAAGCAAATACAGTACATAGTATAGTGGTTAGCCCAACCACATTGCCTAAGAATACGCTCATCCATATGTATCACACGTATCCAAAGCTAATAGAAGTACCCTCATCAAATGAAAGCTGCAAAGTTAAAACCCTCATTGAGGCCTATGGGACTCAGAGTGTTGAGGCGATATATCCATCTGGCCTCTTCCTGCAATAATCTGCGGTCAAGATTGCCCGATCGTGGGCCCATCTTGACCAAAGACACACCCCAAAATTTCAGTACCCGGGTATCACCACCATGGAGAACGGACATGTCTCGACAGAGGCGTATCCTCCTTCCCGGTGATGGAGAAGCTATGTCCAGAGATTCTCCTCCTAAGCTCCTGAATAGTCTTTCCTATGTACAATTTTGGGCATGGGCACTGGTCCGCATAAACTAGGCCGCTACTCTGACAGTTCATGAACTGTTTTATCTGATAGGTCTTGCCATCAGAAATATTGGAGACATTTTTAGTGACGGGCATATAGGGGCAGAATGAGCACCTGCCGCACGGATGTGAACCCGTAATTGTTGTCTTAAGCCAACATTTGAAAGTAGATGACGGTTTTGAGTAGTGGCTGTGGACTAAATGTTCACGTAGATTCTTCCCCCTCCTATATGTGACACTAGGGACTGGGGAGAACCGGTCATGTAGATCAGGATCTGCTCTTAAAATAGGCCAGTGCTTCTCCAGGATCTTTCTTACCTGGAGGGAACACGCGTCGTAAGTCCCAATGCATCTAATGACCGGAGTAGACC
Organism: Rhinoderma darwinii; assembly: GCF_050947455.1. NCBI lineage: Eukaryota > Metazoa > Chordata > Amphibia > Anura > Rhinodermatidae > Rhinoderma > Rhinoderma darwinii. Next base: position 33,343,979 of record NC_134698.1, read on the forward strand.
CAGCAGAATTAGCATTTTTAGTGGATACCGATCCACATAGGAGATCCTGCCTTTTCGTTGCCCTGGCCCTGGCATAGGCCCTGTGTAGGTGTTTTTTTGGGTAACCACGAGCCATGAATTTATGAAAAAGACCGTCACACTCAGTCTCAAAGGATGCTTCGTCCGAGCAATTCCTTCTGGCTCTCAAGTACTGACCCACCGGGATACCCCTCTTTAGAGCCGGGGGATGGTGACTTTCCCAGTGGAGAAGACTGTTAGTAGCCGTAGGCTTAAGGCTAATCTTAGTCTGGACACTACCATCAGAATCCAGAGATATCCGAAGATCTAGAAATATAATTTCTTTGTGGTGAATTTCATACGTAAATCTCATACCAATGGCATTGTTGTTCAGTATAGACATGAAGTCCAGAAAGGCAGTGGAATCTCCCTCCCAGAGTATCAAAATGTCGTCTATATAACAACCCCAGAAAAGTATGTGACTAGTGTAACAGAGTAAATCATGTGTGAAAACTATTGTGTTTTCCCACCACCCCAAAAATAAATTTCCGTAGGTGGGAGCACATGCTGTGACCATTGCTGTGCCTTTCGTCTGGTGATAAAATTTTCTATCGAAAATAAAATAATTATGAGTCAAAAGAAACCGTAAAAGTGACAGAACCAAATTATTGTGCATCTGAAATTGTGTACATCTAGTGCTCAAAAAGTGGGTGACTGCAGTAATGCCTAGTTCATGTTGTATGCTTGTATATAAAGACTCCACGTCTATACTGGCAATTAGGGTAGATGAATTGACCTGGATATCCTGGATCCTGGTGATAGTGTCTTTGGTATCTTTGAGATATGACGGTAGTGAAGTAACAAATGATGACAATATCTCATCCACATAAAGGCTGATGCCTTGAGTGAGGCTATCGTTGCCTGATACAATGGGCCTGCCAGGGACAGGGCGAATGGTCTTGTGTATCTTAGGGAGCGCATAAAAAGTAGGGATTGTCGGACTAGAAATGAACATTGATTTGAATTCATCTTTAGTAATGATGTTAAGTGTCTTTGCCTCGACAAGGATGGTTCTGAGTTCAGTAAGATAGTTGTCTGTAGGATTTTTGTCTAGAATGGTATATGTGGACTTGTCGTCCAGCAACCTATGTACCATTAGGACATAGTCTTTTTCTTCCATTACGACAATATTACCACCCTTGTCAGAGGGTTTGATAATAAGTTGTTCATTTTGACACAGGTCCTCAAGTGGCACTCTCTCTGTCGCGTCCAAATTACTGAATCTATTCTCTCTATTTGATCTCAGTTTTTTCAAATCTGCGCTCACCATCTTAACAAAGATGTCTATGTGAGCGTATTGTGAGAAGGGGGGGGGGTAAGTCTAGATCTGGGTTTAAGAGATGAAAAGGGGCCCTCTGCGACAGTGCCACCCACCTCGCTTTCAAGTAACAGTGTCTCAAGGTCACGTAAAGTCCTAACCTCCATCCCAGCAACACCACCGTCTCCAGTTGCACTGTTTTTAAAATACTTCCCCAAGGCCAGTTTACGGGCAAAGAGATTCACATCCTTGACCCAATTGAATTCATCAAAAGCGGGGACCGGAGTGTAAGAAAGGCCCCTACGTAAAAGGGTTTCATGGTGTGGACTCAACTGGGTGGATGAAATATTACAAATGTGTTTATCGTCATCGTTTACATATGATCTGGCTGTACTCATCACTGTTTTAGGCCCCAATGTAGGTTCGGTGGTCCTAAAAAAGGAAACCCATTTGAGGGGAGAGCACTGGCAACACCTGTGCTGATTAGTTGTCTGGTGTTTGGACGAGAGATCGATGGTGTATTTGAGATGGTAGGCACAAAAGGAGATGCAGATAAGGAACTTGACCCAGCACCAGGTTGTGTTGCCAAGGTGGTTTGACATATTGGGACCGATTTCGCCTGAGTAGGAGGTCTCTTAGAGGAATTAAATTTAATATTCCTAATTTTTCTCTTGGTTCCAATCCTGGAACTATTAGACTCGTCTGTGCCCGAGATGTCAGATTCTGACAAATCAGTAGTATATGCCGCCTGTCTAGGTGCAGGATATGATCGGGTTTTATAAGTGTAGGCTTGACCGGTTTCAAAATCTTTCTTGTCCCTAATATATTTCTGGTGCTTTCTTTCCTTGATCTCGCCCTGTAGTTTTGTAATATTATTCTGTAGTTTATTTTCACAACTAGCAAATTCTGGCAATGCACTGAATGTTCGTATGTCAGTAATCTCTCTCTCCAATTGTGCGCTAACTTTGTCAAAGTCCTTCTTTTCAAACTCCAAGATGTAGGCAAGCATGCGTAGTGAGTTAGATGTTAACAATTCCTCCCACCCTTTTACAAATTCAGGATCCCCACGGAAAGAATTGGGAGTCAAACTGATGCATAGGCCCCTATATACGATTTGTTCTATGTATGTTTGCAGGCTCGCTATCTCCCAGCATGACCGTACATATCTCTGGTATGTCTTTTGCAGATCTTTAAAAGCTGTCAGGATGTCAAATTGATGCAGGGGGATACTTTCTGTTGAGAAAACATAAGCTACCTCTGCGTATAGGCTGACAGGGTTGGGCTTCTGGGACAGGAAGCCTGCCATATCAAATATCTAAAAAATGTGTATAGGTTCCCAAGTGGGAACGGGGTCGTAAAGCAGGGTAATTAACCCAGTGTCAACAAATTACAAAGAGAGAAAGACCCCGGCAGTTGGTAGGAATTATTGGCAATATATTTACAAAAAGCTGTTACCAGCAGGACAATTCCTCTGACACCAACTACGATTGATAAATGTATGAACAAATAAAATAAATTTGAATTTTATTAAGCTCCTTGGAGCAAAATAGAAAAAACAGAAATAACAGAAAAAACTAACTACACTAGTTTAGTTAAAATGTCACCTCCATTTACAATTGAACAGACTGTGCATCAAGTATAAGTATCTCAGTTGCAGTGCCGCTCCTGGCTGCAGCCCAGCGAGTCAGACACTCTGCATATATTATAGGCAATGGAGGTAAGTATTTGAATTTAAAAGTTGAGTATTAGAGCCCCCCCGACATGTTTCGCTGTACTAAACAGCGTCCTCAGGGGTTCCGGGGCTTAGTGAGATCGCGCCGAAAAAGACACGCTGTTTTAAGCTGTCATGACGGAACAGCTGGGGAATCACTGCCACCAATCACATAGCATCATCGTAGGCCAGGCCCCCATGACGCCGTGATCGACAGTTTGGCCGGCCAATCGGTGGTAGGACACCGAAGGCCAATGGGAGGGACGCCTGTGCCTCCAGACAGCGCCACGCAAGGGGGAGACCCAGACCCCGCCCCCTCTCTCACCGTGACTAACACCCATAACAATCATAATAGCCCACAACCCATAACCACCGATTGGCCGGCCAAACTGTCGATCACGGCGTCATGGGGGCCTGGCGTACGATGATGCTATGTGATTGGTGGCAGTGATTCCCCAGCTGTTCCGTCATGACAGCTTAAAACAGCGTGTCTTTTTCGGCGCGATCTCACTAAGCCCCGGAACCCCTGAGGACGCTGTTTTTCTTCTTTTTTTCTATTTGTTTCATCATGTGCACATTGTATACCGGTATTTTATGGTATGGTCTAAGGGGACATCGTAGTAATACCCCTTCCTCGTATAACTTTTTCATTCCTTAATCGTTACTGTCACAACTTAGTGGGCACAATGTTTATTCGAGAATTATATTGATTTCTCCATCCTAGATTAAGTTCTTCCTATTATGATTAGTAAGAAATACCTTATATAGGAAATACCTTTACTGCATATAATATGGATATTTACCTAATGAAACATTTATCGGCATGTATATTGTTATAATACTTACCGTTAACGTATTGTGCATATTTATCGTTGATAATGGCCATTTTCTTCATCTTATACCACTGCTAGATACGGATTTTTGCAAGTTATATTATTTCTGTGAATGATTCCATTCAGTTATTTATTTTATTTTGTTGTATTACCTTATAAGACATATGTATTATATGATTGTTTATTTTGTATCTATAGCGATTGTGAAAAAGGCCTAGGCTAGGCCGAAACGTTCAGCAAAATCGCTTTAAACCATATGAATATTATTCACGAATTGAATATAATCAAATTATTTTGAAAAACAACCCTCAAGGATTACAGAGTGCTTTCAGGTTTATTTCTTGGATCTTCACAGACTCAATTAATCAGTCTGACTCTAACCTCTACAACATGGGAAAGACCAAAGAGCTTTCTAAGGATGTCAGGGACAAGATCATAGACCTGCACAAGACTGGAATGGGCTAAAAAACCATAAGTAAGACGCTGGGTGAGAAGGAGACAACTGTTGGTGCAATAGTAAGAAAATGGAAGACATACAAAATGACTGTCAATCGACATCAATCTGGGGCTCCATGCAAAATCTCATCTCGTGGGGTATCCTTGATCCTGAGGAAGGTGAGAGCTCAGCCGAAAACTACACGGGGGGAACTTGTTAATTATCTCAAGGCAGCTGGGACCACAGTCACCAAGAAAACCATTGGTAACACATTATGCCGTAATGGATTAAAATCCTGCAGTGCCCGCAAGGTCCCCCTGCTCAAGAAGGCACATGTACAGGCCCGTCTGAAGTTTTCAAATGAACATCTGGATTAGAGATGAGCGAACCGGGACAACCGAACCCGGTTTCGGTCCGAACTTCAGGAAAAGTTCGGTTCGCAGCGAATCCGAACTTTACCGGGTTCGGCCGAACCCGTTTTGACCGAACCCGGCTACATTTTGGCGCCTGCCACATGTTACATCTAAAATGGAGGATTACAGAAGATCACCTGACATCAGGCTACCCCATAATGCCTTGCAAACGGCTCTCCCAGCCAATCGGGAGGCAGCATAGGGGCGGGCTCAAGCCTGCAATAAAAGTCTATGCACGGAGCTCAGCGGCCATTTTACAGACAGGAGCTGTAGGAATAGCATCTCTGTGCAGTAAGGGAAAGCTTTAGGAATCTAAAAGGCAGGAATTCAGAAATCGAAGGGGCTCATCCACTACTCACTACTCAGCCAGTGTGTGAATACGCTTTTATAAGGGGCTCATCCCCGTTGCATCCAACTTGCAATACAGGCAGCCTTTGTAGTAGTGGTAGTAGTAGTACTATAAGGCCCAGCATTCCCTGAGTGCACTGCAGCGAGGCTGATTGAAATTCTCATTCATTGCCATTTGCCAAGCCAGTGTCCGTGTGTGAATACGCTTTTAAAAGGGGCTCATCCATGGAATAACAATCCAACTTGCCATACAGGCAGCCTAGTAGTACTACAAGGCCCAGCATTCCCTGAGTGCACTGCAGCGAGGCTGATTGAAATTCTCATTCATTGCCATTTGCCAAGCCAGTGTCCGTGTGTGAATACGCTTTTAAAAGGGGCTCATCCCTGGAATAACAATCCAACTTGCCATACAGGCAGCCTAGAAGTACTACAACGCCCAGCATTCCCTGAGTGCACTGCAGCGAGGCTGATTGAAATTCTCATTCATTGCCATTTGCCAAGCCAGTGTCCGTGTGTGAATACGCTTTTAAAAGGGGCTCATCCCTGGAATAACAATCCAACTTGCCATACAGGCAGCCTAGAAGTACTACAACGCCCAGCATTCCCTGAGTGCACTGCAGCGAGGCTGATTGAAATTCTCATTCATTGCCATTTGCCAAGCCAGTGTCCGTGTGTGAATACGCTTTTAGAAGGGGCTCATCCCCATTGCATCCAACTTGCAATACAGGCAGCCTTTGTAGTAGTGGTAGTAGTAGTACTACAAGGCCCAGCATTCCCTGAGTGCACTGCAGCGAGGCTGATTGAAATTCTCATTCATTGCCATTTGCCAAGCCAGTGTCCGTGTGTGAATACGCTTTTAAAAGGGGCTCATCCCTGGCCGTTATTAACAGGATAACAATCCAACTTGCCATACAGGCAGCCTAGAAGTACTACAACGCCCAGCATTCCCTGAGTGCACTGCAGCGAGGCTGATTGAAATTCTCATTCATTGCCATTTGCCAAGCCAGTGTCCGTGTGTGAATACGCTTTTAGAAGGGGCTCATCCCCATTGCATCCAACTTGCAATACAGGCAGCCTTTGTAGTAGTGGTAGTAGTAGTAGTACTACAAGGCCCAGCATTCCCTGAGTGCACTGCAGCGAGGCTGATTGAAATTCTCATTCATTGCCATTTGCCAAGCCAGTGTCCGTGTGTGAACACGCTTTTAAAAGGGGCTCATCCCTGGCCGTTATTAACAGGATAACAATCCAACTTGCCATACAGGCAGCCTAGTAGTACTACAAGGCCCAGCATTCCCTGAGTGCACTGCAGCGAGGCTGATTGAAATTCTCATTCATTGCCATTTGCCAAGCCAGTGTCCGTGTGTGAATACGCTTTTAGAAGGGGCTCATCCCCATTGCATCCAACTTGCAATACAGGCAGCCTTTGTAGTAGTGGTAGTAGTAGTACTACAAGGCCCAGCATTCCCTGAGTGCACTGCAGCGAGGCTGATTGAAATTCTCATTCATTGCCATTTGCCAAGCCAGTGTCCGTGTGTGAATACGCTTTTAAAAGGGGCTCATCCCTGGCCGTTATTAACAGGATAACAATCCAACTTGCCATACAGGCAGCCTAGAAGTACTACAACGCCCAGCATTCCCTGAGTGCACTGCAGCGAGGCTGATTGAAATTCTCATTCATTGCCATTTGCCAAGCCAGTGTCCGTGTGTGAATACGCTTTTAGAAGGGGCTCATCCCCATTGCATCCAACTTGCAATACAGGCAGCCTTTGTAGTAGTGGTAGTAGTAGTACTACAAGGCCCAGCATTCCCTGAGTGCACTGCAGCGAGGCTGATTGAAATTCTCATTCATTGCCATTTGCCAAGCCAGTGTCCGTGTGTGAACACGCTTTTAAAAGGGGCTCATCCCTGGCCGTTATTAACAGGATAACAATCCAACTTGCCATACAGGCAGCCTAGTAGTACTACAAGGCCCAGCATTCCCTGAGTGCACTGCAGCGAGGCTGATTGAAATTCTCATTCATTGCCATTTGCCAAGCCAGTGTCCGTGTGTGAATACGCTTTTAAAAGGGGCTCATCCCTGGAATAACAATCCAACTTGCCATACAGGCAGCCTAGTAGTACTACAAGGCCCAGCATTCCCTGAGTGCACTGCAGCGAGGCTGATTGAAATTCTCATTCATTGCCATTTGCCAAGCCAGTGTCCGTGTGTGAATACGCTTTTAGAAGGGGCTCATCCCCATTGCATCCAACTTGCAATACAGGCAGCCTTTGTAGTAGTGGTAGTAGTAGTACTACAAGGCCCAGCATTCCCTGAGTGCACTGCAGCGAGGCTGATTGAAATTCTCATTCATTGCCATTTGCCAAGCCAGTGTCCGTGTGTGAACACGCTTTTAAAAGGGGCTCATCCCTGGCCGTTATTAACAGGATAACAATCCAACTTGCCATACAGGCAGCCTAGTAGTACTACAAGGCCCAGCATTCCCTGAGTGCACTGCAGCGAGGCTGATTGAAATTCTCATTCATTGCCATTTGCCAAGCCAGTGTCCGTGTGTGAATACGCTTTTAAAAGGGGCTCATCCCTGGAATAACAATCCAACTTGCCATACAGGCAGCCTAGTAGTACTACAAGGCCCAGCATTCCCTGAGTGCACTGCAGCGAGGCTGATTGAAATTCTCATTCATTGCCATTTGCCAAGCCAGTGTCCGTGTGTGAATACGCTTTTAGAAGGGGCTCATCCCCATTGCATCCAACTTGCAATACAGGCAGCCTTTGTAGTAGTGGTAGTAGTAGTACTACAAGGCCCAGCATTCCCTGAGTGCACTGCAGCGAGGCTGATTGAAATTCTCATTCATTGCCATTTGCCAAGCCAGTGTCCGTGTGTGAATACGCTTTTAAAAGGGGCTCATCCCTGGCCGTTATTAACAGGATAACAATCCAACTTGCCATACAGGCAGCCTAGAAGTACTACAACGCCCAGCATTCCCTGAGTGCACTGCAGCGAGGCTGATTGAAATTCTCATTCATTGCCATTTGCCAAGCCAGTGTCCGTGTGTGAATACGCTTTTAGAAGGGGCTCATCCCCATTGCATCCAACTTGCAATACAGGCAGCCTTTGTAGTAGTGGTAGTAGTAGTACTACAAGGCCCAGCATTCCCTGAGTGCACTGCAGCGAGGCTGATTGAAATTCTCATTCATTGCCATTTGCCAAGCCAGTGTCCGTGTGTGAATACGCTTTTAAAAGGGGCTCATCCCTGGCCGTTATTAACAGGATAACAATCCAACTTGCCATACAGGCAGCCTAGAAGTACTACAACGCCCAGCATTCCCTGAGTGCACTGCAGCGAGGCTGATTGAAATTCTCATTCATTGCCATTTGCCAAGCCAGTGTCCGTGTGTGAATACGCTTTTAGAAGGGGCTCATCCCCATTGCATCCAACTTGCAATACAGGCAGCCTTTGTAGTAGTGGTAGTAGTAGTACTACAAGGCCCAGCATTCCCTGAGTGCACTGCAGCGAGGCTGATTGAAATTCTCATTCATTGCCATTTGCCAAGCCAGTGTCCGTGTGTGAACACGCTTTTAAAAGGGGCTCATCCCTGGCCGTTATTAACAGGATAACAATCCAACTTGCCATACAGGCAGCCTAGTAGTACTACAAGGCCCAGCATTCCCTGAGTGCACTGCAGCGAGGCTGATTGAAATTCTCATTCATTGCCATTTGCCAAGCCAGTGTCCGTGTGTGAATACGCTTTTAAAAGGGGCTCTGAAATGTCTGGGAAAAAAAAGGTTGTGAAAGGACGGGGTAGAGGAAGAAACACCCATGCCGTCTCCTCTTCCAGTCCAAATGTTGGATCTGTTGGTGCCAGACCCAGTAGCAGCATTTGTGGCACAAGACATGTGCCCAGTTCCACTAGTAGCAGCTGCCATGTGCCTGCTAGTAGTAGTATCAGCAAGCCAGACTTGTCCATCTCCTCCGGTGGGCGGGTTACTTTAGACAATACGGCCATTGTGGACTGGTTGGCTGGCTCGCGGTCATCTCAGCAGGAAGACTCTGACGATCTGGCTTCAAGCCAGGTTTCGTTGGATTCCAGATCCTCTACAGTTCCTTGGCACGGTGACAGTAGTAATATAGGTATTTCTAGCGTTTCCATTCCATCATCTATGTCTTCGCTCCCCCTTCCTAGCGGGAAGCCATCTTTCCTGAGAGTCCTAAGAGACATCTCCTCGGGTGCGAAGGAAGATACTGAACAACATAGTGATGATGATGATTTGTTTTCCGCGAGTCAGCCAACGGAGTGTGTTGCGGCGGTGGTGGAGGTGGAAGCGGTGACCGAGACGCATAGCTGCGGTAGTGGGGGTGTTGGTGGTGGTTTTGGAGACGTGGTGGCAGACGCAGTGATGAGGGGGGGCATGGAGCCCGCCATGATGTCACATCACATTCACAACACAGTGACAGAAGTGGCGGGGATGATGAGGAAGGCTATGATGATGATGTTGTTTTAGACAGGACGTGGGAACCAGGTGACGAGGTGATGACGGCGTCAGAGGAGGAGGGTAGTAGTGGCGGCACTGGATGTGATAAACAGCCAAGCCGAGGTAGGGGCAGAAGTCAATCTGCAAAACGTTGCAGCGGTAGGGTCAGCTCAGGAGCCGGTGACGGCGACACAGATGCTGGTGTAGGTTCCCGAAAAAAGCCTGCCAGACAAGGGGCAAGCTCGGGTGGTTGTGGTGGTGGTGGTGGTGGTGGACGTGGTACTACCTCTTTACGGTACTCTGCCGTGTGGCAATTTTTCTGTACCTTCCCAGAGGAGGAAAACATGGCACAGTGCCGTATCTGCAAGCAGAAAGTAAGGCGTGGGCAGGGCAGCAATGTAGGAACTACTGCTCTACGTAAACACATGGAACGGCATCACAAGGCCATGTGGGACAATCAACATGCCCCACCATCATGTACATCTAATGAAGACCCCTCTTCCGCTGCTGCTGCTGCTCCGAGTCCCTGTCATCTAAGTAGTAGCCAGGCCTTATCCACCATGTCGTTGTCATCATCATCATCACTGTCATCTAGTGCTCCTCCTATGTCCCGTCAGTTATCCATTACGGAATCGTTGTCCAATAAGCAACAATATATACCCAGTCATCCACTTGTCGTGCGGCTTAATTCACACCTGGCAAAGTTGTTGGTGGTGCAGTCGCTGCCGTACCACCTGGTCGACTCCGCCGGCTTCAAGCAATTGATGGCGTGCGCTCAGCCTAGGTGGCGAATACCTAGCCGACATTACTTCTCCAAAACAGCTGTCCCTGCCTTGCACAAGCATGTGGAGGAAAAGGTGTCCAAGTCCTTGCAATTATCCGTGTGCAGCAGGGTACATGCCACCGTCGACACGTGGAGCAGCAACTATGGGCAGGGACAGTACATGTCTTTCACGGCCCACTGGGTCAATATTTTGCAGTCCGATGCACCACCGCAGCAATGCCAGGCATTACCACCTCCACGCTTGTATGTTTCTAGTTCAACTCCGGACACCAGGCGCCTACCATCCTTCTCCTCCTACTCCTCCTCCTCCTCCTTGCCTTCCTCCTTGGAGGTCTTCCCGTCCCCGACAGGACACAGCGTATCTTCCACTCCTCCTCCCTCCTCTTTTCATAGGTGCAAGGTGAAGCGCCACAACGCTGTCTTACACCTGCTGAGCCTGGGCGAGAAAAGCCACACAGGGCAGGAGCTGCTGCTGTGCATCAAGGAGGAAATCGCACGCTGGCTGTCTCCTCTGAAACTCACACTGGGCAATGTTGTCTCTGATAACGGCAAGAACGTTGTGGCTGCATTGCGTCTAGGTCACCTGACACACGCTCCTTGCATGGCACATGTGATCAATCTGGTCATAACACGCTTCTTAAAGTCATATGTTGGTTTGAAGGGTGTGCTGGCCATGTCCAGGAGGGTTTGCGTTCGCTTTAGACATTCGTATGCATTTAAGCACGCCCTCCTGGACTTGCAGCGTCAAAACAATCTCCCAGAACACAGCCTGATTTGCGACGTTCCAACACGATGGAATTCCACCCTGCACATGTTGGACCGTCTGTACGAACAGCGGAAAGCCGTGAATGATTTCCTGATGCAGCAGACGGGCAGCGTTTGGAGCCAGTGTAATTTCGAGCTCAGGCACTGGCAGCTGGTTAGAGACGCATGTCGCGTTTTGAGGCCCTTTGAAGAGGCCACACGATTTGTGAGCCGTGACGCTAGCGGAATGAACGATGTTATGCCGCTGATATTCATTATGGAGCAAACGCTCACAGCGATGATTCAGCAAAGGATGGAGGAAGGATCACATCTGGCTATGGATGTTGTTGAGGAGGAGGAGGAGGATGAGGAAACAGGACCTGAAGAGGAGCTGGATTTGGAGATGGAATCACAGGAAGGGATAGGGGACGAGGCAGCCGCACAACATGACAGTGATGGTGGTGATGACGAGTCTGACGACGACCTTGATGATGGACAACCATGGCAGTATGGGGCGGAGATGGAACCAACCGGGCCCTCTGAAACGCTGGCCAGGATGGCGAGCTGTATGCTTCGTTACTTGCGCGCTGACTGTCGTATTGTTAGCATGAAGCAAAGAGATGACTACTGGATAGCCACACTTTTAGACCCTCGGTATAAAGCCAGAATGGGGGAGTTTTTTGCGCCTTCCGAGAGGGAGGCAAAATTGGCTTATTATAGAGAGAAGCTATGCAGCCAGCTTGTCATGGCTTTCAAACGGCAGACACCCGCTGCAAGCATGTCTGACCGGGGGGCCACTCTCCGCTCCCCACTGTCTCATCGTTCCACCGCCTCTGGCAGAGCTACCTCTGCAATAGGCGGCAGCCGTGGCAGCAGCGGCAGCAGCAGCAGCAGCAGCAGCAGCCAATTCAGTTTGGAAAATATGATGACAACATTTTTACATCCAATACCCCGACCTGACACACATCGTAGCACTAGTCACCAAAGGGATGTTCACCATCTCCAGGTGCAGCACCTAAACAACCAGGTTCACTCGTACTTGGACTGTGCCCTTTCTCCGTCAGAAATGCTAATCCCAGACCCCATGGACTTCTGGGTCAGCAGATTGGATCATTGGCAAGAACTGGCCCAGTTTGCCATGGGTGTACTGTCTTGTCCACCCTCCAGTGTAGCGTCAGAGAGGGTATTCAGCGCAGCAGGGGGCTTCGTCACCCCTAAGCGAACAAGATTGTCCGCCAACAGCTTGGAAAATCTCACGTTTCTGAAAATGAATCAAGCGTGGATCGGTGAGGATTTTAAAACCCCTGTGCCTGATGCCACTTATTAGATCTTACATTGCTGCTGCTGCTGCCGCCTGCTACTGCCGCCTGCTACTATGGGATTCTGTCCTGTCCACTCTTTTTTTAATGTGCCGCTGTTGGTGCTGCAGCTGCTACTACTTCTACCACCAATCCACCCCAGTGCCGTCTGCTACAAGCAGGCCTGCCCCACCAGAGGGCTTTGTCCTGTGACTCTCCAGTCTCTTTTTTTAATGTGCTGCTACTACTGCTACTACTGCTTGCACCCTTGCTGTCTGTGTTGGCTAGTACCTCTACTACCACCAATACACCTACACTGCCATCTGCTACAAGCAGGCCTGAGGCCTGCCCCACTACAGGGCTTTGTCCTCCTGTGACTGTCCAGTCTCTTTTTTTAATGTGCTGCTACTACTGCTACTACTGCTTGCACCCTTGCTGTCTGTGTTGGCTACCTCGACTACTACCACCAATACACCTCCACTGCCGCCCGTCTGCTACAAGCAGGCCTGAGGCCTGCCCCACCACAGGGCTTTGCCCTCCTCTGACTGTCCAGTCTCTTTTTTTAATGTGCTGCTACTACTGCTACTACTGCTTGCACCCTTGCTGTCTGTGTTGGCTACCTCGACTACTACCACCAATACACCTCCACTGCCGCCCGTCTGCTACAAGCAGGCCTGAGGCCTGCCCCACCACAGGGCTTTGTCCTCCTCTGACTGTCCAGTCTCTTTTTTTAATGTGCTGCTACTACTGCTACTACTGCTTGCACCCTTGCTGTCTGTGTTGGCTACCTCGGCTACTACCACCAATACACCTCCACTGCCGCCCGTCTGCTACAAGCAGGCCTGAGGCCTGCCCCACCACAGGGCTTTGTCCTCCTGTGACTGTCCAGTCTCTTTTTTTTAATGTGCTGCTACTACTGCTACTACTGCTTGCACCCTTGCTGTCTGTGTTGGCTACCTCTAATACCACCAATACACCTACACTGCCGCCCGTCTGCTACAAGCAGGCCTACCCCACCACAGGGCTATGTCCTGTGACTGTCGTCCAGTCTCTTTTTTTAATGTGCTGCTGCTACTACCAGTCCTACCACCCTTGCTGTCTGTGTTGGCTAGTCTACCTCTACTACCACCAATACACCTCCACTGCCGTCTGCTACAAGCAGGCCTGAGGCCTGCCCCACCACAGGGCTTTGCCCTCCTCTGACTGTCCAGTCTCTTTTTTTAATGTGCTGCTACTACTGCTACTACTGCTTGCACCCTTGCTGTCTGTGTTGGCTACCTCGACTACTACCACCAATACACCTCCACTGCCGCCCGTCTGCTACAAGCAGGCCTGAGGCCTGCCCCACCACAGGGCTTTGTCCTCCTCTGACTGTCCAGTCTCTTTTTTTAATGTGCTGCTACTACTGCTACTACTGCTTGCACCCTTGCTGTCTGTGTTGGCTACCTCGGCTACTACCACCAATACACCTCCACTGCCGCCCGTCTGCTACAAGCAGGCCTGAGGCCTGCCCCACCACAGGGCTTTGTCCTCCTGTGACTGTCCAGTCTCTTTTTTTTAATGTGCTGCTACTACTGCTACTACTGCTTGCACCCTTGCTGTCTGTGTTGGCTACCTCTAATACCACCAATACACCTACACTGCCGCCCGTCTGCTACAAGCAGGCCTACCCCACCACAGGGCTATGTCCTGTGACTGTCGTCCAGTCTCTTTTTTTAATGTGCTGCTGCTACTACCAGTCTACCACCCTTGCTGTCTGTGTTGGCTAGTCTACCTCTACTACCACCAATACACCTCCACTGCCGTCTGCTACAAGCAGGCCTGAGGCCTGCCCCACCACAGGGCTTTGTCCTCCTGTGACTGTCCAGTCTCTTTTTTTAATGTGCTGCTACTACTGCTACTACTGCTTGCACCCTTGCTGTCTGTGTTGGCTACCTCGACTACTACCACCAATAAACCTCCACTGCCGCCCGTCTGCTACAAGCAGGCCTGCCCCACCACAGGGCTTTGTCCTGTGACTGTCGTCCAGTGTCTTTTAATGTGCTGCTACTACTCACCCTTGCCAATAAAAAGGGTCAATTTTTGGAGGGCTTGTGAAAAGCCATTGCTTGTTGCTTTAATGCTTTTACATCCATGTATGGAAGAACCCCGGCAGGCATCTGCCAATAAAAAGGGTCAATTTTTGGAGGGCTTGTGAAAAGCCATTGCTTGTTGCTTTAATGCTTTTACATCCATGTATGGAAGAACCCCGGCAGGCATCTGCCAATAAAAAGGGTCAATTTTTGGAGGGCTTGTGAAAAGCCATTGCTTGTTGCTTTAATGCTTTTACATCCATGTATGGAAGAACCCCGGCAGGCATCTGCCAATAAAAAGGGTCAATTTTTGGAGGGCTTGTGAAAAGCCATTGCTTGTTGCTTTAATGCTTTTACATCCATGTATGGAAGAACCCCGGCAGGCATCTGCCAATAAAAAGGGTCAATTTTTGGAGGGCTTGTCAAAAGCCATTGCTTGTTGCTTTAATGCTTTTACATCCATGTATGGAAGAACCCCGGCAGGCATCTGCCAATAAAAAGGGTCAATTTTTGGAGGGCTTGTGAAAAGCCATTGCTTGTTGCTTTAATGCTTTTACATCAATGTATGGAAGAACCCCGGCAGGCATCTGCCAATAAAAAGGGTCAATTTTTGGAGGGCTTGTCAAAAGCCATTGCTTGTTGCTTTAATGCTATTACATCCATGTATGGAAGAACCCCGGCAGGCATCTGCCAATAAAAAGGGTCAATTTTTGGAGGGCTTGTGAAAAGCCATTGCTTGTTGCTTTAATGCTTTTACATCCATGTATGGAAGAACCCCGGCAGGCATCTGCCAATAAAAAGGGTCAATTTTTGGAGGGCTTGTGAAAAGCCATTGATTGTTGCTTTTACATCAATGTATGGAAGAACCCCGGCAGGCATCTGCCAATAAAAAGGGTCAATTTTTGGAGGGCTTGTGAAAAGCCATTGCTTGTTGCTTTTACATCCATGTATGGAAGAACCTCGGCAGGCATCTGCCAATAAAAAGGGTCAATTTTTGGAGGGCTTGTGAAAAGCCATTGCTTGTTGCTTTTACATCCATGTATGGATGAACCCCGGCAGGCATCTGCCAATAAAAAGGGTCAATTTTTGGAGGGCTTGTCAAAAGCCATTGCTTCTTCTTTTACCACCTTATATGTATGAACCCTGGCAGGCATCAGCCGCCTAAAATGGTAAATTTTTGTACCTTTTTTAACAATGCATTAAGCATACAACATGCACAAGTGCAGTGGTTTCTGTTAGTTATCTCCGTGTCCCATCCGTTTTCCTAGAGCCATACATGTTGGCGTAACTTTGACACCAACTTTGCATTAAAGACAGCTCAAAAGTACTTGGATACACTCATGGGTGACCTAAGAGTGTTATACAGGGCTTCTAGGGCTTTAAAACAGTGTTATACACGATTTTTAGGGGCTTTCTTGTATTACAGGTTCGGTCAGAACTAGTTCGGTCCGAATCGAACTTTTGCACGAAATTCGGCGAACTTGCCGAACCGAACTTTTCATAAGTTCGCTCATCTCTAATCTGGATGATTCTGAGAGTGATTGGGAGAAAGTGCTGTGGTCAGATGAGACTAAAATTGAGCTCTTTGGCATTAACTCTACTCGCCGTGTTTGGAGGAAGAGAAATGCTGCCTATGACCCAAAGAACACCGTCCCCACTGTCAAGCATGGAGGTGGAAACATTATGTTTTGGGGGTGTTTCTCTGCTAAGGGCATAGAACTACTTCACCGCATCAATGGGAGAATGGATGGAGCCATGTACCGTCAAATCCTGAGTGACAACCTCCTTCCCTCCACCAGGACATTAAAAATGGCTCGTGGCTGGGTCTTCCAGCACGACAATGACCCAAAACATACAGCCAAGGCAACAAAGGAGTGGCTCAAAAAGAAGCACATTAAGGTCATGGAGTGGCCTAGCCAGTCTCCAGACCTTAATCCCATCGAAAACTTATGGATGGAGCTGAAGATCCGAGTTGTCAAGCGACAGCCTCGAAATCTTAATGATTTACAGATGATCTGCAAAGAGGAGTAGGCCAAAATTCCATCTAACATGTGTGCAAACCTCATCATCAACTACAAAAAACATCTGACTGCTGTGCTTGCCATCAAGGGGTTTGCCACCAAGTATTAAGTCTTGTTTGCCAAAGGGATCAAATACTTATTTCTCTGTGCACAATGCAAATAAATATATATAATTTTGACAATGTGATTTTTTTTTTTTTTTTTTATATATAATCTATCTCTCACTGGTAAAATTAACCTAGCCTAAAAATTCTAGACTGTTCATGTCTTTGACAGTGGGCAAACTTACAAAATCAGCAAGGGATCAAATACTTATTTCCTTCACTGTATAAAGAAGAAAAATCAGTTTGCACCTATCACTTCTAGTTACTGCTCAATGTGAACGTTTAATGTAAAGATGTTATTTGTTAATGTTTTTCTTCAATTGAATTATCTGATTAAGATCAATTAATGATTATGCGATGAAAAAGATTGTTCTCCACATGAAGAGTCCAACTGGGAGCGGAAGACGTGAGAACCAGATTCTAACAGAATGTAGACGGATAAGGAAGGTAAACCGGTAGCACCCAAGGCACTCTTGATGGCACTTGCATTGATGATGTGTGACCACACATATGCCCCAATACTGCAAGGATCGATTTGGTAAGATCTAATTGGTAAGATCTAATATGTCCCAGGTTTTACAGCTGTTGCTGGTAAATTCTATTAGAGCTGTTTGATTTGCCTACAGAACAGTCCTGGCAGACCAGTGCCAACCTTATCATACCCGCCTCCCACGAAGAGAAGAGATCTTGAGAGAGGCCTTCCCATGCAATACAAATTAGAGGGAGAGAAATTGGTTTGCGACATTTGTCAGATAAATCTGTGTATAGTTTTGTGAGTAGGAGATGTTCCAGGTAATCAGCTCAAAACAAGATACAAATCCTGCTGAAAAGAGTAACACCAAGTGCAAATACAATGTACCCAGTAACTACACATCTTCTAGGAGCCCTGTCCATTGGGACAGAGAAGTTTTTCTTATATAAAGGTGTTGGTTTGATTTAGTTTAAGGGCCTGACATTGTAATTGTATGTACATAGAATTTTTATATTATGTAGATGATGTTATCACCAGATTAGTATTTATTTTAACAATTGACAAGGGTTGGGGGTCCCCAGCAAGTGCCAGTAAACATGAACTAAAAGACTTTAACATGATGAACTCCATCACTGAGAGGCGGCAGGCGCAGCCTGAGCCAGTACAATGCGCTTGTCCTGAACTGACGGCAGTGTCACAATTCTAAGCAGCCGTGCAGACAAGTAACTTACCGGAGGAAGAGGACAGATGCGGAGGGTTTGTGGTAGTCACAACAGAACTCCACCAAACCGTCTACATGGGAACTCACCCCAGGCTCACAGAACAGCCCAGTGATGTATACTAAAAGAGACGGTGTGTCTGACAGTTGAGAAGGACGAAGCCAAGCCCTGATGACATCAGCAAAGTTCAAAGTAAAGCAAAGACAAAAAAACGAGTGAACCCGTTAGCAGCATCCAAGTGTTTTAATAAGTAAGTGACCGGGAGGGGGTAACTATAAATCCCCCACCGGACACCGCCGTACAGGCTGACTCCACAATTGTGTGGGTTACCCTAAGGCCTTAATCACACAAACGTGTGCGTTTTGCGCGCGTTACACTTCCGTGTGTTATCAGTAAATGGTGCGTGGCTGCATGATTTTCACGCATATGCCATCCTTATGACACGCGGTTTTGATGTTTAGAAAAAGAAATGAAGGAGGTGGTTTTATTTTTTCCTTCATTTCTTTATCTACTGTTGTGCGAATCACGCGCGTCACACGGAAGTGCTTCCTTATGCTGTGCACGATTTTCGCGCACCCATTGACTTCAATGGGTGCGTGATGCTCGTAAAACGGCAAAGTATAGGACATGTCGTGAGTTTTACGCAGCGGACATGTCACGGTCACAGGGTATGTGGACCCTCTAGGCCGCTCCGCCATAGCGAGGAGACAGCTGACCAAGTCACAGTCTACACAAAAGTCAATAGCAGATAGCAACGCTTGGGTACCTGAACTAGTCCAGACGGTGGCTGTGGCTTCAGCACGGACGGAGGCCGGTGCAGCAGGTAGCGCCAGACGTGGCGGGCAGTATCCGATGTGGCAGAAGACACTGGATGTGGCAGAAGACACTGGACGTGGCAAACGACACTGGACGTGGCAAAGGACAGCAGGTGAGTAGACACGACTCCAACACTGGTAGGCACAGGAACAAGAACAATATGGGATACAGGAAAGAGTAACAGGGCACGGGTCACAACTGGAACGGGGAAATACTAAGGGACCATTTGCAAGACAGACTGGGATAGACTAACAATGCTCAGGCAAGGATCAGAAGGCCTGGGGCCTTCTTTTAGACCAGGAAATCATGACCGTTGATGATGATGACAATTTCCTTTGTGCCCGCGCTGGCCCTTTAAGGCCAGGCACGAGCCTGCGCGCGCACCCTATGGGACACAGCAGAACGGAGCGGAGCGGGCGTCTCCTAGGAAGGAGATGGGAACCAGCTCTCACGGATCAATGGCTGCGGGCGTCGGGAAGTGAGCAAACCCGACGGCCCGCGTCCATGGATGCTACAGAATATACACTGCGTGAAAATCACGGACTGTCTGAACGGCCCCATTCACTAACATAGGTCCGTAATACATGTTCGTGTGAATAAGGCCTAAGGGTGACAGTCAGTGATGAGCAGAAGATAGAAGAGGATGATGATGTACAGGACTTGTCAATGCACTGGTAGGACCCTATACCCAAACCGGACATTGGTGATGGAATTATATTATTAGTTGTGGCCCTATTGATATATTTTTGAGGTTTATAATCATAGTATATAATTTCTGTAATTTAATATGAGAAAAAGGGGGTTTTGTGAAGGATGGTTTATTTGCTTATATTCTCTGTATGAAATTACATTATGAATTATCAAGCAGGGTGCCGAATTACTAAAATATGTATTCTCCATTTTGTACTCAAAGAAATCTTCATGTGTTCATCGTGGGGCCTTCATAGCCCATTGTAGCGGGTTGGCTGAACGCCCAGACATAAATTGCAACTATTTCACATTATTGCAACAAATTCCCCCATGAGAACGAACCACTAACAAATGCCCATTATATGTTTGTCTCCAGGTGTTACCTGATGTCAGCATTTTAATGAAAAATTTGAATTATGTACTTGAAATATTCTTATGGTCTGCTATTGGCTGAATAAGAGTTATTGCCACATTGCCTCTGATTGGTTAACCTCAAGTCTACACCCCATTTGAATTATATTTGAGTTTGGTAATAAACCCCCAGAGGAGTATTTTGAGCATACCAGCAGCGTCTGTGTGTTATTTCTCCTCTCTCAATATATATATATATATATATATATATATATATATATATATATATATATATATATATATATATATATATATATATATATATATATATATATATATACAGTGAAGGAAATAAGTATTTGATCCCTTGCTGATTTTGTAAGTTTGCCCACTGCCAAAGACATGAACAGTCTAGAATTTTTAGGCTAGGTTAATTTTACCAGTGAGAGATAGATTATATTTAAAAAAAAAACAGAAAATCACATTGTCAAAATTATATATATTTATTTGCATTGTGCTCAGAGAAATAAGTATTTGATCCCTTTGGCAAACAAGACTTAATACTTGGTGGCAAAACCCTTGTTGGCAAGCACAGCAGTCAGACGTTTTTTGTAGTTGATGATGAGGTTTGCACACATGTTAGATGGAATTTTGGCCCACTCCTCTTTGCAGATCATCTGTAAATAATTAAGATTTCGAGGCTGTTGCTTGGCAACTCGGATCTTCAGCTCCCTCCATAAGTTTTCGATGGGATTAAGGTCTGGAGACTGGCTAGGCCACTCCATGACCTTAATGTGCTTCTTTTTGAGCCACTCCTTTGTTGCCTTGGCTGTATGTTTCGGGTCATTGTCGTGCTGGAAGACCCAGCCACGAGCCATTTTTAATGTCCTGGTGGAGGGAAGGAGGTTGTCACTCAGGATTTGACGGTACATGGCTCCATCCATTCTCCCATTGATGCTGTGAAGTAGTACTGTGCCCTTAGCAGAGAAACACCCCCAAAACATAATGTTTCCACCTCCATGCTTGACAGTGGGGACGGTGTTCTTTGGGTCATAGGCAGCATTTCTCTTCCTCCAAACACGGCGAGTTGAGTTAATAAATTTTAGTCTCATCTGACCACAGCACCTTCTCCCAATCACTCTCAGAATCATCCAGATGTTCATTTGCAAACTTCAGACGGGCCTGTACATGTGCCTTCTTGAGCAGGGGGACCTTGCGGGCACTGCAGGATTTTAATCCATTACGGCGTAATGTGTTACCAATGGTTTTCTTGGTGACTGTGGTCCCAGCTGCCTTGAGATCATTAACAATTTCCCCCCGTGTAGTTTTCGGCTGAGCTCTCACCTTCCTCAGGATCAAGGATACCCCACGAGGTGATATTTTGCATGGAGCCCCAGATCGATGTCGATTGACAGTCATTTTGTATGTCTTCCATTTTCTTACTATTGCACCAACAGTTGTCTCCTTCTCACCCAGCGTCTTACTTATGATTTTGTAGCCCATTCCAGCCTTGTGCAGGTCTATGATCTTGTCCCTGACATCCTTAGAAAGCTCTTTGGTCTTGCCCATGTTGTAGAGGTTAGAGTCAGACTGATTAATTGAGTTTGTGGACAGGAGTCTTTTATACAGAGGTGACCATTTAAGACAGCTGTCTTTAATGCAGGCACCAAGTTGATTTGGAGCGTGTAACTGGTCTGGAGGAGGCTGAACTCTTAATGGTTGGTAGGGGATCAAATACTTATTTCTCTGTGCACAATGCAAATAAATATATATAATTTTGACAATGTGATTTTTAGTGTTTTTTTTAATATAATCTATCTCTCACTGGTAAAATTAGCCTAGCCTAAAAATTCTAGACTGTTCATGTCTTTGACAGTGGGCAAACTTACAAAATCAGCAAGGGATCAAATACTTATTTCCTTCACTGTATATATATATATATATATCGGTATGAAATCTCCTGATTAGGATGCTGGATAAAGTGCCTGGCGTGAGTGTCTGTTGGAACACTCGTCTAAATTTCAGTCTAATATATTTGGAGCCCTTGACTTCCACGACAAAACCCTATGTATCCGTTCCACCCCACATAGCGGAGATAAGACACTAGGGCCAAATACATTTCTCAGCCAGTCCTCAAAATGGTTAGTGGGATGACACCCCTCCATCTTTTCGGGTATTCCCAGTACTCGCACATTATTGTGCGTCAGGTTATTTTTCGTATCCTCCGTTTTAGCAAACAAGGCTGCAATTTGTTGGTCATGTCTGCGCATATCGGCAAGCAGTGAGGGCAATTTATCCTCACTTCACTCACTCTCCCCTCCACTTCCATGACTCTCTCATTAACTTTCTTCAGATCATGGTGTATAAAGGACAGTTCTTGTCTAAGAGATTACATTTTCGAATCTAGAGAGATATTGCACTGTGTTTCAGCTTGTAGGACATCCTTAATTGTGGGTCCGTCAGGGATATAGTATGGCTGACCTCTCTAACCTGGTTATCTATTGGGGAGGTAGCAGTACTCACTGAGGTATGTGCATCAGCAGACATGTTGTTGCCATCATCTCCCTCTTCCAGTGGTTCTTCCCCCTCCACAGTGAACCTGTTCTGTGTGTCCCTAGAAAACACGGCTAGTTTAGCAGCAGCTCCTGCAGCCGCTCCCTTCCCCGCTCTAGTTCCTGAGGCAGGGGTCCCGGCGCCATATTGGATGCCCTGGTCTGCAGCTCCTGGCGGCTCTTTAGTCCGCTTACCCGCTCTACCCGCCATTATAAAACTACCGGCAGGGACAGGAGATACTGGGGATGTTGAGTGTCGGCAAATGCCGACCACACACCAAGATGAACACCGCTTGGAGGCAGGAAATAAGTAACTATCATTATATTTACTAATGTGTATATCGCGGGGACTTCTTCACCTCCATATCGTCCGCTGCTGTCTCCTTTCAGGCGGCAAACTATACACTGGGGAACGCAGCGGTCTATTTTACTGTGTTGCCCTGCTACTGATCGGCCGTTACGCTGAAAAACTTCTCACTCTAGTCTGCCCTAGCAACTGTTCCCCAACCAGGGGCAAACGCAGGATTTTAAAGGGATTTTGCAAATGCATACTTCTCAAATCAAGTTATTTTCACCACGCTCCCGCTACCCTCTGGTTTTTACGCTACGACTATTGGTCTGCACTTATCCACCAGCCGGGCACTTTATATTGCAAGCGCTAATAAAAAATAGTGCTATGCGATATGTGCTGACCACTACTGGTAGCGTAAAAACCAGCATAGATAGTGCCATATGCAGCCCATGTAGAAAGTGCCACAGTGCCCCCAGTAGATAGTGCCACACAATATTTTCTGCAGATACTGCCACACTGCTCCCTGTAGATAGTGCCATACACAGCCCCCTGTAGATAGTGCCACTCATACCCCCTGTAGATAGTGCCACACCCCCCCCCTGTAAATAGTGCCACACACAGCCCCCTTTAAATAGTGCCACAAATACGCCCCCTGTAGATATTGTGACACACACCACCTTGTAGATAGTGCCACACACCACCCGGTAGATAGTTCTACACAGCCCACTGTAAATAATGGCACACACATCACCTTTAGCTATTGTCACACCCCTTGTAGATAATGCCACACCCCCCTTTTTAGATAGCACCTCACACACCCATTTTATAGATCGTTCCAGACACTCCCCTTTGTAAATAGTGCCCGGGTGCCCCCAAACAAGTAAAAAAAACTTTTACTCAACTAGCCCTGTTCCGCGAAGAACGGATCTCCACAGCCTCCTCAGTCTTGCTGCCTATGAGGCGCCGAGACAGGATCCTTGCATGCGCAGGGATCCTGTCCCAGCGTCTTATAGGCTCCAGGCCTAAGGTGGCCTGTAGCCTAGAGAATGCAGAGCAGGGTGCTAGCTCCCTGCTCCGCCATAGTGTTCAATTGTATCTGCGTCCTGAGGATGCAGATATAATTAAATATAAGTGGCCAGGGTTTGCTGGGACACATCCGGGACAGTAATTTGTCCGGATTGTTACTGTAAATTTGGGACAGTCCCGGCAAATTCGGGACTGTTGGCAACTATGCCCAGTCAGTTCTGGAAGTCCCATTTGATCAATTAGGGTATGTGGGGACAAGATTAAAGGGTTATCCTGGTACCCAAAATAGAAATTAAATAAAAATTATTTTTTTTTTAAACAACTTTACTAATGTGTACTAGTCATTTACACTTAAAAAGAGTCGCATTTGGAACTACGCGCTGCACCACAATGTAATGCAATACCAGCAGGGCCGGCCTTAGGGTGTGCGACCTGTGCCATTGCACAGGGCGAATCATTTCAGCAGGTGGAAGGGGTATTTCTCTGGCTCCCTTCCCCTGCTTTTGTTTCAGAAGAGCCTGGGTCCGGCGACTCAGCATTTGCCTTTCAGCCCGGGCGCTTCTTTCAGTGGCGTCGCTACCGCTGTGGCTGCTCCAGCGATAGCGACGCCACATTCAATATTATCTGCATCCTTAGGATGCAGATGCTATTGAACACTATAGCAGAGCAGGGAGGTATCTCCTAGGCCAGTGGTTCCTAACCAGGGTGCCATGGCACCCTGAGGTGCCGTGAGAACTTTCCAGGGGTGCCATGACACTCCTCTAAACCACGGCCATGCTTTTTCTCCTCCTCACACTGCGAAGTGCATGTGAGGAGGATATATTTTGTAGCCCCCTTGTAGATAGCACTCCCCAGCTCTGTAGATGGCATCCCCCACCCCCCTTCTTGTACATAGCGCCACTGTAGCTCCAAGAAGCCCCTGACATCACCTACTGCATCAGCAATGCTGTGGATGGGGATTCCGCTTCAGGAGTTGCCCCTGATGTCACTGTCCATATATGGACAGAGACATCAAGCGCTCCGTCGAGGAGTGGAGTCCCCGGCCACTGGTGGATTCCGCTCCTTCAGGGAGCTACAGTAGCACTACCTTCAGGGGGACTGAGTGGCACAACCTACAAGGGGGTGTGTGGCACTATCTACAAGGGGCTATGTGGCACTACCTACAGGGGTCAGTGTGGCACTACTTACAAGGGGGCTGTGTGGCATTACCTCCAAGGGGGCTGTGTGGCACTACCTACAAGGGGACAGTGTGGCACTACCTACAGGGGACTGTGTGGCACTACCAACAAGGGGTTGTATGGCACTATCTACAGGGGCTGTGTGGCACCATCTACAGGGGGCATCTGTGAGTGGCAGGCTGATGGTCATTTTAGTGAGAGTGGCGGGCTGATGGTCAGCGCAGGCCGGCGTGATGACATCACTGGATCATGCTGGCCTACGCAAGCATCCCGTTGTCGGTGTTGTGGAGCAGCTCCGTTCGTCATGGGAACGGGGCCTAGGTGAGTACAATCTTTTTTTGTTTAGGGGCACTGTCTACAAGGGGGAGGTGGGGGGCTGTATGGCACGGTCTACAAGTGGGTGTTGGGGGCTGTATTGCACTGTCTGCAAGGGGGTGGTAGGGGCTATATGGCACTGTCTACAAGGGGGAGGTGGGGAGCTGTATGACACTGTCTGCAAGGGGGAGGTTGGGGCACTGTGTACAAGAGGGAGGTGGGGGGCTGTATGGCGACGTCTACAAAGGGGAGGTGGAGGGCTGTATGGCTCCGTCTACAAGGGGGTGTGGGGGGATGTATGGCACTGTCTACAAGGGAGAGGTGGGGGCTGTATGACACGGTCTACAAGGGGGAGGTGCGGGGCACTTTCTACAAGTGGGAGGTGGGTGACTGTATAGCACTGTCTACGAGGGGGAGGTGGGGGCTCTATGGCACTGTCTACAAGGAGGAGGTGGGGGATTATAGCACTGTATACAAAGAGGAGGTGGGGGATTATGACTGTCCTCAGGGAGGCTGTATGGCGCAATCTACAGGGGGCACTGTCTACAAGGGACATTATACTGTGTAGAGGCACAACAGGTGGCAATATACTGTGTGGAAATTAGAGGACAATGTACTGTGTCCTTAAAGGGATTATAATATATATGATATAATATATTATATTATTAAATATTATTATTATACTGTATGTGGGGCACTAAAGGGACATTATTCTTTCACGTCTGTTCCACTAGACCCGCCCACCCTTAGCCTCTGTGACTGTTTTTCCATGTTGAGTGTCACAGTGCTGGCCCCTAGTGGACATGTGATTTGATGACACAACGAAAGGAGGAGATATCTCTCGATCAAATGGGGCTGTGTCGGCGCGTCATAAAATCAGAAAAAACTACAGGTCCTGAATCAGAGAGGGACAGTTCCAAAAGAAGAAGTATATTAGTATATTAGTAAGTTACAATATATACTATTGCAAAACCAATGCTAGATTATTTTATATTGCCGGATAACCCCTTTAACAGCTGATCCCTTGAAGATGCCTACACCGCATTCCAAATTATATTGCAAATGTTATTTTTCGCTGATTTTCCTAAATAGTCGATGCAAAGAATAATGCAAACCGTTGGAGTTGGACCGTTGGAGTTTAATGCAAATTTTATTGAACAAATCTCCTAATGATAACAGATTTTTTTTTAGAAGTAAAAAACTCAAAATGCACTGTTTCAAATTATTATGCACAACAGAGAGAGATCAAAACATTCTAAAGGTTGTAAAGAGAACTAAAATGGTAATTTGTTGAATTTGCAGCATCAGGAGGTCATATTTACAGAAATCAAAAGCTCTTTCAATCAAAAAAAACTTAATAGGCCGAGTTACATGTTAACATAGGACCCCTTCTTTGATATCACCTTCACAATTCTTGCATCCATTGAATTTGTGAGTATTTGGACAGTTTCTGCTTGAATATCTTTGCAGGATGTCAGAATAGCTTCCCAGAGCTTCTGTTTTGATGTGAACTGCCTCCCACCCTCATAGATATTTTGCTTGAGGATGCTCCAAAGGTTCTCAATACGGTTGAGGTCAGGGGAACATGGAAGCTATTCCCCCTGATGTTTTAAGTCCTTAGTGACGCCCCTGGCTGCTAGTGCTGCATTGTTGGGTCACTTAGGAGACTGAGAAGTTTGGGGGGGGGGGCCCAAGAGGAACCTTTGAATCGGGCCAATGAGCCTTTAGCTACGCCCCTGGTTAGCACTATTGCCTTGCAGCTCTGGAGTCCATATGTGGGCACTATCTACAGAGGGCTGTATGTGGGGCACAATCTATAGAGGCTCTATGGGGGTCACTATCTATAGGGGGGCTATGGGGGCACTATCTACAGGGGGCTGTGTGTGGCGCAATCTACAGGAGTCTGTGTGTGGCACTATTTACTAAGGGGGGGGCTGGGTGGAACTATTTACTAAGGGAAGGGCTGTGTGGCACTATATACAGGGGGGCTTTATGATGATATCTACAGGGAGGATGTATGTCACAATCTACAGGGGGCACTATCTATAAGGAGGGCTGCGTATGGCACCTGGGGGGGCCCCAGTCAAGAGTTTGCTATGGGGCCCAGTCTATCCTAGTTACGCCCCTGCACATAATAATGTCTCTAATGAAGCATGGTAATTGCTAAGAAACACCAAGTTTGAGTTTATTGAAGGGGTTAACGAATTATTTTTTGGAACAGCTGCAAATGTCCACAAAGAGTCAGTACTTATTCTGTCCCCCGGTGAGCCAGCACTAACATATTGTATTCTTGCCAGGAATATATGACAACGATTACATACATGCCACATTTAAACAAACATCGGAAGGACCGCAGGAACGTCAGCACTGGATGACTCGGGGACAGAATAAGTGAGTAGTGATTGTTTTTTCATTGAGGACATTGGCAGCTGTTTAAAAAAAAATGTTAACAAGTGGGATAACCTCTTTAAAGGGGTTGACGCTTGCAACAGTCTCTACTTATTAGAATAGTCCCTTGACTCCACGTCTGGGACCCCCAGCAATCTGTTGTAATTTGTGGGGAAACTTGGCAGTAAGTGTTTAATTTCCCTACAGCGCCAGCCCAGTGGAAATTAAGCATTACATATTGTCCATTCACATCAATGGCTCGTCTGTGTAATATAGAAAAGGACTATTTCTCTAGAGATAGAGACTCTGTTTAGAACTGCTATCCACTCTGAACAGAGAACCTTCTTTATTAAAGCGGTTTTCCACTACCTGACAACTGATGTCCCATCCACCGTATAAGTCACCAGTATATCATAAGTGTAGGTCTGACACACAGACCCTGCACCAATCGGCCGCTCCGGTGGCCAGCGGGCACCAGATGTTAATGCCCATTATGTGATGTAGGGAGCCAGAAGCAGTTTGCTCCGTACATAGCATAGCGGCCGTGCCGAAGAACTGCAACTCTGCTCCTATTGACTTGAATAGGAGCAGAGCTGCAGTACTATGACCAGAGCCAACTGTTTCCGGCATGTACGTCCGGTGCGGCTTAACGGTCCGGATGTCGGACCCCCTATCCGGTGGATAGGTCATCAGTTATCTGGTAGTGGACAACCCTTTAACTCTAAATTCTCTAATAGGATATATGAAAGTGGGTTTTCTAAAGTATACAACCCCTTTAATGGGGTTGTATAGGATTAGAGACATGTCAGCTTTCTTCCAGAAACAGTACCACTCTTATCAATAGGTTGCATCTGGGTTTGCAGCTCAGCATCATTGAAGTGAATGGGACTGAGCTGCAATACTGCACTCAACCTGGGGACAGGTGTAGCACAAATGGTTTTCCAAAGATCCAAACTGTTAGGCCTTGTTCGCACTGTGCAAATTTGCTGCGGATTTTGCCTTTCAAGCCAAAGACAGCAAATCTGCACTGTCTGAACAAGGCCTTAAAATGAAAATACACTTACAGGGGCAGTTATTTTTCCCACAAAGGTAATAAGGGCTTTTATAAGTTTGTTTCTTTTAACAATGCTAACTAATATGAAATCCAATTGTCATATGTTAGTGTACCATAGCGCTGTATATTTCCAGTGTTTTAAAATATTTTGCATATTTTCAAAAACATTTGTCAATAGACTTCAAATAAAGCGAGAAATTGTTTTGAATGAAATTATATTTATGGAACACATTAATACAGATTTCTATGAAATATTTTTAAGAACATTACATATATAAGTAGATACCATAGAAATTCAGTACAAGTTTACAGAGACGTAATTGAAATATACAAATAAATTATTTACTAACCCTATAAACTTTATATTTGCATTAAATTTACTCTTACTCAACACATTTTCTGATCGTCTAAGAATGCATTTTATGACAATATTCCCCATGTTATAATGGTTTACACAACGGCTATCAAATAATTTACAAAAAGACATCATGGAGTCCTATACAGTAACCAAGTTTTGCTATATACCATGTACATTGCCAATTTTTGACCATGTTCTTTTCTTTTTACTGTTTGCAAAAATTGATGCAAAAAGGAGAAAAACGATAATTGTAGAGGTTATTGAAAAACAAATAATTTTAAAAACACTAGTTCCAAAATTATGTACATATTAATGTTGTAAAATATCTTAATAGAGTTTGGAAATCTGTTTCTTCTTACAGAGCTGCAAATTCCCTGCTTCTCTTCAAACCGCTATAGAGTAAAATGCTAAAATTCTGACTGCCTGCAACTACCACTAAACAATCTCCTAAACTCCACCTAGTGGTTCAGGGAAAGATGTTGGATTACCCTCCTTGGCTCTGAATGACTTAATAGGATGATTAGAGATTGAAGAATGTATTTTACAGTCCTCTGATCAACATTTGGATGGCGGTATAATGGTCGCAATGTCATCCACAAGTTAACTATTAGGGCAATTGATTGATGTAATGAATATAAAGGCACAATCAAAATTTCCTTTAAGCTGTACAATGCAGTCCCTAAATGGGGTGTAATGTCCGTGGCTACAGGCTGTCAGCTCCAACCTCCCCGTGACAGCCGCAGCTACGAGTAGGCAAGCGCTGGCCTCAGCCTCCTCCTCAGGAGACGCCAGCGCTCGTGTCCACTCACCTCTGCCGGATCCAGTAGGGTGCGCGCGCACGCTCGTGCCCGCTCTTAAAGGGGCAGCGCGCGCACCGGATCTCATGGACGAACTTTGACCTGTGAGTACCCTGGACTATAAGAGGGGTCCAGCCCCCTAGTTCTATGCCTGAGCGTTGTTGTGTTCCCTATAGTTTGTCTATGCAAATGGTCCCCTAGTGTTTCCTGCTCCCAGTGTTTCCTGTTCCTGTATCCTGATCTAGTGCCGTGCTTGCTGTAGTCGTGCTGTGCTGGATACCACGCCTGTCTGCTTCTCCATGCCTGACGTCCACCTGCTGCCTAATTTCTGCCAAGCTACTGTCCGTGCTGCCACAGGTACCCTATATACTATAGACATCCACCTGCTCCCTCATGGCCAGCTGCCTTACCGCCAAGGCAGTATGGCCCAGTGGGTCCACAGACCCTTCGTGACAGTATGCTCAGGCCATGGACCCCGCTGGTCGGTTCGAGACTCTGAAGATGACTCAGGAGATGGGAGCGGATATGCTGGACCTCCGTTCTCGACAGGACCAACTCCTCCAGGCGTTGAACATTCTTGCGCGTCGACAGGAGGCACAAGCTGCCGTTCCTCCTACTACACCTCCTAGCAATGTGGATCCTCAGTCTACACCTCTTGGCAGTATTGACCCACGTGTTTCTTTGCCACTTTCTGATCGCTATGATGGAGAAGCAAGTACCTGTCGTGGTTTTCTTAATCAATGCCAGATCCATTTTAGTCTGTATGTTAGGACTTTTTTGTCTGATGGTGCCAGGGTCGCTTTCATAATTTCTCTCCTCACCGGAAAGGCTCTTGCATGGGCGAAGCCTATCTAGGAGAGACAAGGACCAGAGACCCGTGACTTCCCTGCCTTCTTCCGAACATTTCACATGGTGTTTGAGGAGCCTGGACGGGTCTCATCTGCAGCGGCTTCTTTAATTAACCTGCGCCAAGGAGACACCTCCCTGAATGAGTACGCCATCCACTTCCGTGGCGGGAGAGTTCTTATGGAACAATGAGGCTCTGGTGGCTGCATTCTGGCACGGACTATCTTCCAGAATTAAAGACAAACTTGCCGCCCGGGATCTGCCGTCTACCCTGGATGACCTCATCCTTCTGTCTGGGCGGATTGATATACGGATCCGTGAACGCCTCCAAGAGGTTCAACGGGAAGGAGCCCTGCTGTCCTCAAACGTCGATCCTCCCCAAGAAGTCGGTAATAACGGATCAGTATAAGTTATCTACTCAGGAGAGACAACGCAGACGCACATCTGGACTCTGTCTTTATTGCGGCCTCGATGGCCATCTGGTGCGCCTGTGCCCCCAAAAATCCCAAAACCTAGAGTTGCTTGGAGTGACGACCTTGGGTAAAGATGGAATTCCGTCTAAATTGAACATGCCTGTGACCATAGTGTCCTGCGAGAGAACGCATCAGGTCTCTGCGTATCTGGACTCTGGATCCGCTGCTAATTTCATCTGCAGAGATCTGGTGGACCTTCTGCAATTACCCACCACCCCTCTGGAGAGCCCGTTGACAGTAGCTTCAGCAAATGGACTACCTCTGCCAGATCCTGTTTTAGCTGTGACCGGGCCGCTGAGGCTCCAAGTGGGAGCTCTTTGCTCCGAACTTCTGCCTTTCTATGTCCTGCCCAAAGCTGTTAACCCTGTGTTGCTGGGCCTGCTTTGGCTCCGGCTGCATGCCCCAGTTCTGCACTGGAATTCTGGAGAGGTTCTTCAGTGGGGTACCTGAGTATCAAGGTCATTGCCTGGTGCAGGTTCGTTCGGCTTAGCCTTCGCTGCCTCGGTCATTGGCAGGATTGCCGGGTCATTTTGCTGTCTTTTCGGACGTCTTCAGCAAGAGGGAGGTGGAGACATTGGGCGTATGACTTCCCTATTGAACTAATTCCTGGTGCATCCCTTCCCTGTGGTAGGGTATATGCTCTCTCCTTGCCAGAGACTCTGTCCATGTCCTCTTATGTGAAAGAGAACTTAGAAAGGGGCGTCATATGAAAGTCTTTCTCCCCGGCAGGAGCCGTGTACTTCTTCGTCAAAAAGAAAGATGGCTCTCTTCGTCCTTGCATCGACTACCGTGGTCTCAACCAGATCACGGTGAAGAATAAATATCCGTTGCCACTGTTCTCCGAACTGTTTGATCGTATACGTGGTGCAAATTTTTTTTCTAAACTAGACCTGCGTGGGGCTTACGACCTAATCCGGATTTGCCAGGGTGATGAATGGAAGACTGCATTTAACACCCGTGATGGACACTATGAGTATCTGGTAATGCCCTTCGGTCTGTGTAATGCTCCCGCGGTCTTCCAGGAGTTTGTGAATGCCATTTTCTGTGACCTCCTCTACACCGCGTTCCAAATTATTAAGCAAATGTTATTTTTCGCTGATTTTCCTAAATAGTCGATGCAAATGACAGTCAGTATAATCTTCAAGCCATCAACCGTTGGAGTTTAATGCAAATTTTATTGAACAAATCTCCTAATGATAACAGATTTTTTTTTAGAAGTAAAAAACTCAAAATGCACTGTTTCAAATTATTATGCACAACAGAGAGAGATCAAAACATTCTAAAGGTTGTAAAGAGAACTAAAATGGTAATTTGTTGAATTTGCAGCATCAGGAGGTCATATTTACAGAAATCAAAAGCTCTTTCAATAAAAAAAAACTTAGCAGGCCAAGTTGCATGTTAACATAGGACCCCTTCTTTGATATCACCTTCACAATTCTTGCATCCATTGAATTTGTGAGTATTTGGACAGTTTCTGCTTGAATATCTTTGCAGGATTTCAGAATAGCCTCCCAGAGCTTCTGTTTTGATGTGAACTGCCTCCCACTCTCATAGATATTTTGCTTGAGGATGCTCCAAAGGTTCTCAATAGGGTTGAGGTCAGGGGAACATGGGGGCCACACCATGAGTTTCTCTCCTTTTATGCCCACAGCAGCCAATGACACAGAGGTATTCTTTGCAGCATGAGATGGTGCATTGTCATGCATGAAGATAATTTTGCTACAGAAGGCACGGTTCTTCTTTTTGTACCACGGAAGAAAGTGGTCAGTCATAAACTCTACGTACTTTGCAGAGGTAATTTTCACACCGTCAGGGACCCTAAAGGGGCCTACCAGCTCTCTCCCCATGATTCCAGCCCAAAACATGACTCCGCCACCTCCTTGCTGACGTCGCAGCCTTGTTGGGACATGGTGGGCATTCACCAACCATCCACTACTCCATCCATCTGGACCATCCAGTGTTGCACGGCACTCATCAGTAAACGACACGGTTTGAAAATTAGTCATGTATTTCTGAGCCCACTGCAACCGTTTCTGCTTGTAAGCATTGTTTAGGGGTGGCCGAATAATAGCTTTATGCACACTTGCAAACCTCTGGAGGATCCTACACCTTGAGGTTAGCGGGACTCCAGAGACACCAGCGGCTTCAAATACCTGTTTGCTGCTTTGCAATGGCATTTTAGCAGCTGCTCTCCTAATCCTATTAATTTGTCTGGCAGAAACCTTCCTCATTATGCCTTTATCTGAACGAACTCGTCTGTGCTCTGAATCAGCCACAAATCTTTTCACAGTACGAGGATCACACTTAAGTTTTCTTGAAATATCCAATGTTTTCATACCTTGTCCAAGGTATTGCACTATTTAACGCTTTTCGGCAGCAGAGAGATCCTCTTTCTTTACCATATTGCTTGAAACCTGTAGCCTGCTTAATAATGTGGAACATCCTTCTTAAGTAGTTTTCCTTTGATTGGGCACACCTGGCAAACTAATTATCACAAGTGTCTGAGATTGATTACAATGATCCAAAGAGCCCTAAGACACAATACCATCCATGAGTTTAATTGAAAAACTAATAATTAAATGTTTATGACACTCAAATCCAATGTGCATAATAATTTGGAACACGGTGTATGTTTGTGTTGTAGTCTACCTTGATGACATCTTGATTTTCTCCCCAGATCCTATGACGCACCAGAGACATGTCCGTCAGGTTCTGTTACGGTTGAGGGAGAATCGTCTGTAAGTTGGAGAAATGCGTATTTGACAAGGATGCTCTACCCTTCCTGGGCTACATCGTCTCGAATCGAGGTCTCGAGATGGACCCTGAGAAGGTGAAGTCTGTTCTGGAGTGGCCACGCCCTCAAGGCTTGAAGGCCATACAGCGCTTTTTGGGATTTGCTAACTTTTACAGGCAGTTTATTCCGAACTTCTCCTCACTGACTTCTCCCATTTCTAACCTTACTAAGAAGGGTATGAACGCCAAGGTGTGGACTCCCGAGGCAGAGTCCGCATTCAATAGCCTAAAGTGTGCTTTCACGTCGTCAGCCTCTATCCTCCATCATCCGGATGTCTCTCTGCAGTTCTCGTTGGAGGTGGACGCATCCTCTGTCGGTGCTGGTGCACTCCTGTTCCAGAGAGGTCCCAAGGGCAAGTCAAGGGTATGTGGTTACTTTTCCAAGCTCTTCTCTTCCACAGAACGCAACTACTCGATTGGGGATCGGGAGTTACTGGCCATCAAATTGGCTCTGGAAGAGTGGAGACATCTACTAGAGGGCGCAGCTCACACAATCTTGATTTTTACGGACCACAAGAATCTGACCTACCTTCAGACGGCCCAACGGCTGAAACCTCGTCAGGCCAGGTGGTCACTGTTCTTTGCAAGGTTTCAGTTTGAGCTTCATTATCGCCCGGCTGACAAGAATGTGAGGGCCGATGCCTTGTCCAGGTCTTTCGAGACAGAAGACACAATTGAGAGTTCACAGAACATTATCGATCCATCCTGCATTGTCTCGGTCAATCCCCTGCAAATTGGGGACATTCCTCCAGGGAGGACTTTTGTGCGAATGCTAATCGTGGAAGAATCCTCCGCTGGGGACATTCCTCTAGACTGGCAGGTCTAGCGGGGTTACGTAAGACTCGGGATTTGATTGCTCGTCATTTGTGGTGACCCACCCTGCCCAAGGATATTGTGGACTTCGTTTCTTCCTGTGCTGTATGTGCAGCCAACAAAGCCACACACTCCAGACATGCTGGTCTGCTCCCAATTGCCTGTGCCCAATGCTCCCTGGCAGCATATAGCGATGGACTTTATCATGGACCTGCCTCTCTCTGCTGGATGCAGTGCTGTCTGGGTGGTGGTGGACCGATTTTCGAAGATGGCCCACTTCGTTCCTCTGACCGGTCTTCCTTCTGCTCCTCAGTTGGCCAAGTTATTTATTCAACACATCTTCCGCCTGCATGGCTGCAGCATATTGTGTCTGATCGGGGGGGGGGGGGGGTTCAGTTTACCTCGAGGCCCTCTGCAGACTTCTTGGCGTGAAGTTGGACTTTTCTTCTGCCTACTATCCTCACTTTAATGGTCAGGTCGAGAGGATCAACCAGATTTTGGAGAACTACCTACGCCACTTCATCTCCAAACAGCATGATGACTGGGTGCAACTGCTCCCATGGGCGGAGTTCTCCTACAATAATCACACCAGCGAGCCTACTAGGAATACACCGTTCTGCATTGTCTACGACCAGCACCCACGAATTCCGCTTCCGGTGCCTGATACTTCTGAGAAACCTGCAGCTGACTCCACGTTTAGAGACTTTTTGCAGATCCGGCAGCAGACTCGATCCTCAATCCTGATGGCAGTGGACCGCATGAAACGGAAGGCTGACACAAAGAGAGGAGAGCCTTCTCGGTTTCTTCCTGGCACTAAGGTCTGGCTGTCGTCTAGGAATATCCAACTGAGGGCGCCGTCATGTAAATTTGCCCCCAGGTTCCTCGGACCGTTCGAGGTCCTGCAACAGATCAACACTATCGACCTACAAGCTTCGGCTGCCTCCTACTCTCAGGATTCCCAACTCCTTCCATGTCTCCCTCCTGAAACCAGTGATCCTGAACCGCCTGTCCAAGACTCCCAGCCCTGCGGTTGCCTCAGACATCTTTGAGGTCAAGGAGATCTTGGACACCAAAAGAGTGAGAGGAAAGACTTTTTATTTGGTGGATTGATGGGGGTTCGGCCCTGAAGAGAGATCCGGGGAGCCAGAGGAGAACCACAATGCCCCTACTCTTCTGAAGAAGTTTCTCTCTCACACTGGTCCCAAGAAGAGGGGGCGTAAGAGGGGGGATACTGTAATGTCCGTGGCTGCGGCTGTCAGGGGGAGGTTGGAGCTGGCAAGCGCTGGCCCCAACCTCCTCCTC
The DNA here is from genome assembly GCF_050947455.1 of Rhinoderma darwinii. NCBI lineage: Eukaryota > Metazoa > Chordata > Amphibia > Anura > Rhinodermatidae > Rhinoderma > Rhinoderma darwinii. Next base: position 33,379,765 of record NC_134698.1, read on the forward strand.
AGGAGATGCCAGTGCTCGCATCCACTCACCTCTGCCAGATCCCATAGGTTGCGCGCGCACACTCGTGCCCGCTCTTAAAGCGGCAGCATGCTCACCGGACCTCATGGACGAACTTTGACCCGTGAGTACCCTGGACTATAAGAGGGGTTCAGCCGCCTAGTTCTATGCCTGAGCGTTGTTGTGTTCCCTATAGTTTGTCTATGCAAATGGTCCCCTAGTGTTTCCTGCTCCCAGTGTTTCCTGTTCCTGTTCCTGTATCCTGATCTAGTGCCCTGCTTGCTGTAGTCATGCTGTGCTGGATCCCACGCCTGTCTGCTTCTCCACGCCTGACGTCCACCTGCTGCCTAGTTCCTTTGCTCTTTCTGAGCTTGGTGGTTTAAGTGGCTTGTGATCTAAGTGGAGTTCTAAAACCGGAGTTGAAAAGAGGAGTTGAAGCCCCAGTAAGTACTCTTTTCTTTTACTTTGACAATTGTTCACTGTTTTGCTGTAACTTGGATAATGGATAGCAAGATTGGAGGTTTTCTTCAGTGCACAGTTTACCATATGTATACACGACTGGAGCCGGAGTTCCAGGGTGAATATCTCTGTGGCAGATGTGAGCATGTTGTTCACCTGGAAGCTCGCATTAGAGATCTGGAGGAGCAGAATGCAACACTGAGGAGGATAGACAATCTTGAGCTGAGCTTGCTGCTCACGGAGCATGCAGTTAGTGGGTTAGAACTGGAGGGTGAAGACATGGGTGAGCAGGATCAGGTAAGTAGCTGGGTTAATGTAGTTAGGGGCAGTAGAAAGGGGTCAAAGAAAAGGAAGGCCGATCCGGTTTCTGACATTCCAGGCAAAATTGCCAAGTTGGGTGATGATGCGAGGGTGTCAGTCTCAGAAATGGCAGCCCTAGTGGATACTGATCTCCCTAACAGCCGGGAGAACAGCCCAGCTAGTAGTCGGCGGGATGGTAATGCAGGTAAGCCAAGACAATTGATAGTTGTAGGGGATTCTATAATCAGGAAGACGGGTAGAATAGTTTGTCGCCAAGACCGCCTCAACCGAATGGTTTGCTGTCTCCCTGGTGCCAGGGTTCGGCATGTGGTGGAACGGGTGGACAAATTGCTGGGAGGGGCTGGTGATGATCCAGCTGTTGTGGTCCATGTCGGTACCAACGACAGAATAAATAGTAGGTGGAGGAGCCTTAAGAATAATTTTAAAGAACTAGGCTACAAACTGAAGGGAAGGACCTCCAAGGTTGTATTCTCAGGAATACTGCCTGTGCCATGCGCATCACAGGAGAGACAGCGGGAGCTCAGAGAGTTAAATGCATGGCTTAAGTCTTGGTGTAGAGGAGAAGGCTTTGGGTTCCTAGAGCACTGGGCTGACTTTTCATTTGGGTACAAACTGTATTCTGCAGATGATTTGCACCTAAATGGAAGGGGGTCCGCTGTGCTGGGGGAGAGAATTCTAGCTGGGGTGGCGGAGTGTTTAAACTAGGGCTGAGGAGGGAGGCCAATGTAGAAAATAAAGGGGTAGTTAGGTTAGAGAGGGGTCAGACTATATTGGTGGGGGGAGAAACAGACGGTGGGGAGAGGACTAGGCAACAAGATAAGGAGATCCTTTCGTTACAAAACAGCAGTGAAAATAAAAAAGCCCAAATGTCAAATAATCACATTTCTGATAATGAAAGTGAAACATTTTAAGGCAAGTTAAAGTGTATGTTCACAAATGCCAGAAGTCTAGCAAGCAAAATTGGGGAGCTGGAGGCCTTGATACTGGAAGAAAATATAGATATAGTTGGTGTTGCTGGAACATGGCTGGACTCTTCACATGATTGGGCTGTAAATCTACAGGGTTTTACACTGTTTCGGAAAGACAAGGTGTATATGAAAGGTGGTGGTGTATGTCTGTATGTGAGAAGCGATATGAAGGTGAGTGTGAATGAGACATTAGAGGGTGAAGATTGTGAGGAGGTTGAAACCTTGTGGGTGGAATTACAAAGGGAGGTAAACACTGAAAAAATTACTTTTGGTGTAATCTATAGACCCCCCAATATAACTGAGGAGATGGAAGTTCAGCTATATAAACAGATGGAGCAGGCTGCACAGGCGGGTACTGTAGTGATAATGGGAGATTTTAATTACCGGGATATTAATTGGTGTCATGGATCGGCTTCAACTGCAAATTTTATGGGCCAGTTTGTGGAAGACCCGACTAAAGGTGAAGCTCTGTTGGATCTGATCATTTCTAATAATGCAGAGCTTGTTGGGAATGTCAATGTTCGTGAAAACCTCAGTAACAGTGATCATAATATATTTATATTTTACCTATACTGTAAAAAACAAGCACAGGCTGGGAGTGCAAAAACACTTAATTTTAAGAAGGCCAATTTCCACAGGATGAGGGCTGCAATTCAGGATATAGACTGGGAAGAACTAATGTTAAATAATGGGACAAATGATAAATGGGAGATTTTCAAATCTACTTTGAGTAATTATAGTGCAAAATGTATTCCTACAGGTCACAAGTATAAACGACTAAAATGAAACCCCACATGGCTTACACCTTCTGTAAAAAGGGCAATACGTGACAAAAAAAGGGCATTTAAAAAATAGAACTCTGAGGGTACAGCTGTAGCCTTTGTAAAATATAAAGAGCTTAATAAAATCTGTAAAATGATAATAAAATCAGCAAAAATACAAAATTAAAGGCAGGTGGCCAAGGATAGTAAAACAAATCCTAAAAAATTCTTCAAGCATATAAATGCAAAAAAGCCAAGGTCTGAACATGTAGGACCCTTAGATAGTGGTAATGGGGAGTTGGTCACAGGGGATCAAGAGAAGGCAGAGTTACTAAATGGGTTCTTCCGCTCTGTATATACAACAGAAGAAAGAGCATCTGAGGTAGCCGCTGCCAGTGCTGTTAATATATCAGTTGATATACTGAATTGGATGAATGTAGATATGGTGCAAGCTAAATTAAATAAAATAAACGTACACAAGGCCCTGGGACCAGATGGGCTACACCCTAGAGTTCTTAAGGAGCTAAGTTCAGTTATTTCTGTCCCCCTCTTCATAATATTTAGAGAGTCTCTCATGACTGGTATAGTGCCAAGGGATTGGCGCAGGGCAAATGTGGTGCCTATTTTAAAAAAGGGCTCTAGGTCTTCGCCGGGTAATTATAGACCAGTAAGCTTAACATCAATTGTGGGGAAAATGTTTGAGGGGCTATTGAGGGACTATATACATGATTATGTGACAATAAATAGTATTATAAGTGACAGCCAGCACGGTTTTACATAGGACAGAAGCTGTCAAACCAACCTGATTTGTTTTTATGAAGAGGTAAGCAGAAGCCTAGACAGAGGGGCCACTGTGGATATAGTGTTTTTGGAAAGGCAAAGGCATTTGACACTGTCCCCCATAGACGTCTAATGGGTAAATTAAGGACTATAGGTTTAGAAAGTATCGTTTGTAATTGGATTGAGAATTGGCTCAAGGACCGTATCCAGAGAGTTGTGGTCAATGATTCCTACTCTGAATGGTCCCCGGTTCTAAGTGGTGTACCCCAGGGTTCAGTGCTGGGACCACTATTATTCAACTTATTTATTAATGATATAGAGAAATATTTCTATTTTTGCAGATGACACCAAGCTATGCAATATAGTTCAGACTATGGAAGATGTTTGTGAATTGCAGGCAGATTTAAACTAACTAAGTGTTTGGGCGTCCACTTGGCAAATTAAGTTTAATGTAGATAAATGTAAAGTTATGCACCTGGGTACGAACAACCTGCATGCATCATATGTCCTAGGGGGAGCTATACTGGGAGAGTCACTTGTTGAGAAGGATCTGGGTGTACTTGTAAATCATAAACGAAATAACAACATGCAATGTCAATCAGCTGCTTCAAGGGCCAGCAAGATATTGTCGTGTATTAAAAGAGGCATGGACTCGCGGGACAGGGATGTAATATTACCACTTTACAAAGCATTAGTGAGGCCTCATCTAGAATATTCAGTTAAGTTCTGGGCTCCAGTTCATAGAAAGGATGTCCTGGAGTTCGAAAAAATACAAAGAAGAGCAAAGAAGCTAATAATGGGCATGGAGAATCTAAGTTATGAGGAAAGATTAAAAGAACTAAACCTATTTAGCCTTGAAAAAAGACGACTAAGGGGGGACATGATTAACTTATATAAATATATTAATGGCACATACAAAAAAATGTGGTGAAATACTGTTGCATGTAAAACCCCCTCAAAAAACAAGGGGGCACTCCCTCCGTCTGGAGAAAAAAAGGTTCAACCTGCAGAGACGACAAGCATATTTTACTGTGCGAACTGTGAATCTATGGAATAGTCTACCGCAGGAACTGGTAACCAACACAACAGTGAGCCATATCTCTGGAATGGGAAAGAGGGGTCCAGGAAGAAAAAAACCAGCGCTGGAATCAGGGACACAGCGCTATTCAGGTCAGTTAACCAGTTCAACTTATATGACCTAGTGACAGGTCCTCTTTAAGCTGGCCATATACATTAGATAAATGCTGTACTCACATGGGGTAAAATGTTATCCTCAGTTGTTGGACCTGGGATCGTCCTCCCCGTCTGTGGTCTGTAAATAGTCCTCCAGTAGTCCTTTTGTATCACAGGTCGTGCTGGTGAAGTAATCGTATGGATCAGTAAGTCCGTGAAAACGTGACAGACCAGGGAAAAAAAGGCTTAGATCATTTCCTAGAACAAAAAAATATAAGCTCTTATGTGTAGAAGTTTTTTACTTCCCGTTTCACAATCCCTTGGTTGAACTTGATGGACATGTGTCTTTTTTCAACCGTACGAACTATGTAACTATGTAACCAGGCCTCGGTATTGGGTCAAAAAGTTACTTTTAATTTTTATCCATTTAAAACGTTTAGTCAAAGGACTGGTAAAATACTTAAAACAATAAATAAAACCAGGAGCTCAACGTCTCACAGGTGATCCCTGCTTCATCAGGAGTGGTACTTCTTCACGGACTTACTGATCTATACGATCACTTCACTACCACGACCTGTGATACAACAGGAATACTGGAGGACTATTTACAGACCACAGACGGGGAGGACGATACCAGGTCCAAGAACTGAGGATCACATTTTACCCCATGTGGGTACAGCATTTCTATACTGCACCTTTAAAACCTATATACTACACAATGATGTGGGCTCCTTTTGCTTAATACTTTTTCGATATACTGAGGAAATACCGAATTTTCCTTGCACTGCCAGCCTGTTATATACGGAAAGCCTGTCTACAAAAAAGAATCACACTACCCCACAAAGTAAGTGAGCGCAGAAATACTTTGGCACACCTTTACCAAACTATGACAGATAAATGTTGGCCAAACCTACTGATTTAGTCTGGATCAGCTTACATCCTAATATGCTTGGATTGGACAGATGTCAGAGGGAAAGAATGATTGGGCATGTTGGACTTCCACATGCACAATTCTTTGTTCCCCAGTAGAAAAATCCTGCCAGAGGTGTCTGGCACTGGCTTATCCTACTTTCACTGTTGAAAGCAGTTATCTTACAAGAGAATGGACTGTAACCCTACAATCTTATTAGTTTTTTTTATCTGCTTGTCCCCATTCAATACAAAAGAAATTTAGAAAGTTCCTCGATAGCCTGATTTCCTGATCTAAGTATCTGTTTGTAGAAAAAAATCCACACAAAAGTATCCCCCTTGCTTTTCCCCATTCATAAGCTACCAGAAATAATATTTAATATGCCATGAAAGTAGTGGGTAGATACTCAAACCACCTTCAATGGACCATAAAGAACACATATGGGTTGAGCTGCAGCCACAATACCATCTCATCTAAATAATTTAAGCCTTACCTCTATTTACTTAAATCCTGGACAAAAGGATGTAACTGTGCTACCATATCATTGTCTGTGCCCATAGGGGGGTGAGATGAGTTGGCAGAGCTACTGCAACATGTTCCGCATATGTTCATTAGCATTATGTTACTACAGATGTGTCCTTCCTTACCTTTCCTCTCATCTCAACTTATCCTGAGTGAGATGTGTTGTACGAGATTAAAAAACCCCAAACAAACATGATTTTGTGATACTCTGTCACAAGATGTCTATGCTATATGTGTCTATATGTGGTCACCCAGCGGTTGTGAGTTGAATTGCAACCTGTCAAGAGTTTTGCTAGCATGTCGTGATATTGTATTGAAATGGTTTCATGAGAAATTGGATTCCTTAAGCCAATTCAAGCAAAGGTAACGGTGGACACATCTGTAAATAATTAGTCAAAGTTTCCGTTTTCTTGCCAGTCATTTGCTAACCACAGAATACATATAATGTATTGTACATTCTAGAACAAATTGTAATCTTCCACAAACATACTAATAAAATACTTAAAAATTATACATAATATAACAAATGTGTTTCAGATTTCCTAATTTTTGAGCTAGGCAAATCATCAGGGCAAACATGAAAAATAACAACTAAGCAGTACATGAGGGATTAGTTGCCATGTCTGTAAATGTAAAAAAATACAAAATAAAATAAATTCCAAAATATCAAGAGAATAGATGGTCTTTATGTAGATAACACAAGTTTCCATACTTATCAGTATTTCACGGGACAATTTGAAAGACTTTTAATTCCTTTCTAAATAGAATATTAACATTTCAGCTAACAGCCAGAACTATGTTCATTTGTCCTTTTAATCCAGATATCGGGCATGTCGGGTTTGCTGTTAGGTAGAACAACAGCAGGGTCACTATCTTGGTTTGAGTGGATTTTCCATAACATATTAGTCTGGTTTGAGGATGTAGGGGAGTCAAATACTGTTTCCCTTAGAGCCAGTCTTAATGTCTCTCTCTTTCCATTCAAATGGCCCCTTTCATTGTGACAGGGGGAATCGGGTACATCAAGAAATTCAGGAGAGCAGCTTGTTGAGTCAGCCTGTTTAGAACTCTGATCGAAATCACTAAGACAAGTTTCATTTGAGTCAATGGCATCAAAGGAACTACCCATTGAACACAGGCACCTGGAATATTCAAACATATGGACGCTTCTCTCTGGGGAATAATGCACAGGACTACTGCTTTTAGGGCTTTCCAAGATACTAGATTGCGTCTGACAATGTGTGTCATGTACATGGACATGATCCACCACCGATCCATTCCAAGTCTTGCTATTCATTCTCTGGTAGATGCATTGATTGCATGATTGTTCAGACTCCTTTGTCTTATCTTCAAAGTTACTATGTCTGTAAGGAGAAGACGTTTGCAAAGCAGAACATTGATTGAAACCTTTGCATTCAATTGTATTACCCTGGAAATCTTGAGCTTCTTGTTTTTGAATATGCTGAGATTCAATTCTGTGGCACTTATTCTCTGATAACTGCATATCTTCAGATAGAATGGATGGGCGTTTGGAGAGCTTACTAGTTGTAGTACTGTTATCAAAACTATCACTTAAGTTCCTCGCTAATGGCTGAAGCTCATATTGTTCATTTTCTGTGTTTGATTCTTGGACTTTCCTTAGCCTGCTTTGTTTCTCATTCCCACCATAAGCATATGTGCCATTTAACCTTGGGTCATTGGGACAGTCCTTTAAGACATTGGCACAAGGCCACAGTATTTGCCCGCAGTTCTTTTCTGGGCCAAAGAAGCAACAAAGTGACTGGAAAAAGAAAGTGGCAAAGCCACAGCTAATGCATTTAATCATCATTATAAATATTCCCAGTTTCCTGTATGCCAGCACTGTCGCTGGCAACATTATTACCCCAGCAGAAAACATAGTGGAGGCTCCCATTGCCGTGGCACAGCTTATTTGCTTTACAGAGAATGCTACGCGGCTGAAGCGGTCAGAATGTGGACACAAATGATAGGAAATACAATAATTTACTGTGAAGTCAACTGAAAGACCAACAGCTGCTGAAACGAATAGGGATTCTACTGTGTTAAATTGCCACTCCAAAAGAACTAAGAGACCAACTGTGACCAGAACCGAGCCTCCTATTGCAGCAACTGAAAATAAACTTAGTAAGACATTCCATGTAGTTAGCAGTAGTACTACAAAGGAAATTGCTACGGCAAAGCCTGTTACCATCATGATCTCAGTACTCAGTATGTGCTGGAGGTTAAACAGAGAAAGGCTGCTGGTAAACCATCCATTCTGAAGCCCTCGTGGAGCGTTCTTTAATTCATTTATGAGCCATTTGTTTAATGTGTTATAGAATTTACTGGCCTTGCTATAATTAAAACTGTAGTAGTATGTTGTCTGAAATTCCAGAACCAAGGCGGTCAAGTTACCTTCAGCATCAAATCTGGGTCCAATATCATAAGCCTCAGTACCGCTGCGTCCTTGTTCTGTGACCATCATTTTTATGCAGTGGAGAAGTAATTCACTTGAATAAGGAAATGAAAATTGGTTACAGCATAGATTATGGTTTTGGTCAGTCTGGGAGCACTGCCGACTTTCCATCCACCTGTGGAAATCTTCCATGAAGCAGATGTTTGGCTTTTTATCCTGATCTAAAAGGTAAAAACTTTGGTTTCTCACTTTATTACAAAGTTCCAAAAGCCATCTCTGATCATTAGCACTGTGGAGGCTAAAAGTAGTATCCTTGATAAGTGTCCCTTTGATCTCTGGATTAAGATGGTCTCCATTATCCACAGGCATAATACCCCATATAAGTGTAATTGGCATATGCTGACCTTCTCCTTGTTCCTGATGTTCAAACATGAACTGGTGGCAGTATTCGGTATCATATCTCTCAAACGGGTGGCTCTGCCGAAACATCTGAACTGAAGACATGTCTGAAGATGGCAGCTTTAATTTTGGGCTCACACAAGCAATATATGCACCACCTGATGCCAGTGCAGCAAACCAACAAATCCAGATGTACCGGAACTTTATCACGCCTAATGGAAGGAGCTTCTCAAAAAGTAGTTTTGAAGTATCAGACAAGGTACCATGGACACTCATAAGTTTTTGGTAAAAATTAAAAAAAATCCTTTTACGTCCATTACTGTTCCAGTAATTTTCAGGTTTGTATGTGCAGTTTACACTAATGTATCTTTCATAAAGAACCATGGTGGCAGGCAGCCACGTGATCATGAATGTCATGTTGACTAGTATAGCTGTTCCCATGTAAATGGAAAAGCAACGAATCGAGGTAATGCTACTCAGGTAACTGGCATAGAAAGCAGCTCCGGTTGTCAAACAAGATACTAACATAAGATATACAAAATGGTGCATAGTTTGTTTTACCCATTGTAGCATGCCAGCTGCTGAGTGTTGTATTTTGCTGAGATTCCAAAGGTCAAAGAAGACAAAAGTATGATTAGCACAAATACTACTGAGGATGATAACTGCAAATAGGTTAACAAAGGGAAAGAAAGTTATTCTAAAGACCAGTTTGTATAAAAAGAAGGAAATCATCAGTGAGCCAACAACGGACATCAGGACCATAAAGGTAATAAAAAAGGAATGTAGGTAAAAAGACATACCTAGAAAAATAGCCAATATTGCCAGGACGGGATACACAGTATCCAAAACAAGGTAGTGCTGGAAAAGTTTTTGCTTTAGACCTAAGTCCATTCCAGTAATTGCTGTGAAATTATCAAAGAGATCCCAGGACTCCAAGTTGTCTACATAAATGTCCATCATTGAGGAACCTTTTTTGGCTGGTGAAAACAACAAACTGTATTTCAGAGATGGAACCTGGTAATATGTGGTTTGGGGGCTTAAAAAGTCCCTGTCAACTAGAAAATGGAGCAGCTGATAAACTGCGCTGGATCGCGTGCACTTTTCAGGTACTTTGGCACATTGGGAATGTTTATCCCTCTTTGTACGTGAACCTATGCAGGAAGGGGTAAGGGCTCCTCTGTGGTAATCTGGAGCACAGGAACGCAGCAGAAATAACATGTGGGAAATGTCGCTCTGTGTGATTTCCAGGCATGAAGACCGGTTGTACAATACAGATATGTAGTTTCCAAGAGACCAGCTAGGGCAGCATTCCTTGTTATCACTCCGTTCACACAGCTCCGAGAAAGTGGGATGTAAACGAATCTGCAGAGAAAACAAAGAGAAACACTGTTGTCATATAAAGAAAAAAGAAGCGTATGATTCCTATCATTATGTTGGTTCTACCAGTTCACTTAGATATTCCTTTCGTAACAACCTTGGATACTAGTTTCCTTAAAGAATCTCCTATTTAACTCCGTGGCAACAAGCGCTATACATTTACGGTGCTGGTTTTACAGAGTTTGGAGCAGAGCCTGCACCATCAGCAGCGGGTGTCAGCTGTATATTACAGCTGAAACGACTGGGTTCAGAGATAACTCAGATCCTGACTGTTTACCTCTTTAGATGTCGTGGTTAATAATGATCGCAGCATCTAGGCCGTCAGAGGAAGATATCCCCCACTGTGCGCCAATGGGTTTTATAGCAGCCGTTTGTACTCCAATTAGTCAATGCATAAAACGAACAAGCATACAGAAGTGTTGCAGGGTATTATATAAGCAATCGCATTTAAATTTTTTTGTTAAAACAAATAAAAAAATAAATAAAAAAAAACACCTTTTTTCTATTACAAAATGGACTTCTTCATAGAATACTAATCCTAAATCTGGCCCTGCCAACGCCTGAACAAATCCTTTATCCTGAGGGTCAGTGATAAGCTCAAACTGCTGAGGACAGTCAGAAATAGTAAAACCTAAGGCAAGGGTCAGGCAGCAGGGGTCTGAATTATAAAGTTTGTCAACTGATTCCCCTCCACTACTAGGTAATTAAAGCAAATACATTTACAAATTACTGACACCCTCTTGCCCCATTGGGAACTTTAACTTACAGAATAACTCAGAATTCCCTGATAGGGTGTATGAACATTTTTCTCAACTTGACAACCCGTTTAGTGATCGTGAGGATCCGACCTCTGGGACCGCCACTAATCCTGAAAATGAAGGGATGCAGCGCTGATTTAGAACTACGTCCCCATCACTGTTTTTCACCATACATAGGTGTTCTAGCTACCTGGCTGTGCAGGCAACGGCAGCTTGGCCCAAGGGCCGCTATGCAGGGAAAAGACAGGGACAGAGGGCTAAATAAGTGCCGCATCCCCTTCTTTGTTTACCAGGCACAGCTTTTTCATTTTAGTAGCTTGGTATTACATCTCAGAGCAGCTCAGTCCCATTCAAGTAAATAGCAGGCAGAGCTGTGACTATTCTGCCTATGACTATAACACATATACTAGTATATATGATTTACTGTATAGTCATGATGCACTCACCGCTCCATCTCATAACCTACAAACACACAAACCTCTTCCACAAGTACTACAGAGCAAGTGGGCCTGTGTGCTTTTAAATGCCAGGGGGTAATTTTAGCCCCAGTCCAGCCCTGGCAACTACACTTCTGTTTCCTGTTAGGTCTGGTGAGCTTTTTTGCTGTTTTATCTTTAAAATAATTTTTTTAACCTTGAAGTATCTTTCATACTATGATTGACTAATAAAGACTTCTATTTTTATTTGCTTCTTAGACCTTGATTTGTTTATAGATCGGATAAAAAGATTTTATGCCCAAGAGCAGAGGCGTAGCTAGGTTCTCCAACACCCAGGGCAAAGATTCAGTTTGGCGCCCCCCCCCCCCAACCTCTTTCCCGACATCTCCTTCCCCCTCGCCATGTTTGTTTTCTCTACCAATCAATGACGTGTCATTCCTTTTCCATATTTTTTTTATGTAACTAGAGCATAAAAACATTTGTACATTTTACAAGAAATATAGTTCTATACACAACACTAGAACCAAGCTCATTACATATATGCAGCATCAGAACAAAGCTCATTACATATATATACAGCACCAAAACAAAGCTCAGTACACATATACAGCGCCAAAACAAAGCTCGGTACATATATACAGTGCTTGAACAAAGCTCATTATATATATACAGCACCAGAACCAAGCTCAGTACATGAATACAACACCAGCTCAGTACAAATACATTTCAGTATAGAGATCATTTGCAAAGTCAGGTTAGCAGCTTCCAGTATGACCTGAATAATGGTAATCATATACTGGGAGTTGCTTATACCGCAAAAAATAGTACCCTCCACCATCTGTAAAGATCATACAGTAATAATTAGGCTTCGTTCTCACCTGCGTCAGGGTTCCGTTTATGGGTTCCGTCAGACCTTTCCGTCAGGGGAACCCATGAACGGAAACCAAATGGAAACCATAGCTTTCCATTACCACTACCATTGATTTCAATGGTAACGCTTCCATTGCTAATGGTTTCTGTTTGTCTCCTTT